>NC_056735.1:815653704-816001204 GCF_019279795.1 Protopterus annectens | reverse complement strand
TTTTTCTTTCAAACTTTCAAAGTTCATAACAGAAATTTTTAAAATCTGTTCCTATTTTTGGACCTTTGCACACTCATTATTTTAAGCTTTGTCCAGCTTTCTTATGTTAAGAGGTTGAGAGTTATGTGATTCTTTGCCAGTAACCGCTAGCAAAGTCTAACAGTTTAATCCAGTCTAAAACATAGTTGTGCTTTCAATAAGTTATTTTGTATGCTAGCCAAAATAGCCAGAACATTACATTGGAGATCCTGCATACACATATGCAGAAAGTCAACACTTTTTATGTTTAGAGTATACCAAGACAGGTAGCCCTTAGTGCAACCCTATATGTACAAAGGAATCAGTGACAATGTCTTGACACAAAAATTGCACTGCTCTACCATTGCTGTCTATGAGCTTTTCTGCGCTCTAGCATCATATTTTATTCCTAGCTTTATTCATAGCAGCATATTGACCTGAAGAAAGTGAAGCATGGTTTTGATCTTATTTTACACTGTTGCATTTTAAGGGATTTCAGGTAATGTGGGTACATGGGAAATTGTCTGCATTATTTAGTTTCGTTTTGCTCTGCTAACTATATCAAAGATGTTTCATCATATAATTATGCCAAAGCATTAGATATATTGTGCAATGGCTAGTTATTCAGTTTGACTCGTAGCAGGGATGCCTACCAAGTGAAGTCTGCATGTCCTACCTATCTCTACTTCTCCTGGTGACTTAATAAATTATCACAGTTAGATAGTCTTTATCAAAGTGGGTAGGAGAGAGACTCTACTTCTGACTTAAATGCACACATCTTCATCTGTTAACCACTTACTGCAGCAACTATATTGATTTGCAAAAAGAAAAATGTGTGTATTATTTCCAATTAACTGATTCTCATACTCTTTTTGCATTTTAGAATTATGCATAGTACCTACAAGGCACTTTCAGTGAACACATAGCAAAATAATCCACATGATAACATTTCTGTTGATATTCAAAAACAATATATAAGGATTTTATTGAGAATCTGCAGATAGAAGACGGGATAAGCAAGTTTAAGTATTACTAGAGAAGTAGCGATGGAATAATAAATTGATTGTGCTAATTAAAATTAGATACAGTAGTTTAAGTACCTACAGCTTTGATTCCATATATAGCTAATACAGTTGAGGGCATGTAGAAGCCAAACAACATTTAGTAGTGCTATTAGTTTCCCCATACTGCATTTGTTCATACCAATATGTGTGATATGTGGCCTTGGATACATAATATTTCATGAATGTGATAGAAGTGCATTATTTTGTCACAGTATAAATAGCAAGGTGTGTACAGTAAATGTTTTCATACTTCAGATGCTGTTTGCATTTTCCACTATTGACAATAGTCCATTTGCTGTAATACAAGCAAATTTCTTCTCTAAAGTGTTAAGTATGTGATATTATTCAGTAGCCAGGAAAGTGATTCTCCCCTTCATGAATAAGTAAATTATTTTATAGGCTTTGGTACTGGCAAGGGAGAAAAGCTCCAAGGTATCATATGTAATGCAATCAGGATTTACAATAACACATTTACAATGCACTTTCAGTGAACACATAGAAAAATAATCAGCATAATAACATTTCTGTTAATATTCAAAAGCAATATATAAGCATTTTATTGAGAATTTGCAGATAGAAGAGGGGATAAGCAACTTTAAGTATTCATAGATAAGTAGCAATGGAATAATAATTTGATTGTGCTAATTAAAAGTAGATATGATAGTTTGAAGACTACAATAAAGTGAAATATTAGAAGGGAATAAGCTGGTTATGTGATTTACTGTATTAAAGGGAGGTATAAGAAAAGTAATGAAGGGTATTAGGAGACGTATGTTCCAGATGAAGAGCAGACACAATTCAGGAGGCAGAGGAAAAGGCTTTTAACAATGGTTTGAAAAGATCAAGGTATAAGAGAGATGTGATTACTAATTTTATTCTTAGTTCTGTCCATACCTCTCAACCTCTTACCACAAGAAATCTGGACAAAGGCACAAGTAATGGTGGGACAAAGGCACAAAAATAGGGACACTTGTTAAATATTGCTCTTACAAACTTAGAAATTTGACAGACTAACAGGTTTTACATTAGCATGATTTTTCTGAAGGATATGAAGTTTGAAATGCAAATGTCTGCCAATAATTTCTTACTTCAGCCCTCAATAATTTGCAAGAAACTCTCATATTTTAAGTGGAGCAGTCCAAAAATCTGGGCATTCTGTGAAAATCAGGGTAGTTGAGAGGTATGGAACTTCTGTCTAAACTGTTGGAATAGAGAGTGACCTCAGCAGCCCTTTCTGGTTTGTAGATGGTAAAAAGATGTTTATCATTTGACCAAAGGGGGACAGTTTGCTACAAAGTATTGGATTATGGGGTTAATTGCAGGGCAGGTGAATGGGCTATGAATGATTTTGTGTGTTAAAATGAGCTGGGTATAAGAAAGTTGTTGAGGAAGTTCAATCTAGTTAAGTGTTTTTAGTGCTAAACAGTGGTAGGTCTGATAAGGTATGTTGCAAGTGAATCTGGCTACTTTACTGTAGCATTGCTAGATTTAAGAACAGGGTGAGGCTTGTAGATTGGTCAAGATAGGGATTACATAGAGCAGAGAGGGTAAGAGGTAAGTGGTAGCTAGATTTATCTTGGCATGTAAATCAACTATGATTGTCATCAATTGTCATGCTAAGTAGCTTTATATACGAGGTAATTTCAATCATGGTCTTATTTATGGAATAATTTTTTTGTCATAGAAAAGGGATTTTTGGGAAAAAAGTAATTTTCTGAAGATGTTTGAGGTTATCTGAAGCTCACATTAGGGCAGCATTGTCAGTGTGCTGTTTGGGGAAAGGTCACTGAGAGGATTTATATAGATTGTTAGTGGTTATATTGAAGAGTAAAAGGCCAAAAATGGAGCCCTGTAGCATGCCAATATTGACAGGAAGAAAGGGAGGGAGAAAAGGTGGCGCGCCATTTAACAGACTAGTATCAATCAATTAAATAGTTGTTCAACTGTAGTAGTGTGAGTTGTGATGGCTTAGTAGAAGACAGCTGTCAGAGGAATTACTGTTGAGACCCTAGATCAAGAGCTTTAGAGAGATCAAGAAATACAGAGGAAAGGGGTTTGGCTTTGTCTCTGGCTTTGCTAACTGTATCTGTGGAGGTTAATAAAGCCATGCTAGTGCTATGCCCAGGTCTAAAATTATGCTGTTTGGAGGGAAAGGAGCTTTTTATGAAAGATGTGTTGAAGTAGTTGGTTGCGAATGCACTTTTCCAGACGTTTTTGATAAAGATGATAATATGGCAATAGGTCTTTAATTGGTTATATCAGATGAGGGTCTTCATTTATGAAGGGGGATAATGAAGAGTTTTTTCCTTAGAGAAGGAATGTATGATCCCCATGTTGAATCTCTAATAACTAGAACATGCACAGGATAAGCTATGGAATCAGCAGCCAGGTTGAAGTATTCTGTTGGGAAATTATTTATTTATTTATTTATTTATTTATTTATTTACATTTGTTTACCAGAAATTCCAACTGGACACAGGTCTTTTTTAGTGGAGGCCTGGGGAGAAAAGATCCACTGAACAATAAATGAGCAGCAGAGTACATGAAGAACAATTGAATATACATACAATAGCAAATAATACATACTGCAGCAAACATTATCTATACATACAACATGAAACATAGTTACAAACAGATATACCAATATCTAGCTAGAGGCTAGGAATAAAGGTATAATGTATATGCAGATAGTACTAAGCTCAAACATATACTGTTCTAAACTCATACACCTAAATCTTATATACAAATATTGCACTAAACTGAAGCAGATATAAAGCAGAAGCTCCACATGAAGGTGGAACAAGCTAGAAGGGCTAATGGGAAGAAAGGGGAAGTCAGAGGAGTAAGAGAGGAGACTGAGTGAGTAGTATATGTGGTAGTGAGAGGAAACTAGGTATAAGTCAGTTGGATATGTATTTGGAGTTGAGATGAAGTGAGATAGTTAAGCATGTTATAACAGATCTGAGAGATTGAGTGAGGAGGGAAGGGGAGGGTAAAGGGTGAGCCAGAGCCTGCAGAGGAAGGAATGCAATGATCAGATGGTTTGAGGAACAGTGGCTAGGGGTGGGGAGAGGAAGGAGAGGTAAAAGGAGGGTTACTAGTCAGGATTGGTGCATGGGCATAACCAGAGACTTTTTAAGTGAGTTTTTAGTGCAGTCTTGAAGTGATTGCAAGAAGGTAGTGTGGTTATAGAGTGAGGGAGATTGTTCCATAATCTGGATATGACTCCGGAGAATAGTGTTTCTTCTGCTGAGTTCTTGGGTTTGGTCACTAGAAGTAGATTTTTGCTGCTGGAGTGTAGAGGTCTAGTGGAGCAGTAGGGCTGGAGAAGGTTTTGAAGGGATGGGTCTTTAAGAGAATGGTTTACTAACTTGTGGGCAAGGGAGAGTTGATTCAGGTGAAGAAGTTGAGGGAGTTCAAGCAGTCAAGTTCTCTAAGTGAGATACAGTGGTGGCTGCGATAAGATGCACCAGTGGCAAACTTAACAATTTTATTGTAGCAAGCCTTGAGGTATTTTAGGTCTGTTTGTCTAAGGTAGGTAAGTATAGGAGAGGCATAGAGTAAAGTGGAGATTAGGTGAGAATTGGCAGCAGAAATTCTAGCTGTCTTGGTGAGGAATTGTTTGTTTTTGTACAATGCACCTAGTTTGTTGTGAACCTTTTTATCTGCTTTTTAATTAAAAGATAATTAAAATTATCTACTGAAAAGTAACAGGGATTCATTTTATATGTTTTGATTTGATGTACAAGGTCTGGATGGGTTTTAGGGTGAAACAGGGGCTGTTTGCTTTCTGAGGACATGGCATATCAGTATTGTTGGATTGAAAATCTTAAATAAGGGCTAAACACTTTCTTTAAAATGTGAGTTAAACTGAGTAGTTAATTCTGAGGGAGTGTTATTTGTGACAGGATTAGAAGAAGTGGTTCTTGTAGGATGGAGTATATTATTAATAGAAAAGCAGAACTAGTTAGGGTTGGAACACTAATTTATTAAGAGGGTACTGTATTAGATTTTCTTGTCTACATCAATCTGTCTTTTGGTATGGTTACACAATTCTTTAAAGTGCTCTAGGTTTTATCTATATTTTGAAAATTAGTTTCAGTGCCCTATCTCTTTCATGCATTAGGAGCCTGCTTTGAGTGGATAAAAGGGGAGTATGGTTATTTTTTACTTATTTTGTTCTAGTTAAAGTCAGACTACTAAGGGTTTTGGGAAAAAGTATGTTAAATTTGTGTACAGCTTCTTATGAGTGGAATATTTTTTCCAGGACAGATCAGTTAAAGGAGTCTATTAAATATATCAGGGTTAAAATTAATAAGGTCATGTGAAGTTCTAAGTAAGTTTTGATTGACATGACATGTATGAGTCTGTTTGCATATACAAGAAAGCAGTCACAGAGAATCAGTGATGGTGCCATTGGAAGTATACTTAGTGAAATCAGATGGTGCCACTGAAGGTATACTTAGTGAAATCAGGCACCAATATTCAGTCAAAAATTGAGCAAAACTTTTTGGGATAGTTACATGTGGGAGAGGAAATGAGTTGAGTCAACCTTTTAGACAAGTTGATGGGTATTATATGGAGATAAACAGCTTTTCAAAATATGAAAGGAAGCAGCCTGAACAGTGCTCAAGAAATAAAAGCTATGTGCTACACTACAAATTCACTAACTTAACTCTAGCCACTACAAAACTAAGTTTATAGTCTCATTTGGTATATATGCCTCCTCAACACGATGCAGCATACAGCTTGTTCTCAGAGTGTGAAAATCATTCTCTCTTGTCTTCTGACCAAAAACATACTGCCATAAAAAACTTGTGATGAAAATTTGGTGCCTCTCTGTCTTGTTTGTCAGTGGATAAAATACCATGTCTCTCCCTGAAAATCTGCACTTAATGCATTCCCCTAAAATATTAATAACTTGTTCACAGTTAAGCTTAAGAACAGCTGTAACATATGCAAGAAACTATACTACCAATTTGCTTCATAATGAAGAAAACAGCACACAAAAATGAAACATGAATCCAAGGAGAATGTCATTATGCTATTTTGGTAATGTAATAGAATAAATATATTTAGTTGAGGAGCCATTGCTCTCAAGTTTCTTAACACCTGCTGGTGTCCAGCAATATTTGCCTTGCGAGTCTTACTCTCATGCCTGACTGCATGACTTGCTTTTGTAAAAAAAGTGGTGCAGTGTTCCTTTTTAAAAATTTTGAGGAAAGCTGTCTCCTGCTTCTGTAATTACTGTTATTAATTAATAATCTTATATCTTGGTAATGTGTCAAATTTAAAGTTCAGTTTGTGTTTCTGTGGAATGTATTATTTTTCAGTTTTCTTGTCATCTTTAAAAAGTAGACATTGAATCTTCTTATTTTTTATTGTTTTGTTGGTTGCTGTTTTTCTTCTTTTTTCTCTTGTTGGTCTGCCATTTTGTTTTTTACTTATTGCTAACTACCTTAAGATGATGGCCTTCATATAAGGAGTTTTGTTACTTTCATAAGGAAATATCATAGCTTACTTGATCTGAAATCTCCATATTGTTGCTATGTTCGATAATTTCAGGATTGCTGTATATGTGCTTACTAGGGACTTATTTCTCCATCATTAATTGTTGCTATATCCCGTCTTTGAAAGGCATGGAAGAAAAAGTAATTCACTAATTTTATTTTAAATATGTAATATCCTAGATGACCACTAAGTATAATATGATTCTGATCATGCAACTCCCAAACACTCACCTCTCTACCACTCCTTCTATGCTAAGACATTTAAACTGCATAGTTACTGCTGTATAATGTGCCAGACCTGCACCGGCATTCCCATGTATCTTATATCTGTCAGTAGCAGTTAGCTCTCACTGTGGTTGTAAAGGGCACACTCAGCTTTCTGTTTAATGCCTGTACATGTCCCTAAGAATCACACTCATTAAAAATTGCTAGATACATAACTATGGTCTAAATCATATAATGTTGTCATTTGGCTGAGACACTTCTCTTGATCACCCTTAAATATAATACTGAAGGGTTTAGGAATCCAGATGTCAATTTTGAAAGCAGATGTTATTTTTTTATAAAATAACTTTATTATAGAAGAAAAAAAGCAGAAAGAGAAAAAGATAAATCCCACAAGGAACAGTCATATTAATGTCCATAACTACTACTGACATGTGTATGTACCTTGTCTTAAATGTAAATATGCAACTATGCATACTATTGCATTATCTGGTTAATAGCTGAAAAGGAGAAACAAAGATTACAAATACTTACAATTACAAATAGGCTGACAAATTGTTAATCATGAATCAAGGAATATTAGCTGAACTGGAAGTTAGTCAGTGTTTGCTGAATTTTGTTATTTGCTAGTAATTACAGGTGTGGGGGGTAGTCACATTCTTTGATTTCCTGTCCTTGCCTATTTAAGTGGTACAGTGTGAAATATTTTCTGCTTAAAAACCTCAGCTTTGGCCGGCTAAGAACTTGCTATATTCAACTGGACTATAAGAGAATTTAAGTACCTTTATCTGCTCTTTTTTTTTCAAAAAAAATACAGTATTTAAATTGATTTTAACTGTGTGGAAGGAATATTAACTGAACTGGAAGTTTTCACTCTACTCTTCAGTTAGTCACACCCACCCTCCCTGTTTTTGTTTTGGTGTTAATCTTAGTGGCCTTGAAACTGCCCGCCCCTCTTGTAAATTTGTGTTTGGATACTCCTTCTGGGCCCATCTCATTTGTTCACTCAACTGAGTGCAGTGAAATCCTATTCTGATTTCAGGCACTCCTACTGTGTACAAAGAGAGCATCTGGGAAACAGAAAAAAAGTTTGTTTCCTGCCTTTCCTGTTAAGTGCTATAGACTAATTGTAGGCTTCTGAGCCCCCAAGCCCTTCTGTGTTGGAGGGAAGCCTTCTAGCTTAGTCTTTTTTTCTTATAACTAGCCAGTTTTCTAGTTTCAGCACTCAAATCTGTTTCTTTGATCTCAGCACTTGTTCAAAAAAAAAAAAAAATTCATCTGCTTTTACTGTACTTGTGTTTCTACCTACTTTTTTATTTTTGCATCATCTTAAAAGTACTCAATTGTATTTATTACTGCTTGTTGTAACTCATTCTAAGCCTTTTGGTTTAAACACTTGGGCTTCGGACCAGTTGTTTTGCACTGAGAGGGTTTGTGGTCTGCACTGTAGTGGCAGAACAGGTAGCTTACATCCTTCTAGGTTGGGAACTGCTGATTGAGGGCTCAGTGTCTGTTATTCTAAAAGTGTATTAATTCTGGTTTAAGCACTTGGGCTTTCAGGCCAGTTATTTTACATTAAGAGGGTTCGTGGTCTGCACTCTTGTGGGAGGAGAGGCTGGACTCTGCCCTTCTGAGCTGGGAATTTCTGGTTGAAGGCTTATAGTGCATGCATATCTGAACTGCTTCTTACTGAAGTTGGTGTGCCTTGTTTGCTGTGGCATAGACTGGATTCAGGCCTGCTGGATCTAGCTTTGTTTGTGTAACTTGAGCACTAATCCAGGCATTCTCTAAAGTATTCAATTGTATTTATTACTGCTTGGTAGTAACTTGATTAAAGTGTAGCTATCATTCTAAGTCTTTTGGATTAAGCACTTGGGCTTCAGACCAGTTGTTTTACATTAGGAAGCTTTGTGGCATGCACTGTGGTGGCAGGACAGGTAGCTTTCAACCTTCTAAGTTGGGAACTGCTGATTGAGAGCCCAGTGTCTGTTATTCTTAAAGTGTATTAGTTCTGGTTTAAGCACTTGGGCTTCAGGCCAGTTATTTTACATTAAGAAGGTTTGTGGTCTGCACTCTTGTGGGAGAAGAGGCTGGACTCTGCCCTTCTGAGCTGGGAATTTCTGGTTAAAGGTTTATAGTGCCTGAATATTTGAAATGTATCTGACTGAAATTGGTACACCTTGTTTGCTGTAGCATAGACTAGATCCAGGCCTGCTGAATCTAGCTTTGTTTATATGCTTGTTGTTTGTTTGCTTGTTATTTCCCTGGAACGCTAATTCCACCTAATATGCGGCTTCTCAGTGCTTCTGTGGATCACTAGTGATATCTGCATTGCTTACTGCACTTATTTCCTTGTTTCACTTGAAAGAAAGTTACTGTTTGTCGTTTTTGCATTTAAGTTACCTGTAACACATTGCACTTAAGTTACCTGGCACTTGCTCACTAAAGCAATTATATAAGTCAGCACTAAAAATTAAAAGCACTACACCCTCACTCCCCACTGGCCCTGGTTTTCAATTATTAAGGAATTCCCAGTATTATTCTAGCATGTCCAAAGGTCAGTTGTCAGTCCCCTCTCTGGTCCCGCTGGTGAATCCGGGAATCTTGAGGCAATGTTACAACTGCCTCATGTACACAGACAACCTTCTCCTCCTCCCAAGAAATTCCAACACATGTGAGAGATGTAACCATATAGCCAAACTGGAGGCTAAGCTCTCTCAACTCAGTACTGGCATAACCAGTCAGGAGGAGAAGGAAACCACACTCACTACAATTCCAGTCTCACATAGACCTACCACGACAGCAAACCAAACACATAATCACACAAAAACATACTCGGAGGCTCTAAATAAAGATCTGCCAAAGCAGCAGAGACCTCCAAAGCAGGCACCCAAGCAGCCGCTACCCCAAAACAAAACACGTGCCACACATATCTCACAAAGCCAGTGTGCCAAACAGTCACAGCCCTTAAGACTAAACAACACACCTGATATACTTGTAATAGGTGACTCTATCGTCAGGCACACTGACGTCCCACTCACCAGGCTGAACAAGGAGAGGGTCACGGTGAGCAGCCTGTCTGGCGCTAGGATACGCCACATAACACAAGCACTCAGGTCACTCCAAGGCAAGTACAAATATGACTCAGTCATTGTCCATGCTGGTGTGAATGACCTGAGACGTACCTCCCTGGACTACATGAAAAGAGACATAGAGGAGCTCTCTGATTATGTAGCCCAGGCAGGTATGACCCTGACCTTGAGTAGCATCTTACCCTCACCAAGAATGATGCCACAATATGGAGAGAAGACGATCAATTTCAACAATTGGCTTAAGTACTGGTGTCATTCAAAGGGGATCCAATGCCTGTCAGCTTGGGATGATATGCTCGACAAGCCACGATGCTTCGTTAGGGACGGCTTGCACCTGTCACCCCTGGGCTTTCGGATATTGGCAAAGGCTCTTGCTACCTCCATAGTGCCTTTTTTAGGCAAGGCTCAAAAGACAAACCCACCTCCATAGGTATCACAAGGGATAAGAAACTAAGAGTAATGCTACTCAATGCCAGAAGTCTAAACCTCAAGATGCACGACTCAAACTCTCCTTAGCATGGAGAACATCGATATCTGTGCAGTAACAGAAACCTGGTTCAGGGCTCCTGAGAGCACCCCAGCACTACCAGGTTATACCTCATACCATGCTTTTCGGCCCCAAAACTTGGACCGAACCACAAAAGGAGGGGGAGTATCGATATTCATCAAAGATACCCACACCTCCAGGTTGGTGGCAAAGCACGAAGCATCAGAGACTATCCATGTGCAACTAACAGTGGGTAAAACTGCCTTCCAGTTTATAGCCTGCTACAGACCACCCTCCCAAACCCAGGAACCCCACTCGGCCTTCCTGAGAAAACTGGAAAATATGAAGGTCTCTCCAAACACCATTATATTGGGTTTCTTCAACTACCCAAACATAGACTGGGAGCATTACTCTAGCTCCAACACCCTAGCCCAAAGGTTCCTAGAATTTATAAACTCAAATGCTATGGAACAACTTGTTACCACTCCCACAAGAGGGGAAAACATACTGGACCTGATCATCACCAACATGGGGACTCTATGCTCCAGACCAGAAGTGTATCCCTCACTGGTAAGATCAGACCATAAACTAATCTCACTGGATATTCACATCCCGACCCCACCCCCTGCCCAGAAAACCACAGTGAAAAACTTCTCTAAAGCAAATTTCACACTCCTCAAAACTGAGGTGGAATCCTTCAAAGCCCCCGAGCCTGTGGAAAATACGGCCCAGACTGCAGAATCCTTTATAAACGCATTCTATGAACACCTTCAGGAATGCATGGATCATGCAATCCCAAATAAAACCAAGACCCAAATCCTCCAAAGGCAGACGTCCTGTCTGGTGGACCCCAGCCATAAACAAACTATAGAATAGAAGGAGCAAGCTACTAAATGATAGAGCAAAATCCCAAAAAGGGAAGTCATCACTGATCAGTATTAGCAAAAAACTACGGGCACACATAAAATTGTCTAAGGCCAGCTTCGAGAGAAAAATTGCACAGGACACTAAGGATAATCACAAGGCTTTCTTTAGTTATGTTAGGAACCTGGGTGGGAATTCCCAGATATGCTCAGAATTAGTCCAAAATGACAAAAAATACAACGAACCCACAGACATTGCCAACATCCTAGTTGACAAGTTCAGCTCAAACTCCCCCCCCTCCCCACCAAAAGGGCAAATATCTATCCCAGCAGAGTGCTGCCCCCCCTGACATCTCAGATGCTCAGGTAAGTGCTGCCCTCTCCAAAGCAAAAAACACAGCATCAATGGGACCAGATGGTGTCCCGGGCTGCATCCTACATGAACTCCAAGAAGAGCTAAACCCAAACATAAAACTACTGTTCAATCTCAGCCTTACTACAGGATATGTGCCCAAAGAGTGGCGTACAGCAACAGTGGTCCATCTCCATAAAGGTGGTGCCTCAACAGATCCTGGAAACTATCGCCCCATAAGCCTGACTAGCTTGGTCTGCAAAGCTATGGAAAGGATCATCATGGACCTCATAAATAAAGATATTGGGGACCTACAAACACTGGATCCTACCCAGTTTGGCTTTGTTAAGGGCAGATCCTGCCTCTTAAACCTGGTTGATTTCTTTGAAACAGTCACCAAGGCCATTGACGAGGGGAAGGTGGTCCACACAGCCTACCTGGACCTCGCAAAAGCCTTCGATACAATACCCCACTGGCATTATAGATAAGCTCACCAGCTTAAATATAAACCCCTATATCACTAGATGGATTGCAAACTGGCTCAAGGACAGAACCCACATGGTTAGAATTGCTGGAACCATGTCAGACTCCAAACCAGTTACAAGTGGTGCCCCACAAGGCTCAGTCCTGGGACCTCTCTTGTTCGGTATATATTTCTCGGAGGTACAGGCCAACACGGAAGGACTGTGGCTGACCAAGTTCGCAGATGACTGCAAACTGGGCACCATAATCGACTCTCCAGCCGACACAAGCATCCTCCAAAAGGGCCTCATAGAAACAGACAACTGGTGCCACAGCCATGGCCTCAAGCTAAATGCCAAAAAGTGTATAGTCATCTCCTTTGGCAAATCAAAGTGCCCACAAATTACCACATAGGTGGTAATCCATTAAGTACAGAAGTATTTAGGGACCTGGGGACCCAAGTTGATAGCAATCTCTCATTTGACAACCACGTGGCCAAAGTGGTTAGAAAAACATTTTATATAGCCCACCTAATCATGAAGGGATTCACATCTAGATCAAGGGAGGTCATTGTGCCTCTTTACTCATCCCTCATCAGGCCCATAATTGAGTACAATGCCCCTTTTGGGATGTACCTTACCAGACACCTGCAGCAACTGGAAAGACCCCAAAAGTACCTCACCAAGAGGATCAAAGGGCTCAACGAGATGCCATATGCTGCCCGGTTAAAGAAACTCCAGCTCTACTCAGTGGCATACCGCCTGTTCAGAGGCGATCTGTGCCTGACGTATAAAGCCATGTCCAACCCGGAATTAATGGACATGCTGCACCTCAGAAAATCCAAATCCCATCGAGCCACGCTCGAGAGACTTGAACCTCAGCACTGAAATAAATAGGACATGCTGGAGGGACAGATTCATAACCCAGAGGCTCCCTTCACTCTGGAATAAAATCCCAGTCCAGGTTAGGCAGAGTCCCTTATTGACTCTCTTCAAGAGGAACCTTGATGAGTGGATGGGAGATCGTAGGTTTACCCCTGGTATCACTTCTGTGTCACTGTTAGACAGAGGCACAGTATACTAACCTCGAAAAAGGGCATAGCAAAATAAATTTAAAATGGGTAGCGAAAGCCAAACACATTCTGACTAGGCTTATAAATGTCCTAGGGCAGATAGCCTAGTATGAACCTATGAACCTATGAACCTATGAATCTGTTGTTAAACACAGGTTATCACTTGTCAATATAGGCAAGAAAACGAGACCATCATACTACTTCAGTTTTGTGTAGTATATGTTTTTTTTCTGATAAGGAGATTCAGAATGCCAGTGGGAAGCAGCTGATCATGCAGCATATTTTCAACCATCTTATCAGTCCTAACCATGTTAATTATGCATATCTGCAAAATCCATAGCTTTTTGGTTTCTCCAAAAACAGAAAGTTTACGGTAAAGTATACTTCTATTAAACATTGCATGTCAAGGCCTTTTCTTACAGAAATTACCTTGGTTAGATTTGCCTATGAGTTTCAAATTGGGGAGCAATCCTAGAATTTGTGTAAAAGTGAGGCTTCCTCCTGACCACATCCATTACCAGGAATATAACAAATAAGTCCTTTATTCTGACTTAATTCTGGTAACCAGTATCCTTGAAGCAAGAAGTAATCTTTTTTTTTATTTATTTCTCAAAAAGTTAAGAGCAGTGCCTAAGTTGTGTTCATGCTCACAATGCGTCCTTGTATTAGATAAGGGAGATAAGTGAGTTTATATCAGCAACCCCTTTCTGAAAGGCAAGCTTACTCTGCTAAACTGCCTTGGCAGGCAAGAATTTATAAATAGTTGTTGAATAACTACTAGGAAAGTGAATGTGATTTTAAAGTCTGATGTAAATAAGACATGTCTACAATTTAAGTATCTCCAATGCGTATGTTTAGTAGTATCCACCTATTTTGTAGATTGTGAAATGTTGCAAACTCCCATTTATCCCCAATTTACTGAGATAAGTATCCCAGCCAAGTACTACCTTTTTCAGCCATTGTTTATTTGAAATATGTATGTTAATAATCATCCAGTTTGGCAGCTGCATAGGAGTCTCTCTGAATCCAATGCACCTACTGGTAAAGTAATCCTATATAAGCTGTTTAAAGCTTTAAATGTGGCTGCTGTTGAGGTGCAAGATGTCAAAGAGTCAACCCATGGTGTTAAGCTATTCAGCATAATGATTTCTATATTTGCCCACACTGGTGAATTAGCTTAATCATATTGGAAAAATGGTGAAGTGAGAATGGTTTTGAAGAAAATACAACCAATGTTTGGATATCTAAGCCAGCAAGTTTATTTCTAAGGTGGAGAGTGCATTTTACAATTCTTTACATTTTATTATCTCATATGTAATAATTCTTTAAAGCTGACAGCTTAAAGAGACAACTTCCCGATTGATTATACCAATAGATATTGGTATATGACTAAACAGATAAAAATACTAATGGTGTTACAGATGTTTTGATAGCTGTCGTATGGCTTAGTGGTGAGCAAAGCAACCTCTCCCAACTGTAGATTCATATGAAGCTTTACCACACTCTTTTCATATTTAATCCCAACAGTATAGCTGGATTGAGATGTATACATATTCCTAAATTATCTGGGTGAACCTGTGACCCAGATGAGCAATAATTTTATTTTCATATCCATTAATGAAAAGGGTATAATATTAAAAATGTATAAACTCAGATTTAGTACAATTATATTTTAATTGAGATCTTTGTAAAAAGAAAATGTACATTGCCTTTGGAACATTAACTGGTGGGCTTTGTGATAAAATTATATAATCAGCTGCAAACAGCAGGACATCAGTTTGTATACAATGCAGTGTCCAAGAAAAGGTATCACAGAAAAGATTAAAACCCTTTGGGGGGTTTAATTGCTAACAGAAAAAGGGTAGGGGATCATTGGCATCCTTGTCTAATCCTGTTAGTAATTCCAAACATTTCTAAGAGCAATCCATTTGTTAACACTATTGATAACAGGGTGAAATTTAAACTCTGTGTGGCTGCTGTAAATTGAATGAGAAATGTGTGGCTTTTATGCTTCTCAAAAGTATCCCATACCATTGAAACAAATGTTTTTTTTTTCATAGTCTATCATCATTGCTATTAAAGGATTGATAGTTTGGCCAAGCCTTGAGCATGCACAATTAGGGTTCAAATATTACCAGAGCTAGATCTCCCTCAGACAAACATGGCTTGGGTCTTATAAATAGTCTGTGGTAGAATATATTCTATTCTTTCAGCTTCACTTCTAGAAAAAAAATCTTAAAATTCATGTTAAGTAGAGATACAGATCTGCAATTTCCAAGTCCAATGGGTCTTTTTTCGGCTTCAGTGGGATCATTATAATTGATTCCATAGAGGAGGCATTAATCACTTCACCCTAAAAGGACAAAGTAAGGAGGTAAAGGGATGCAATATTTGCTCATTTAGAACTTTATATAATTCAGTGTTTATGTCATCTGGCCATGGTGATTTTCCTTTAGGGAAAGTTATTAAGGCCTTCCTAATTTTCTGAATTTGTATAGGTGCTTAGAGTATTTGTTGTGGTCTGAGATGTTAATTTTGGCAGATGTTGTTCGTACAGAAACTTCTGCACCTTTCGCAGCCATTGCTCTTCCTTGGGTGTATGGCCAAAAAAATAGCTGTTGAAAGAATAGAGCTCTCTTTGTTATCAGTTATTAACTGTCCTTTAGAAGGGGAGAACAATCCAAATATACATGTTTTATGTTTTCTTTCTTTTTGTCTGTAAGGCAGTAATTTATTAAGTTTATTTTCCATTGACCAAAACCTTAAAGGTGCCCTATTCAAGTACAATTCATAAATTCATAGCTTTATAAATTGTTACCAGGCTAATAGGTTCATAGATGTGTACTAGGCTAATGGCCCTGGAGCCTTTACAAACCTAGCCCATAGGATTACCCTGACATCATGCCACCAGATCTTAGTTCCCAGTGCCTTTGTGATCCCCGGGGAGAATTTTCTATTTCCCATCCACTCATCAAGGCTTGTCTTGAAGAGGGGCAGTAAGGCGCTCTGTTTGACATATATGGGAAGCCTATTCCATAGCAAGGGCATTCTCTGGGTTATGAACCTGTCCCTCCAGCACATTCTGTTGCTGTGGTATTGAGGTTGAGGTCACCGGACCATGTGGTGCAGATGGACTGGGATTTCTTTAGATGTAGCATTTCTAACAGAGCTGGATCAGACATGGCTTTCTATGTCAAGCAGAGATCGCCTCTAAGTAGGTGATATGAGACAGACAATAGTTGGAGTTTTCTGAGTCTGTCCACATAGGACAAGTGTTTAAGGCCTAGGATCTTCTTTGTGAGGTACTTTTGCAGCCTCTCCAGTTGTTGCAGGTGTCTAGTGAGGTACATGTCAAATGGGGCATTGTACTCAATGATTAGCCTAATGAGGGTAGAGTAGAGTGAGACAATGCCCTCTTTCTTCCTGGATGCAAAACCCTTAGTAATGAGATGTGCCACATAGAAGGGCTTTCTGACCACAGTGACAATGTGGTGGTCAAAAGAGTGGCTGCTGTCAATCTGTTTTCTCAGATCTCTTATAACACCTTCTGTATTCAGTGGACTACCATCAATGTGGTAATTCATGGGAACCGGGGGGTTTCTCAATGGAGATGATGACATTTTTTTGGCATTAAGCTTAAGGCCATGATTCTGACACTAGTGGTTGGTCTCAGTGAGGCCTTTAGGTAGGATATCAACATCACTTGGGGAGTTAATAATAGCTCACAACTTGCAATCGTCTGTGAACTTTGCCAGCCAGAGACCCTTCGTGTTGGCCTGGGCTTCAGAGAAGTAGATACTAAACAGGAGAGGACCCAGGACCAACCCTGTGGGACTCCACTCATGACTGGTCAGCAGTTTGACTTGGAGTCTGCTACTTTCACACTGTGGGTTCTATCTGTGAGCCAGTTTGAAACCTACCTAGTGATATACGGGTTGATGCCTAGCTTAGTGAGTTTTTCTTTGATTCCTGAATGGGGAATGGTATCAAACACCTTGGCCAGATCAAGGTAGGCTGTATGAACCACCTTGCCTTAATCCACAGCTCTGGTGACTGACTCAAAGAAGTTGAGCAGGCATGAACTACCCTTAACAAAACCAAACTGTGTGGGATCCAGAGTTTAGAGATTCCCTATATCCTTGTTTATTAGGTCCATGATGATGCATTCCATAGCTTTGCAAATCAGACTCGTCAGGCTAATGGGGTGATAGTTGCAAGGGTCTGTAGTCATTCATCCTTTGTGGAGAGGGATGACTGTAGCAGTGCACTATTCCATAGGGACAAAGCCTGAGATGAAGCTGTGATTGAACAGGGCACACAGGTGAGGAGTCAGTTCACTCTGTAGTTCATGAAGAATATGGCCAAGGATATTGCCAGGTCCCATAGAAGCTGTATTATTGGCCTTAGACAGTGCTGTTTTAACCTGTGCAGCAGTAATACTGGGTGTCTGGCAATCTGTTGGTATTATGAGTAGTCCTTGGTGGGGGAGGGGGGGTAAAGTTGGCACTGTCGGCCAGTATATTGGCAATATCGGAATAGGAGGTACCATTGTGCAGTAGCTCAGAGCAAATCTGGGTATTGCGGTAGCTCAGAGAAAATCTGGGTGTTGCCATGGAGATTCTTTACATAACTATAGAAGGCCTTGTGGTTGTCTTTACTATCTTCTGAAATTCTGTTTTCATAGCTAGCTTTAGAGGATTTGATGAGGGATCTCAATTTTTTATTGAGGCTGATAAGAGAATTTTTCCAGTCATGGGACTTCACATTATTCGACATCAGTTTCCTCCTTCAGTTGTAGAGTTTGTTTATGGCAGGGGACCACCATATTGGCTTCCATTTTTTGGAGGAGAGTGTCTTGGTTCTATTGGGTATGGTGAGAAATATGCATTTGTGTACGTGTTTGTATAATGCATTGGTGCATGATTCGGCAGTCATGCAACTATTCTCCATTTGCATGGGTGCCATGAAGTTAGCCACCTCTGTTTTTAGGAGCCCAAAGTTAGCTTTGTAGAAGTTTTTCATGGTGGTTACCTCTACGGGGTGGTGGGAGGGATGTGGATTTCCAGGGTGATTAGTTTGTGGTCAGATCTAACCCAGGAAGAGTTAACTATTGGTGTAGAGCAATGGTCACTTATGTTAGGAATGAAAAGGTCAAGAATGTTACTACGTCTAGTGGGGATAAGAACGAGCTGGACCAGGGCATTTGAATTAATGAATTCCAGGAAATGTTGGGCAAGTGTATTGGTACATGAGTAGTTTCCCAGTTAATGGAGGGGTAATTGAAGTCGACCAGTATGAGAGTGTTAGGTTGGACCCTAATGTTCTTCAATGTGCTTTGGGACATGGAGTGTGAGTCTTGGGACACTGTTGGGGACCTATATCAGGCTACAACCTGAATCGCTCTCTTACCCAATATTAACTGCACCTGAAGTATCTCTGATGCATTATGTTGGGCTACCAGTCTGGAGGTGTGCGCATCCTTTATGAATATTGAAACACCACCACCTTTCGAGCTTCGGTCCAAGTTCGGGGCCGAAAGGCGTGGAATGAGTATTAGCCTGGTAGTGCAGGGGTGCTTTCTGCTGCCTTGAACCAGGTCTCTGTTACAGCACAAATGTCGATGTTCTCCATTTTAAGAAGTGCTTCGAGCAAGTGCATTTTCAGATTTAGACTTTTACATTGAGCAACATGACCCTCAGATTGCATTTGTTTGTAGCTGATATGGTGGTAATTTGGTCTTTGAAACATCACCTAATAAAACACTATAGCGGTAGCAAGAGCCTTGGCCAGTATCTGGATGCCCAGGGGTGACTGATGCAGGCCATCTCTGGCAGAGCATTGATGTCTGTTAATTATGTCATCCCAGGCAGACAGATACTTGAGCCCCTTAGAATGACAGCAGAAACTTATCCAGTTGTTGAAATCGATCATTTTCTGCTTGTACTGTGGTATCATTCTGGGTGATGGTAGGATGCTGCTTAGGGCTAGGGTCATACCTGCCTGGGCTACATAAACCGAGAGCTCCTTCATGTCTCTTTTCATGTAGTCCAGGGAGGTATGTCTCAGGTCATTCACACCCATATGTACAATGACAGAGTCATATTTGTACCTGTCGTTGAGGGACCTATGTCCATGTGTTATGTGGTAGATCCTGGCACCTGTCAGGCAGCTGGCTGTTGTTTTCTCCTTATTCAACCTAGTGAGTGAGATGTCAGTGTGCCTCACTATTGAGTCACCTATGACTAGTGTGTTGGCCATGCTGTTCTGCCTAAGGGGCTATGGTTGAGTGGCACACTATTTAAGAGAGTTATGTGTCTCATGATTAGTGTTGTGTTGTGGTGGTTGAGTGCTTTTGTGCTTTGGAGGTCTCTGCTGTTTGGGTAGATTTTTATTGGGAGCCTCCGCAAAGGTGGGTGTGTGGTTTGTGTTTTTATGTGTAGGCAGTGCTGGTGTGTGTTCTGGATGGCTATGTGTTCCATGTGGTGTGGTGCAAGTGTTGACCTTCTCCTCTTGACCAGCTATTCCAATCTCGACTGGAGAGTGCATGGCTTCCAATTTGGATATATAAGTGCATCTCTCGCAAGTCTGAATGTTGGGAGGTAAGAGAAGAGGGTTGTCGGTGTACATGAGGCAGTTGCTACATTGCCTCAGGATGCCCAAGTTTACCAGGTTAATAGGAGAAAGCACAGGGAACTGACCTTTAGACATGCCTGGATGGGTGGGTATTAATAATAAGTACTGGAGCTGTTTTCTTGTAGAATGTTTAATGCTGGTAGCACTTTTGTGTGCTACAATAATTGCAACAAGGAGTCTGGTAAAGTGCTAGACTGATAAGCTAGTAAAAGTGCAGGAAAGGAGAGAGCTAGCAGGTCTAAGGGAAAATTTGAAGAGCAGACTTTGGCACTGCTCAGAAGCTACAAACAGTCCTGGATACAGCAAATCTGTATCTTGACTAGACTAGTTACAGGAAAGGCAGGAAACAAGCACAAACACGGGATTTTAAACCCGAAAGTTGAAAGAAATGGAAAAAAGAACTGCCCAAATAGCCAATAAACTTCACTTTCTGGGCCAGTGAAGTGAAGTTTATTGGCTATTTGAGCAGTTCTTTTTTCCATTTCTTTCAACTTTCGGGTTTAAAGCCTTTTAGCTGATCAGGTGGAGTGGTAGATAGGCTACCTCGTGCTTACCACTCCACCTGATCAGCTAAAAGGCTTCCCTCCAACACAGACAGGCTTGGGGAGCTCTAAAGCTTACATACAGTCCTGGATACAGCAAATCTGTATTTGGACTAGACTAGTTGCAGGAAAGGTGGGAAACAAGTGCAAATGCAGGCTTTTAAACCAGAAGTTGAAAGAGATGGAAAAAACTGCCCAAACGGCCAATAAACTTCACTTTATGGGCCAGTAACCACTTCTCTTGTGGTAGATAGGCTACTTAGTGCTTACCACTCCCACTGATAAGCTAGAAAGCTTCCCTCTGACAGAAAGGCTTGGTGGGTTCAGAAGCTTGCAAACAGTCCTGGATACAGCAAATTTGTATCTGGACTAGACTAGTTACAGAAAAGGTGGGAAAAGTGCAAATGCAGGCTTTTGGACCAGGAAGTTGAAAGAGATGGAAAAACTGCTCAAACGGCCAATAAACTACAATTTCTGGGCCAGAAACCACTTCTCTTGTGGCGGATAGGCTGCCTAGTGCTTACCACTCCCACTGATGAGCTAAAAGGCTTCCCTTTGACATAGAAAGGCTTGGGGGGGCTCAGAAGCTTACAAACAATCCTGGATACAGCAAATATGTATGTGGACTATTCTAGTTACAAGAAAGGTGGGAAATAAGTGCAAATGCAGCCTTTTAAACCAGAAGTTGAGAGAGATGGAAAAAACTGCTCAACGGCCTATAAACTACAGTTTTTGGGCCAGAAACCATTCCTCTCATGGTTGGTAGGCTACCTGTTGCTTACCACTTCCACTGATAAGCTAGAAGACTTCCCTCCAACACAGAAAGGTTTGGGGGGCTCAGAAGCTTACAGACAGTCTCGGATACAGCAAAACTGTATCTGGACTAGACTAAGTTACAGGAAAGGCAAGAAACAAGCTTAGAATTTACACTAGAACAGCACTAAAAACAATTCAAGTGCAGTGCAGAGTGTGTAGCAATATTAAAGCAAATAAAGTTTAAATAAATACAATTTATGCAAACTGTATTCTGAGCTGAATTCAATTTTTCCAAAAGTAAAAGCACTCCCCACAGAGTAAACGCTCTTAGCACACACAATCCAAACAATTTTATTTTAACTTAATAATTTTAGGGGTGGGATCTGAGGAATAGAACTGAGACTCTTGAGTCTAAACAGATTGTTAGATTCAGAGTGGACTTGTATCCAGGGCTGAATGAGAAAGTACCCTTGAAGCCGTTTTTGAAATCTAGGAGGTTGAAGTAGATGTGTTATAGTTTGGTTTACCACCCTGATTAATTCATTTTTTTATTTATTTATCATATGTAAGAATGTATTAGATGAAATGATTTGTTTACATATTAATTTGATATTGCGTGTCATGTTTTTTAGAAATGTTATTAAAGCTTTTTTATATATATATTGTTATAGCTGCTATACCTTTAAGGGTCTTGCCGATCTCTGTGATTTTCGTGCCTTATTTTGTTTAAATGTACAGTCATTGAATGTGATTATATGGTCTGATGAAGCCTTTTAGGTGAAAGTGCTTACCATGTTTATTCTGGCCAATAAACTGTTTTTATGAGTTTATGCTGGTTTATACTACATATTGTATGCTGAATGCGAATGCCTGATTGAACTGATTTGGATATTATGTGATGCCTGCAGCTCTGCTTCACTCTTGCACTGTGTTTTTTGGTTTACAAGATTGGTTGAGTTCAATTTTTGTTTTATTCAACTCTGAACAGTTAAAAAGTGCCAAAAAATATACCTATCAGCTGAGAAGCAGACTCAGTCAAAACACAAGGAGATTCCAGCAAAGTTTTTTTTTTTTTAAAGTGGAAAGGGAGAAAGGAGAAACAAAAGATAATTCAAGGTTATGGACCTAAGTGGCTTGGCCTTCTCAAATGTTCTCTCTGTATTCATTAGAATGAGCTAATGACACTAGACTGGAATAGAGCTGGGATAGAGCTGAACAGATGGGACTGGTAGGAGTGTCTGAAATCAAAATATGATCTCACCTTACTCGGTTGAGTAAGCAAATGAGATGGACCCAGGAGGAGTTTTCAAACACAGATTTACAGGAGGGAGGATGGCAATTCCAAAGCCACCAAGATTAACACTAAAACAAGAACAGGGAGGGAGATCAGGAAACTAACTGCAGAGAGACAGACAAACCACAATATTCAGTGAAACAAATAAACAGAAAAATAAAATGCAGCACTATCTTTAAAACTGAAGTTTGTACTTAACTTCAGCTTCTAATACAGTTGATTGTAGCCAGCCAAACCTCTCAGATATTGAGGAGAAAATAAATTTCCAGCTATGTGGCTAATACTTAAATCACAGAGAAACTCTCTAGGCTAAGAGTTAAATATCGAATAACAAAGAAGTGAGAATAGCAATACGCCCCTCTAACTGCAGAGAGACAGACAGACCAGAATATTCAGTGAAACAAGTAAATAAACAGAAAAATAAAATACAGTACTAGCTTTAAAGCTGCAAGATTGTACTTTACTTTAGCTTCTAATACAGTTGATTGTAGCCAGACATTCCTCTCAGATATTGAGCAGAAAATTACGCATAGGGTCCTTTCTATGCCTGGCCAAGTATTCCTGAAGGAGGAATTATGTCCTATATTCAAATAGGACATTGAGGGCCAGGCATTTATAGCCACCTCTGTCCATTAGTGACATGGGTGCTAGGCTCGGTGTAAATTTCATATTCCCCTTCCACTGGTCTAGGTTGCATTTAAACTGGGTAATAGATGAACTCAGCTCACAGGGATGGGGAGTCTGTTCCATAGGTGGGGCAGACACTGGGACCCATTTCTGTCTCTCCAGCATGCTCTATTTAAGTTTCAGACAAAGTTCAGGTCCCTAGATCTGGTATTTCTGGTACTCCTTGATTTACACGTATGTAGAAAATTCATAAATGAGGAGTTTGTGGATGCCTTGTAAGCCAGGCGTAGAAAACACCTCAGCAATCTATAAGAGACTGAGTAGAGGAAAAGGGATTGAAGGCACTCTGCATAAGGCAGGTTTGTTATGCCTTGTATTCTTTTTGTAAGGAACCTCTGATGTTGCTCTAGTTTCTGCATATGCCTGGTCAGGTACAAACCAAAGGGAACATTGTACTCTATGATTAGTCTGATAAAGACGGAGTACATTAGGATAATGACCTCTTTGGACCTAAATGCTATGCCCTTATTTGTAAGATGTGCAACATAAAAGGATTTCCTCACCACTGTGGACACATGGTGTTAGAAGGTAATGCTACTGCAATGTATTTATCATGATCTCTTACTACTGGGTCAACCCTTAAGGTCTTATTATTGACATGGTAATTAACTGAGATGGTTGACTTTGCAAAGAGTACAATTATGTATTACACAGCATTGAGTTAAGACCATGGCTTTGGGGCACCATTTGTTATTCAGAAATAGACCTTCTTGAAGAATGATAGTGTCTGCGAGGGAGTCTATGATAGCCCCCATCTTAAAATCATCTGTAAACTTAGTCACCCATAAACCTTCAGAATTTTCTTCCATTTCAGAAAACTGGTGTCAAAAAGGAGTGGGCCTAGTACAGAGCCCTGAGGGACTCTGCTAGTGTCTGCCTCTTGGTAGAGGTGGCCTCACCTATTTTGACCTCCTAGGTCCTATCAGTGAGCCAGTTGGCTATTCAGCAGGTGATAAAAGGGTTTATAGCTAAATTAGTCAGCTTAAGTATAATGCCTGAGTGGGCATTCTATTAAAAGCCATTGCCAGATCAAGGTAAGTTGTGTGCCCAGTCTTACCTTCATCCAATGCTTTAGTGACCCCCACAAAAAAGTTCACCAGATTTAATAGGCATGACTTTCCTTTAACAAAGCCAAAGTGTGATGGGGCCAGTATTTGCAAGTTACTTATGTCATAATTTTTCATGTCCATGATGATTCTTTCCATAGTCTTACATATGAGGCTGGTAAGACTTATTAGCCTATACTTACACTGGTCAGTGGTTAGACCTTCTTTGTGCAAGGGAATGACTGTAGCCATCATCTATTCCTTAGGCACAAAACCTGACTGAAGGCTCCAGATGAAAAGTGATTCATGTGGACCACCAGGGTGGCTTGTCTTTTGAGTTTGTCTTATTCTTAATGTGAGTGGGCATAGCTCACTCTTTACAGCTATCAATATGGTTGTGCAGAGATTTTGTAAATAGCTCAGCATATGCTATGGCACTTATTGGGTTTGGGGGTGCTTGGAATTTAGCCATAGTTTCTCTTAGCTGAGGGAGGTTAGCCTTTGAATAGTTCCTCTAAAGATTTTTGGTTTTGCTTGGTCCCCAGGTTTAATTCTTATTTCAAGTAATACTATCTTACGGTCTGATCTGATGAGTGAAGACATTACTATGAGTAATGAACATTGACTCCCCCACCCATGTCCATGTGTACAAAGTCAGGGATTTTTGTACCCATGGTAGGAGAATGGAGAATTGACCAATGGTTTCAGGATATTGGTATTAACAAAGTTTAGGAATCACTGGGCCTGTGCATTAAAAGTGTTGTAGGATTCCTAATCTGTGAAGGGATAGTTGAGATCCCCTCATGAATATTGCAATGGGTTTAATGTTGAAGGACTCTAGTACATTGAGATAGGTAGTATGGGTTTCCTGGGACATGAAGAGGGATGTATAGGTTGCAAGGATATGGTACAAGATCCTGTTTTTGGTGGGTTACATATGTACAAGTTCCAGTGGGTCATGCACTTTAACTAGTCTGGGTCTCAGCTTGGCTTTAATATAGACTGAGACTCCTCCACCTTTAGTTCCCTCCTGTGCAGTAGCTGGTCTAAAGGTGTGAAAGGGATTGTAACCTTGCATTGTTGGGGTACTCACTGTGACTTTAAACCATGTTTTAGTTACTACACAGATGTCTACACTCTCCATGAAGGGGAAGACTTGCAGCGAGTGGAGTTTCTTGTTAAGACTAAGCATTGAGGAGATATTCCTTCACAGGTTCAGATAAGTCAATAGGTTTTTCAGTTTGGAATTGCCTAAAATGACTCTATGGGAGGTGGCAAAGTCTTTGCCAATATCTGGCAGCCTAGAGGGGATAAGTGCAGCCAATCTCTGGCAAAGCAGCATGGTCTATCAACCATGTCCTCTCAGGCCATCAAATATTGTACCCCTTGGAATGACACCAGAAGCTAATACAGTTGTTAAAATCAAACATTTTCTGTTGGTAACATGACATCATCATTGGACAAGGTAATATGCTGCTCAGAGATAGGCTCCTACTTGCCTGATGCACATAATCAACAAGCTTGTTCATATCTCTCTTCATAAAGCTAAGGCAGGTATATCCTCAGGTCACTAACACCCACATGGACTATGACAGAGTCATACTGGCACCTGTGGTTCAATGACCTAAGTGACTGTGTGACTTGATGAATTCTAGCCCCAGAAAGGCAACTAACTGTGACTCTTGCCTTATTCAGTCTGGGGGGGGGGGCATTGGTTACCTCACTACAGAATCATCAATGACCAGACAATTTGGCTATGTGCTGGTTTGTCTTAAGGGCTTATCAGTAGATGCATTGCATACAGTTTTGTTATTTGTAACTGTGGGTGGTGTTTTAACAGAATGTTTATATGATGGCTGAGAACCCTTTCATTGATTGCACTGTGCAGAAGGTCTTAATGTTTTAGGAAGGTTACCTGTAAGTGCTACAGCAAATGTAGTTTTATGTGTAGGATCTTTTTTGTGTGCAGTCGGCATGGTGCAAGTGTCACTGACAACCTCTTTAGGATTAGTTTTAGTTGTATGAGGGAGTTTTTCTCCAGCATTAAAATGTATTTACACATTTCATATGCGTTTTCTGTTTTTATTAAGAATAAGTGGGTTGTCAGTTTACATGAGGCAATTGCTACAATGCCTCAAAATACTAATCTCAACCAGACTGGCCACAGAGAGAGAGTCAGGGAGTGCAGATCCATGGCTACTCATCTATTAGGGAGGAGTGAGGGAAATTTAAATATTGAATATGTGAATAAGACAAGGAACTTAATGAGCAAACTAGATGCTCTACTAGTTAAAAAAAATCTGTCTAAACAATAATAGCACTAGAATATTGACTACAATCTTCCTAATGTAAAACAATTGGTAAGGAGCCGAAGTGTTTAAACCAAAACAAAAACACTTAGAATAACAGGCATAATAAACCTTTATCAGCAATTCCCAGCTCAGAAGTGTGGAGGCTACCCTCTCCTTCTACAAGAGTGTAGGCCACAAACCAGCTTAATGTAAAATAAAACATATGAAAAAGGCTCTTCTGAGATCACTTGAATAGATTTATTAACCACACACCAAAAATAATCCAATAGTAAAAACGAATGAAAATACAAAATTCTAGAACATAAAAGTACTTAGCGCTTTCACCCTGAATCACTTCTAGGCATCTTCAGAGTACTAATAAATTATACAGCCTACTTCAAATATATAGATGTATTACTAATTACACAACGCCTACCAATTAATTAGTTCATAAATTAATAATGTTTTTAAAGACATATATATATATATATATATATATATATATATATATATATATATATATATATATACAATTAAACTTATTCTAACTTGGCACATTGTTGGAATTGTGAACAAAACACTTTATAATCAATAATGTCATGGTTGTCATAATATAAGGTTAAAAATTAAAAAAAATAATGAATGATACAGAGAATAAAATACTTCATAATAAGAGATTGTAATCTTGCTTAAAAATAGTGTAAGCACTAATAAATGTAATATATTAAGATAAAAATATAAATAAGAATATAAATATATATATTTATAAAATATCATGTGAATACAATTATAGATGTTTTTATATTGCAACCAACTGAGTTAAGAAATTCAGGAAAAGGATAATAATACAATGATTAAATACAATATGATCTTTGTTTTAAAATACTGGAAATAGAAATGTGTCCATTAATGCCAGGTATACAACTTGCATTAAGTCTTAGCTGCCATAAACATTCCTTAGCTTCTAACATGTTATCATAGTCCCCTCCTTTTTCCCAACAATTGGGGATTCTATCAATAACAAAAAATATAAATCGCTTAAAATTCTCACATTTGGTACTATGTACAAATAGAGCATTCACCGTCTTTTTGTTCTTGATATCCCTGTTGTGTTCCAAGATGCGTTCCCTCAATTTCCTAGTAGTTTTTCCAACATAATATTATGGACAGGAGACGCATGTGGCTAAATATATGTTTGTGGCATCTAAGACTTAATGCAAGTTGTATACCTGGCATTAATGGACACATTTCTACTTCCAGTATTTTAAAACAAAGATCATATTATATTTAATCATTGTATTATCATTCTTTTCCTGAATTTCTTAACTCAGTTGGTTGCAATATAAAAACATCTATAATTGTATTCACATGATATTTTATAAATATATATTTATATTCTTATTTATATTTTTATCTTAATATATTACATTTATTAGTGCTTACACTATTTTTAAGCAAGATTACAATCTTTTATTATGAAGTATTTTATTCACTGTATCATTCATTCATTTTTTTAATTTTTAACCTTATATTATGACAACCATGAAATTATTGATTATAAAGTGTTTTGTTCACAATTCAAACAATGTGCCAAGTTAGAATAAGTTTAATTGTGTGTATATATATATATATATATATATATATATATATATATATATATGTCTTTAAAAACATTATTAATTTATGAACTAATTAATTGGTAGGCGTTGTGTAATTAGTAACACATCTATATATTTGAAGTAGGCTGTATAATTTATTAGTACTCTGAAGATGCCCAGAATTGATTCAGGGTGAAAGCGCTAAGTACTTTTATGTTCTAGAATTTCGTATTTTCATTCGTTTTTACTATTGGATTATTTTTGGTGTGTGGTTAATAAATCTATTCAAGTGACCTCAGAAGAGCCTTTTTCATATGTTTTACTGGTTTACTTAGTTCGTGGTTACTTGAAGAAGTCGAGGTCTCTGAAGGGGCTGCTTGAAGAAATTTTATTTCGCACATTCACCTTTGGACTATACCAATTACTGCTTTTAATTCATCTATTATTGTATCCAGTATTGTATCCAGTATGGAATTACTTATGAAGCAGCATCTAGAAGTTACACAATGCCTGATTAATCTAATTCAAGAATATGGCAACAAACCATCCCAGGGTCCCAATGTTACAATTACCGAGTCCCAGGAACAGCTATTGACACTGCATTCTACACCGGGTAACAGTCCTACCCATCCGTCGGCTAGTTATGGTTCAGCGGATTCTATAGGAGGCGGACACAAGAAGAACAACAACGGAAATCCAGGAAATGTCGTTCCACCTCCGAATCTAGCATTGAACACCGGAGACGGTAACAAGGGGAATGTTAACGTGAACAAGTTTTCAGACATTAAGGAATTACTAAAAGCACCGAGTTTTGCGGACATACTCAAAATGAACATCAAGGACATGGGGTCTTTGAACCAACAGATTAAAGAATTTGAAAAGACTATAAAACAATTTAAAACTTTACAGATGGACAACGTGTTTTTAGAGAGATCGCTGGAATTGGAACAGGTACCTAAAGGATTACGCATTTTTAAAATGCCTTTTGGGTTCCAAAATGACTCTGAATTAATTGATGAACTATTACTTTTATATGACAGAACTGGCTTAGATCTTATGCGTCTTATTATTAGGAATAATAACAGAAAATTAAGTAAATTAGATGTGATATTAACTGAATTAGATAGAAGTATACGTAATGATTTACTTTTTGAGATGAACAAACACAGAATGGAAAGGGCCACCATCCTAAAAGACTCTTATCAGCTACTAAACAATTTAGATAATTTATCAAGTCCAATTCAAGATAAGCATTTATTGGTTACTTTAGATGTTCAAAGTTTATTTACAGCTATACCCAATGCCCTTGGACTTGAAGCAATAAGTTTTTTATTGAATAGGCTTTCTTCTTACAATAATCATGAACAGATTTTAATAAATGCTCTACTTGATATAGTTCTCAGTAATAATGTAATGTTGTTCAATGGCCACTTTTATATTCAACAGTGGGGGGTTGCCATGGGCACCCCCTGCGCGAATACCTATGCCAATCTGGCAGTCTATAAATGGGAAATTACCAACCTTTTTACACACTCTGATTATTATAAGGTGATTGCATATTATAGATTTGTAGATGACATACTTTTAATATGGGATGGAAGTCCAAGTGAATTGAGAACTTTTATCAATGATTTAGAAAAAACAACTGATTTTTTAAGGTTTTCAATTGAACATTCGTATTCTGATATTAATTTCTTAGACTTACATATTAAAAAGGGTGGAAAAGGAAAATTAACATCTTCCCTCTATAGAAAAAAATGTTGGAAAAATACATTATTACAACATGAAAGTATGCATCCCAGATTTATTTTTAATAATATTATAAGAGGACAATTTACTAGGCTATATAGAATATGTCAAAATGAAGAGGAACGTAACGACAAATTTGATAAGCTAGAACATTTATTTATAGATAGAGGTTATAATCCAAGAACAGTGGCTACTATAAAAGAGAACTTTATTAATGGATCGAAACAAGTTACAAAAGCATTTTATAGATCCAATTCAGAAGGAAGGCAATATGAAAGACAAGATTCTAAACAAGTTAGATGCATTATTAGCTACACTAGTGACAATAAATATTTAACAAGTATTATTAGCAAACACTGGTCTATTTTGACTACAAATGATGAAATTAAAAGATTAATAGGTGAAAGACCTACTTTTACTTACAAAAACATGAAAAATTTAAAAAGGCTATTATGTAAAGAGAGATTAATTAATACGACACATTATAGGACACTGACGGGCACTCATTCATGTGGAAAATGTATCTCTTGTCATTAGATCTCAACAGATAAAGATTTTATACATCCTGAACTATTATTTATTTTTGAATTTAAATGTTTTGCCAACTGTGAAGATAATAATGTAATATATTTGGCTACATGTGAAAAATGTTCTGCATTCTATGTTGGAATGACAACAAGGAAATTAATGGAGAGAATACAGGAGCATCTGTATGCTATAAAGAAAGCAGACACAAAAATGCTCTCTCAAAACACATTATAGAATTTCCAACACACAATTTTAAGTTCAGGGTGATACAAAAAAGACTAAGTAATAACAGAAGAGGGGATAATTTTAATAATCTGGAAAATTTAGAACTTGATTGGATTTTCAGATTTCGGGCACAGCAATTTCCTGGCCTAAATAGCTATATTAGTATTAGATCATCTTTGAAAAAGCGCAAATATCATTAATTTTATGAAAATAGATATATAGATTGATGTAGATATTTGCTTTAGTAAATTTATATATATATTCATATCTATTTTTTGATTTATTACAATAAGACATGAATTAATAAAATAGTTTACATTTTTTAATAACTATTTTAGGCTAATTTACACTATAAATGTTTTTATAAATTTATGAATTTATAAATATATATATATATATATATATTTATATATTTTCATTGGATTTTAATATATTTATTATACTTATTTATTTATGAATATATATATTTTATTATATATCCTCTCTTTCATTACTTAGATATTTAAATATTAACCCTATTACATTTTTTACATGATGACCAATATTATCATAATTCATCATAATTCCTGTATAAAAGGTTATTTATACTGATAATCATCTTGATAGACCATAATATAAATTATATAGCTAGTAAAAATAAAATCAAAAATAGCCTTATGAATTTAATATTATTATGTTGTCACTGGTTTAATATTTATTATACTTATTATATATACATATATATATTTTTAACTCACATTTTTAATCATACATTATGCCTAGTTTTTCTGGATATTCACTGGTATTTATTTATTTATCATTGCTGCTAATTCTTCTAGTTGTTGTTTACTTTTGATTGCTGCTATTTCTTATTGCTGCTACTTTTTGTTTATTACTGCTACTTTCTTCATTGCCGCTATTTTTTTTATTGCTGCTAGTTTTTTATTGCATATTTTCTTACAGTTGTTAATTTTCAATGTCATTACTGTTTTTAATTCATGTACAATATATGGTTATCAATTGGCTTATATATGTTTACACATTTTAAAAAGCTGGATATGTTGCATTTCTGCTGGTTTTCATTAACAATGGAAAGTCCGTTATATTTGAATAATTATAGATAGATTCACAGTTGTTTAATATATCTTTTAATATATTTTTATGACACTTGCTCATTATCTGATGAAATAATTATAATGAAACATAATGAATGATATTATGACATAAAAACGATATTCATTTTTGTTTTTCGTTTTACATATGGCGATATTTGGCTTTACTGCTTTAAATGAATGAACATTATAAATAGCATAATTGATTGATTATTGTTTAATTAGATGAATTAATGGTTTTAGCAATTAATCTTATTGTATATATAGAGAATGCCTTTTACTGTGATGTTATATTCATCTGAAGAAGCGTGCAGTCTGTGGGCACGCGAAAGCGCTCATTTTTGGTCAATAAAGGTTCGTTTTTACTCATCGTGGTGTTAACCTGCTCTTTTTATTATATCAATATTTTAAAAGATTTGGATAATTTTGTTTTGAAAGGGCTGGAATACAAAAATAAAAAGCTTTTAAGGGATAGCAATGATTATGCAAACAAGAAGGCATACAATCACTTTAGAGAATTTAAAAATTTTAAATCGTACTATGAGGGAGGTGAAAGTGAAAGTGTTGCTGTATTTTACCCAGAAGGAGAAGGTCATTCATCTACACATGATAGGCTTAAACACACAAACAATGTACGTAGGTTGCAGTATAGTAAGAGTGACAAAGGGGGACACAATGAAAATGACACAGTTTTTTTAGACGAACCAGTTTTGAGGAGATCAGAAAGGTTACACGACAGACATCAGGGTCAACCACACCATCAGATGCAATACAGGAATGCCCCGACCTACAGGAAAAACACACATTATTGAGAGAAAATGAAACAAATTTGTTAGAAAATGAAACAAATTTGTTAATTTCCTTACCTGACAATACAACAGTAAGTAAAAATTATGAAATTGATTTTAATAAAGAATTTTTAGAAAGAAGGTTTGGCGACAACTTTGATGCTGACAGCGATAAAAACATAGTAGAGAGTGGTGATTTTGAGATTATTTTAGATGAAATTAATCCTTCTGACATAATTATTACAGATGGAAGTTTTAGTCTGTACAATTATACAGGCATTACACTTGGTCATGAATATATTACATTATTCAAAAAAGGTTTTACCTTTATTCCTAATTATAGACATGATATAGGAAGATTATTGATTAATTTAAAATTGTATACAAGGCTGTTAAATCTAAAAATGTTTTTTGCAAATCACAATAAGGGGGGTTGAACCTGATATAGGTAGGTTGACTTTAAAAAGATCCAGTACATTTATACCACCCCAGAATCCTATTATATGTTTATTTGAGATGTTATGTGAATCACAAATACGTAGAACAGTAAAAACACCTACAAATCGAGAAGACAATCTCACCAGTAGAGAAAGATTTTGTTTAAAAGAATTAACTACTAAGGATAAATACAGAGTTATGAAGCCCGATAAAAGTGGAGGGGTGGTAATTATGACTAAAATAGATTACATTAATAGAATGACTAATACGCTAGATGACGATGAAACATGTGAAAAAGTATCAAAATTTGAGATAAACAGGGCATATACAAAGATAGATTGGTTACTCTATGACTATCAGATAGAAGGAATCATTGATAAATCTGAATATGAATATCTCATGGTGGAACATCCTATAACTCCGTCAATTTTTGGTATTCCAAAAACACATAAAAGTGTCTCAAACCCTCCTTTTAGGCCAATTGTTTCTGCCAAGGGCTCTAAATTAGAAGCTATAGCCAGATATATTGATTATTATTGTAAGGATATTCTTAATCAATTCCCTCATATTATTAAAGACTCTTGGCATTGCCTGGATAAATTAAGGATTTATAATAATGAGAATAATACGGAAGATACTGTTATGATTACCATCAATGTGATAAATTTATTCTCTGTCATACCCCATAAGTTGGGTTTGGATATGTTTGAAACAATTTTAGATAGTTACAGTGGATTGCACACAGTGAAAAGCAAGTTGTTGGTTGAGATGATGGAAATGGTTTTATTCAACAATTTTATTTACATGGAAGGTGAATATTTCAGACAACGCACAGGGGTAGCAATGGGGGCCAGATGTGCCCCCATTTATGCTAATTTGGTATTAGCACAATGGGAAACTGAAAGTATTTTTTCTTCCAGGTTCTGGACAAAAATATCATGATACCTGGATGATATCTTAGTCCTTTGGAGAGGTAGTAGGGGTGAATTAAATGAATTTATAAGCTACATAGGTACTACATCGACCTTCCTTAATTTCACATCTAAAATACATGAAGACAAATGTGAATATCTAGATATATGTATGTATTTTAAAAATCATCAAGTTGAATCTAATATTTTCCGTAAACCTACATATTCGAATTCCTTCCTTCATTATGACAGCTGTCATCCGCATTTTCAAAAAAAGAACCTTGTAAAAGGTCAGATGCTTAGGCTGTCATGTATTATTAGTGAAGACAGGAATTTTATTTGTGAAATGGAGACTATTAGTAATATGTTTTTAGACAGAAGCTATCCATTAAGCCTAATAACTCAAATAAAGAAGGAAGTTATGATGAAAAGGAATACTTTTTACAAACCTATTTTGAAATTCGGATTAAATACTATGCCCAAGGTTACTAATAGTACTGATATTACTAAAAAGAGATGCTTTTATTTTACCATTCAATGAACATTCCGACACCATTATTCAAGTATTAAATGATACTTGGTTAAGTGTTTTTTCCAACAAGATAGAATACAGTGAAATACTTGGCTATTTCCCAAAGGTTACATACAGTAGGGGTACCAATCTTAAAAAAAGTTTGGAAAATAATAACAAAGGCCGTGCATATACTATGTCAAAAATGAGTAGATGTGGTGTTTGTAAAGTATGTAAATTTATAAATGATGGACCCTACACTATGGTGCAAGGTTATGGTAAATCCATTAAATGTCCAGGACACTGTAACTGCAATACCAAAATGGTGGTGTATTTAGCCACATGCATCTTCTGTCCAGCATATTATGTTGGAAAAACTTCTAGGAAATTGAGGGAACGCATCTTGGAACACAACAGGGATATCAAGAACAAAAAGACGGTGAATGCTCTATTTGTACATAGTACCAAATGTGAGAATTTTAAGCGATTTATATTTTTTTGTTATTGATAGAATCCCCAATTGTTGCGAAAAAGGAGGGGACTATGATAACATGTTAGAAGCTAAGGAATGTTTATGGCAGCTAAGACTTAATGCAAGTTGTATACCTGGCATTAATGGACACATTTCTATTTCCAGTATTTTAAAACAAAGATCATATTGTATTTAATCATTGTATTATTATCCTTTTCCTGAATTTCTTAACTCAGTTGGTTGCAATATAAAAACATCTATAATTGTATTCACATGATATTTTATAAATATATATTTATATTCTTATTTATATTTTTATCTTAATATATTACATTTATTAGTGCTTACACTATTTTTAAGCAAGATTACAATCTCTTATTATGAAGTACTTTATTCACTGTATCATTCATTTTTTAATTTTTAACCTTATATTATGACAACCACGAAATTATTGATTATAAAGTGTTTTGTTCAAAATTCAAACAATGTGCCAAGTTAGAATAAGTTTAATTGTATATATATATATATATATATATATATATATATATATATATATATATATATATATATATATATGTCTTTAAAAACATTATTAATTTATGAACTAATTAATTGGTAGGCATTGTGTAATTAGTAACACATCTATATATTTGAAGTAGGCTGTATAATTTATTAGTACTCTGAAGATGCCCAGAAGTGATTCAGGGTGAAAGCGCTAAGTACTTTTATGTTCTAGAATTTCGTATTTTCATTCGTTTTTACTATTGGATTATTTTTGGTGTGTGGTTAATAAATCTATTCAAGTGACCTCAGAAGAGCCTTTTTCATATGTTTTACTGGTTTACTTAGTTCGTGGTTACTTAATGTAAAATAACTTGTTTGGATCCCAAGTGCTTAAACCTGAACATAGTAACTTATAGAATAACAGACATGATAAGCCTTCAACCAGCGATTCCCAACTCAGAAGAGCATAGGCTACCCCCTCTTGCCACAAGAGTGTAGACCACAAACCTTCTTAATGTAAAATAATTGGTTTGGAGCACAAGTCTTTAAATCACAACAAAAGCACTTAGAATAATAGGCACAATAAGCCCTTACCAGCAATACTTAGCTCAGAAGGGTGGAAGCTACCTTCTCCTCTCAAAGGGTGTAGACCACAAACTTTCTTAATGTAAAATAACCGGCTTACAGCCAAAGTGGTTAAACCAGAACTAAGATAAATTTAGAATAACAGACACAATAAGCCTTCAACCAGCAATTCTCAACTCAGAAGGGTGTAAGCTACCTCTCCTGCCACTCATGCCCAACATGTGGAAATATGCCCTTTTCGCCACTGTAGTGTGATCCTGGAGTTGATATATATAGTTAGGGGGGTGTGGGGGGCAGAGCAAACCACCTAGGTATTTTTTACATAGGTGGTATGTTTATGTTCCATGATGGATAAGTGCTTCCTTGCCCTGAGAAAAATTGGCTGTTCATGATTGTATGTTTTTGTTATTTTCATCTCAACATTCTGATGTTTGGTGATGTGGGATTCATGATTTAGAAGGTAATCCACAGGAAGACAATCTAGTGAAGAAGATTTGGGGACAGACAGGAAGAAAGTAAGAGAGAACAAGGGGGTCCAGCAAAGAGATGGATGATTTCTGTGCGAGAGCACCAACAACAGCCAGGCATGACAGCCGAAGAAGGTAGGAGGGTGGCACTGAATTGAGACAAATGGCGATTGTCTGTGTGAGACCCTAACCTTATATAGAAAAAAAAGGAGGTTAGTGATGGCAATAATGATGACTGTGCATAGACATTTGCAATAAGGGTGGTGGTGGTGGTGGTGTGTGTGTGTGTGTGTGTGTGTGTGTGTGTGTGTGTGTGTGTGTGTGTGTGTGTGTGTGTGTGTGTGTGTGTGTGTGTGTGTGTGTGTGTGTGTGTGTCCTAACAGGTACATGTCCAAATTTACTAAGCTGTATACATATAACATAGGAAATAAAAGTGTATTTTAATTAAGGAAATTATAGCAGAGGATATTACACATGACACACAATGGAAGGGGAAAACTGCAGAATCATATGACTGAAGACTACATGTTAGATAGTGCCTTTACTTAGGTGGTTAGGTGGGGATCACGCCTTTTTCATTACCCTACTGCAATATTTGTTTATGCCCACCCCTCACTTTTTATGGAATTTCAAATTATTTAAAAGATCAAACTTTATGTCAGGGGATGATTTGGGCTTTCCTCTAGGCAGGATAGTGTTGGTTTGGTAGACAGCATTATCTGCCATTGCACTACATTTAAATGAACATACAAATATAAAACTTGAAATGAAAGCAATAAGGCTTAAATAATCACTGTTTTACAAAATGTTACTTAGGTATATTTATTTCTGATTACTTGTGCTGAAGTGTAATTTTAAATAGGCATGGTATAGAGACATAAAGCGCTTTAATCGGTACACTCTATATTTGTAGTTGCATGTTTTTCCTAAGTGGTTTATTTAAATCCTGATATTAAATATGTGATCTTTCTGATTAAGTTTAAGTTCAGTAAAGGGAATAAGAGCTTTTACATGGCGTTTTCTGATGACTGTTCCATAAGGTCCCATGCTGCATTTTATTTTTCACTAATGCACACCTGTATATGCTGATATCAATGTATAGCAATAGGAAAATGCATCTGTTTATGTTACAGTAGGTTTGTTATTGTTGGTAGTGACAGTGGTGTGGTAGTGCTGGTGGTGGTTTGTGTGTGTGTTTGTGTGTGTGTGTGTGTGTGTGTGTGTGTGTGTGTGTGTGTGTGTGTGTGTGTGTGTGTGTGTGTGCGTACATATTTATGGCTCTACGTCCATGCCTGTGCATATTGATTTCTGAATAATGGAATTTGCAATTTAAGCCAGATATGACAGTTAATATTTTTATGACATGCTCTGACAGAGTGTGTTTATTTTGCATTTATTTTCAGAACTCAGAGGACTGGCAACTACAAACTCATTCAACTGCATCAACTATGATGTCAGCAAATCAGTGTAGCACTCAGGACTTGGAAATCGTCTTAACTGGTTTTCCTGGACTTCAAGACATACAGTTCTGGATTTCTGTACCATTCTTTCTTCTACTTGTGGTGACATTATTTGCCAACATAACACTTATGTTAATTATAACAACTGAACTGAGCCTTCATGAACCGATGTACTATTTCATTTTGATCTTATCAGCTGTAGATCTTGTTACAGGGGTTACTCTTTTGCCACAAATAGTAGCAGTATTGTGGTTTGGCTCTGTTTCTTTATGCATCGATATTTGCCTTGTGCAATTGTTTTTCACTTACTTTGCTGTAGTCATGGAATCATCTGTGTTAGTATTAATGGCTTATGATCGCTATACTGCAGTATGTAACCCTTTAAGGTATTCATCAATAATAACAAACACATTTATAGTGAAAGGAGGATTAGTCATTACAGTCCGAAGTTTCTGTATTGTGCTTCCAATTCCTATATTACTTCGGGCATTACCATTCCAGAGCAAAAGTATTCTCAGTAATGTGTATTGCGAGTACCTTACTGTGATCGATGCAGCTTGTGCCAGTTTCAACTTTAAAGATGCCATACTCTTCTTGTTATTTATTTTAGCAATAATACCTGATACAGTGATGATTTTTATTTCTTATTATATGATTGTTAGTGCTACCTTAAAACTAAGAAGCAAGGAAGCTCGACTGAAAGCATTCAATACATGCAGCTCTCATTTTTTTGTGATTTTATCTTTTTATTTATCTGGACCAGTATCATTAATAATATATATTTTTCAGGATAAGGTGCCTGCATATACACGTGCTTTGTTTCCTGTCTTGTACTATTGTGTTCCACCTGCATTAAACCCTCTGATATATGGTATACGAACAAAAGAAATTTTCAGATTAATATTAACAAATGTAGAAAAAATTAAAAATGTTTTGTTTGGCAGATAACAGGCAATGGATGTTGTCTGAAGAAAAAACACAGTTGTTTTTCAGTTATTGGCTATGCTTCCGATAATAGTAAAATTTTTTTTCAGGCTGCAAGCATGCCATTTAATGCTAATGCAAATCTTAGTACGAGTTCAAAGAAATATCACAATTACTAATTCTCATTCATTTTTAAATGGTTTAGTCATTAAATTAATTCATTTAGCAATATTCTAAGCTTAAGTAATGTTAGTCAGCCACACTAAGTTTGAACAATCATTCATTCATTCATTGATGGAAGGAAGGAATAAAACATTCATTCATTCATTCATTCATTCATTCATTCATTCATTCATTCATTTATTCATTCATTCATATAATTGTTCATATTATGTTAGCAAAATGACACAAATATTTTTTTCTTTGCCTGACTTTTAAAACAATTTATGAACAGGACATGAAGCAGTGGTATGCTTTCAAATATTTGCACAATGTTTGCAGACTTGCTATTCTGTCTTGCCCCATAAATAATCATTGTGGAATCTGGCCCCCAGTCTGCCTATTATGATATAACTCAAATTCAACTATTTGTTTACCATCCCACAAAAGCTCTGTCACTTCTATCAATGTCAGGTCTTCCTGATTGTCACCACAAGATTGTTTCCTTGTGACCAGTTTGACAATCTGTTCTATAAGTTATCTGTCTTTCTACATCCTTCAGATTCAGGATATCTGCACTGCAAATGATAACTTTGCCTCATTCTGCTACTCATTTCATCTAGTTCTAAGTCCTCATACCATGTCATTATCTTTCAAACACATTTCATGTTCACACTGGCCCTATTTTTTTTCTTTTTGGTGATCATTGCTTTACTGATTTTATCCATTTCTTGTGATGATGATTTATTGGCCTTTAACAGGATCTTTTCTAACTTTCTGGCATAGATGGCAATGTATATATCTCCTGAGTTGCACTCTCTACTTTAGGCACATCCTCATTAATACATAGTAAAGTATTTAGATGACCTCTCAGTCCTGTGAGTATGCCCCACTCTGTACAGAGGATCATAGAATCATAGGAGGTTACTAGGCTAATGGCCATGGGTCTCTTAAAAGCCTAGCCAAGAGTTTATCCCCCCCCCAAAAAAAATATCAGTCAGCACCTGTCATCCTTGTCAATGAGGGACACAGGTGGAACCCTGGAAAAAATGTATGGTTTCCCATCCACTCATCAAGGTTGTGCTTGAAGAGGGTCAGAGAGGTGCTCTGTTTGATGTGTATGGGAAGTCTATTCCAGAGACGGGGCAGCCTCTGGGAGACAAACCTGTCTCTCCGGCAGGTTCTGTTAGTGTCACATATTAAGTTCAGGCTTTTTGAGCGGGTAGTGTGTGAGGAGTTAGACTTATGGATATGGAACATCTCTAGTAGGGCAGGGTCTGAGATTTCCTTGTAGGGGAGACACAGATCACTCTTGAGCAATCTATATGATACCAAGTAGAGTGATAGTGATTTGAGCCTGTCCACAAAGGACAGGTGTTGGAGGCCATGGATTCTCTTTGTGAGGTATTTTAGTGGCCTTTCCAGTTGGTGCAGAAGTTTGGAGAGGTACATCCCAAACAGGGTGTTATACTCAATTATTGCTCTAATGAGAGAGGAGTATAGAGAGGTAATAACCACCTTTTTTCTGGATGCAATCCATTTACTTATGAGATAAACAAAGTAAAAGACTTTTCTGACCACTGCCGCTACGTGATGGTTGAATGTGAGGTTGTTATCAACTTGAGTGCCTTGGTCTCTCACCGCAGTTTGTGCGCTTAGGGGGTTGCCGTTGATGTGGTAATCAGTAGGGGATGTGTTTTTGCTGAATGGTATGATGATACATTTTTTTTGCATTCAGCTTGTCACCATGACTTTGGCACCAGTCATTAGTTGCTGTGAGACCCTCTTGCAGTATGTTAACATAATTTGGGGATTCAATGACAGCACCCAACTTACAGTCGTCGGCAAACTTGGTCAGCCACAGGCCTTTTGTCTTTGTCTGTACCTCCGAGAAATAGATGCCAAACAGTAGGGGTCCCAGGACAGATCCCTGGGGAACTCCACTACTGACAGGTCTGGTATCAGAGGTGGAGGTGCATATTTTGACTTTGAGGGTCCCGTTGGTGAGCCAGTTGGCCACCCATCTGGTGAGATAGAGATTTACACCAAGGTGCGTTAGCTTTTCGATGATGCCTTAGTGGGGGGTTGTGTCAAAAGCCTTGGCCAAGTCAAGGTAAGCTGTATGTACTGACCTTCCCTCATCCAGGGCCTTGGTGACAGTCTCAAAGAAGTCAACCAGGATCAACAGGCAAGATCTGCCCTTGACAAATCCAAACTGGGTGGGGTCAAGTTCTTGCAGATTGCCTATATCCTTGTTTATGAGATACATAATAATACACTCCATTGCTTTACAGATCAGACTTGTCAAGCTAGTGGGGTGATAGTTTCCAGGGTGCGTAGAGGCACCACCTTTGTGCAAGGGGGTGACAATGGTGATTCTCCACTTTGCTGGAATGAAACCAGTACTTAGAATGTGGTTGAATAGGGTGCTTAATGGCAAAACCAGTTCTTGCTGGAGATGGTGCAGAATACATCCCGGGATACTATCAGGTTCCACAGAAGCTGTGTTTTTTTTGCCTTGGATAGGGCCTGTAACACTTTATCTACAAAGATGTGAGGTGTGGGACAAGTATCAGGATGTCAGAAGGGCATTTGGGGGGACAGGGGGGTGAAGTTTGCACTGAACCTATCTGCTAGCAGGTTGGCTAAATCAACAGGATCAGTGTATATGATACTGTTAAGTACTAATTAGGAAGAAACCTGGGCTTTGCAATGAAGGTTCCTGATGTAACTGAAGAATACTTTATGGTTTACCTCTGTTATGGGGCTAGTTTTGATTCATAATTGCCCTTGGAGGTTTTCACTAATGATCTAATTTGCTTGTTGAGGCTAAGGAGGAAGATTTTCCAATTTGGAATTTCTTCCCTTTTACCCTTGCACCCATAGCATAACATTGTGATGATTGCTGTGTCTGTTCTTTCTTTTTCTGCCTAGAGATTTGTAAGAGGTGTTGTAAACGTATCTACGTATGCCTGACACACTAATCCTCTCAAAAGTACTGAACACATTTTTCTTTGACATCTAGATTGTTATGGCCATTGTTAGTTAATATTTCTCTGCATGGAACTTTAACTGCTGTTTTTCAGCCCATTTGAATAACTTATTCCCACAAATGGTCTCCATATTTTATGCACTGATCGTGATCCTTATTTCATCCTTAAAAATGACTGACATTTTTTCTGCCATGCAGTCTATACATTTTGAAATGGATATGTTTAAGAGCAATAACCCTAGAGTGACCCAGCTGGTATACCATTGCTCACTGCTGTGAGATCTGATAGTCTTCTTCCCTTCAACAATGCAACTATTCAGATCCTGTATCTTTGTCAAACAGCTAACCAGTCCAATTAACAAGAAGCCCTCATAACAGGAGCAAAGTCAAAATGCTTGCTAAAGTCCAAATATACAACCGATACCAGCACTTCTCCAGCCTCGGCTATAACCCTGTCGTAGAACATAAGAAGTTTTACTAACAACTGATTTTAGTCACAGTTCAAATCATGCTGATCTTGTCCTTCTGGAATCAATCAGACTTTTTCCACAAGAAACGTGCCATCACTTTGCAAGCAACTACAATAGTTTTGAGTGTTCCATTGGTTGCCAGAGTGGTTCTGTTTTGGTCTTTGATGAAAAGGATGTCTCCCAGTTAAATGCCAAAAAAATCATGGATAACATATAAAGTCTGAACAGAAAATACTTCTGCTATGAATTGATCTGGGAGCAAACAATGTGAGGTAACAAATCTAACTGATGCTCTGTGAGACCTCAGAGCAGTTAATGTGAATTAGCAATACTGCCACAGAAACAAATATGTTTATATAGCTGTTAAGTGTGAGTAGAGGGCTAAAGCTTCAAAAAGAGAGAAAGATAAACTTGTACCATGTAGGAAGGATTGACTGTCAATAATAAGTTAAAGGAATATGAGCTGACACTTAGACAAATGTATGAGCTGACACTTAGACAAATGTAAGAGTGAAGGAAGGTGGAATATTGAAAACAGAAAGTGTAGAGATTTATAGTTTACAAATGAGATTTTATAAAGCAGAAATTAGAAATCAGATGGAATAAGCCAGAATGCTAGATGGCCATGTGCAAATAAAAAAACAACCCCCCCCCCATAAATAAATAAAATAAAATAAAAGCAGGAAGGACAGATAGAATTTAGGATACATCAGATAAACATATGTGATGTGCGATGTACAGTGCTGGATTAAATGAAGTTAAATGGCATTTTCCAACTTTGAAGATCTTGCTCTAAAGAACATATTTAATGAAATAAATTGAAAGTATGCTGCTTCTGCTTTGTTTTTAATCAGATGTACTTTTGAACTAGAAATGATCAATGAACAACAGCCAACCTGAAATAAATGACATCAAGAAAAATACATTTCCATAGATACTGAAAAATCAGCGGTTAACAGTGGATATGACATGCATTTCTAATGAGAAACTGCATATGCTTTCATATGTAGCTTTAGAGAGAATTGAACTGACTTGAAATACTGACACATCTCTGAGTTAAAGGCAAGTAACATTTTATAACCTTACCTACTAACTGCCTTCTGAACTCTAAGATAATTGAAGATTCCTATAGGTAGTCTTAGATCTTTATAGGTTCATAGGGTCATAGGTTCATAGGTTTGTAGGTGTGTACTAGGCTAATGGCCCTGGAGCCTTTACAGGCCTAGCCCATAGAAGTGCCCTGACATCATGTCGCCATTAGTTCCTAGTGCATCTATCAAGTAGAGCCCCTGGAGTGATCCCTGTGGTGAACTTTCTATTTTCCATCCACTCTTCAAGATTTCTCTTGAAAGGGGTCAGTGAGGTGCTCTCCTTGACAAGTATGGGAAGTCTATTCCAGAGAATGAGCAGTCTCTGGGTTATGAACCTGTCCCTCCAGCATGTTCTGTTTGATTGTGGTAATGTGGTTGAGGCCCCTGGAGTGTGTGGTGCAGAGGGATTGAGATTTCTTTAGATGTACCATTTCTAACAGGGCTGGGTCAGAAATGGCTTTGAAAGTCAAGCAGAGACCACCTCTTAATAGATGATATGAGACAGAGAAAAGATGGAGTTTTTTGAGTCCGTCCATGTAGGGCATGTGTTTAAGGCCTAGGGTCCTCTTTGTGTGATACTTTTGTGCCTTTCCAGATATTGCAGGTGTTTACTGAGGTATATGCCAAATGGGGCATTATACTCGATGATTGGTCTAATGAAGGAAGAGTAGAGAGAGATGATGACCTCTTTCTTCCTGGATGCTAAACCCTTGGTAATGAGATGTGCCACAATGGCAATGTGGTGGTCGAAGGCGAGGTTTCTGTCAACCTGTGTCCCCAGATCTCTTATAACACCTTCAGTGTTCAGTGGGCTACCATCAATGTGGTAATTAGTGGGAACTGAGTTTTTCCCAAAGTGAATGACAATGCATCTTTTGGCATTAATCTTAAGGGCATGGTTTCAACACCAGTTGTTGGTCTCAGTGAGGCTTTTCTGTAGGATGTCTACATCAATTGGGGAGTTAATAATGGCTCCCAGCTTGCAATAGTCGGCAAAGTTGGTCAGCCAGAGTCCCTCCGTGTTAGCCTGGATTTCTGAGAAGTAGATGCCAAACAGGAGAGGACCGATGGCCAATCTCTGTGGGACTCCACTCGTGACTGGTCAGCAGTCTGACTTGGAGTCTGCTACTTTCACACTATGGGTTCTATCTGTGAGCCAATTTGCAACCCACCTAGTGATATAGGGGTTGATGCCTACTTTGGTGAGTCTGTCAATAATTCCTGAGTAGGGAATGGTATCAAAGGCCTTGGCCAGATTGAGGTAGGCTATATGAACTGCCTTGCCCTCTTCCACAGCTCTGGTAACTGACTCAAATAAGTCAACCAGGTTGAGCAGGCATGATCTACCCTTCAAAAAAACAAACTGGATGGGATTCAGAATTTGGAGATTCCCTACATCCTTATTAATAGATGCACTCAGACTCATCAGGCTAATGGGGCAATAATTTCCAGAGTCTGTAGTCGCTCCCCCTTTATGGAGAGGGATGACTGTACAGTGCGCCGTTCTGTAGGGACAAAGCCTGAGGTGAGGCTGTGATTGAACAGGGCACACAGGTGTGGTTCCAGTTCACTTTGTAGTTCATGTAGAAAACAGCCAGGGATATTGTTGGGTCATATGGAAATAATCAGCCCATACAAGTCTTGAACCCAGGGCCCTGTACACCATACTCAGAGCAATGTACCACTACAAAATTTGAGTAATTTATGAAGCTGATTTGCATAAAACAGATAAATGAGCTCAAGTGAAAGGGGGAAATGATTTTGAACATTAAATATTTTGTTTTGTCCATGCATTCAGGCAGACCCGCAGATGTTTTCTTTGCCAAATGTGCTTGTTACCTGCTTTATCATTGTATCAGTTATTTTGTATACATCTATAACATCTTCTAACAGTGTCTCTGAAAATTCCTATTTTGTGTTAGAATGTTTTATTTATTTTTTGTTAGTTACACACATTAACAATTTATTTTCTATGCAATTTATCAGCTGTCTACCTTGTAAATACTGTATATATTTTGCTGTGTTTTATTATGTTTCCGGGCTGGCAACTCGACACTGTAAAACTCCACTGCCAATCATGAGCGGACAGATGATCCGCTGTGGTGACCCCTAACCGGGAAAAGCCGAAAGAAAAAGACATACTATTTTCACTCTCTTTATATTTACCATTGTTGTCCTTATTGGTTAAAAGATCAATAAAAAGGCTTCTGAGAAAGTGTACCTTTATTAAGACTACACATTGTGCTGGTTTAATCTGTGTAAGACATGAATCTGTTTGGCAAAATTTTAAATTCTGACTATGTGCAATTTAACATTAGATCTTAAAAATCCTTGTTGCTTTACTAATATATGCTTCAGTTAAATATTTAGCGAACTGTAAAAGTAATGCTATAATACAAAATAAGCATATATTGAATGCTTGTAGGTCTATATATAGACTTAGTGGGTCTTTTCATAAATTAAGAATTAGCAAAGGATTATATTTAGATTTGATGGAACAAAATCACAAAATATAACAATTTCACTTTTTTTCAGTTGTCAGTATGGTCTTTAGCATTGTCACACATGCAGATATGCTAGTTACAAAATGCAGTAGTTGTTTTAAGAGAAACAAAAACATATCACTGATGGTTGATTTCATGGGAATCTATGATATATGGATAGGAAATAACAAAAGAGACAGTTAAAGTTCCATTAGAATACAATACAAAACTGCCATACTGCCTAAGGTGCAGGTACACTAAGGCATTTTAGAATGACATTAGTAGAAATGCTAAATTAGAATAATCTGGACCTGCCTACAGAATGCTAGCCAGATCAAGTGTTGGAATAGTCTGTTAAATGACTACATAAGGAATTCAGTTTCTTGACAATATTTGACTAATCTGTTATTGCCTCACAAAATTGTTATCACAAATGAATTAAAGCTTCTAAATCAGAACAGCATCCTAAAGTAAAACAGGCACACAGAAACACATAGACATACACAAAATGCATTTTGCCCCTGACCTCACAGCATAAAATGGGGCATCTCCCTATAAATAGACAGATATAGACTGATAAAGACAGATAGATCTTTATATATCAACTCTTAGGTTACAGCATCACAGAGAAAAAGGAAATCCTTATTATGCTGGTAATCCATTTTTCCAGACGAAAGTCGACCATTTGCACACTAGCAAAGGCATAGATAGAGTGCTGAGTTTTGCATACAATCTGGTGCATAGGTATTTGCTTATATATCTAAATATCATATAAATGAACATAGTAACAAGGTTCATAAAGGAAGCTTGCCCTGCTGAAAAGTTAAGGCCGCATTTGTGGAGAATATTTCATGTATTTTTGAAAATAGTTTACAAGGAGTGAAGAATATTTATTCTGAGCTCCTATTGTTTGTTTGAAATCTATTACTTTTCATTTGTCCAGGATTCAATATACTCCATGTAGGTTTCACACAGAGCCTACACTGAGTGTTACCTCGGACACAATGTTGCTTATTGTGTGGCATCACACCATGCATATTAATGACCCAGAGAGAGACCTTGCACAAGCAAGGTTCTGCAGCTTGCAGCAGTGTTGTGGGCCACACAACCTCTTATATGAATGCAGACAGAATTTTCATGTAAGGTTGCTAGCCATGGAAGCTTGCAAGTAAATGTGGATAGCAATACAATGATAGTTGAAACAGCTGCAGTGAATGAATTTGCATGAAATTCCACTATGATCACTAGGACTACACATATCATACCTCTCATGTTCCTCACTTTAGGTCTTAAAAAGTTCATGTTGTATGAAGTTCCACATTGAAAGGATCTCTCACACGTCTAGTGTTATAAAATGTTTCACTGATTTAAATGTTTTGGGGTCACTGCCATAGATTGTTTTTCCTCGTTTCAACTATTTCTCCCTTTTTGTATTTTTTTGGGGGGAGTAGTGTGTTTGCACAATGTGCTGCTTAGCACAAACTAGTGTGGATGTGCTCATGTGGTTTGTGAGAAGCACAGCAGTGCACAAACCGGACGGATGGACTACCTCGGCTGCATACAGGACCCAGACAGCCACAGACATAATATTACTGGCCATCGCTCAAACACTGATTTAACAGTGAGAACTTATGAATGAATACTAAGAGAATGTCATGTAACTAATTATGTGGCAGCAGGTGATAAGTGTAGGTCTGGAGTCCAGATGGTCTTCAGTTCTTGTACAGGGTTGGCAAACTTTGTTTTACTGTTGTGTCATTGCAGATTATAGCAATGAAGTGCACTATACCCAACTGTTTTTTCAACCTTTTTGTGGAAACAGCTGTAAGTGTAGGACTATTATACACATGGTCCATAGTTCAGAAACAGCATATGCCATACACTTTTGATGTTGTTTCACTTCACATTATAGTCACTCTCACTTATAACACCTGAAATAGTGCAGCTGATATTATTATTTATTTGTATGAGGGCTGAGACAATAATATATTGTCAGTTATGTATTTATTTATTTGTTTATCTATCTATTTATGTAGTGTCCATTTATTATCAGAAGTAGGACTGTGGGTATACTATGTACTGTGTTCATGCAATGATTTTTCTGCTATATGGACTGGAATGGCCTTTCCATTTGACTAATACAGTTATACAAGTGCCTGCATATCAAATAACCTTGAAATTACATTGTTTGCTACTGTTGCGCATTGCTGACCATCACACAAACATGTTGTGTGGCAGTGCGTACTCTCAAGTACCATGTTTACTCAATGATAAGCAAAGTGCAACATTTTCAAATTTTGCAAAACAAAAAAATGCACACTCCCAGTTAGCACAATACCTGAAATTGGTGGAAAAACATCAGGATACAAAATGCAATTGGTGTGAACAGCTCATTCAACACTGGGCTTGATCTCTGGTAGTCATGTCTGGTGTTTGTGGTGAGGCAGCATGCTTCTGAGCTCAGAAGTGGGGTGTTCAGGAGTCCAAAGAGTTTATGTGACTCCTAGTTAAGAAACATAGGCTCTAGTTACTGAATCAGGACTATTTAGGCTTAGAATACAAATCTGAAGCATGGAATAGTGTTGACAGGATTTTGCCCAGTGCTACAAGTATCCCCCCTCAGTGGTGAACAATCTAAAAGCCATTTTGATGACTTCAGCAGGAGAAAGAGGGACACCCTTGAGCACTGTATTGGAGAATGTAGGACTGTGGACACCCTACAGATGTGTAAGTATCAATTGCAGTGATTAACTGTAAGAGTTAAAAACAAAATATAGTCCAGACTGATATTCATAATGGTATTCTGATCTTTTCTGTTTTTTTTTTCACAGCTGCCACAGAAAGAGCTTTGAATGTGAGGTCCCATACCTCGAGATTGGCAATGATGAGAGAAGCATGTGTATGTATGCATCAGAACAGTACTGTTATTGCAGCATTAAAAGTTAAAGACAGCATATTTGGTATACAATACAGCTGTATCAAATTGATCATGCATATCTCAATTGCAAAAGAAAGTATGCATGCCTTAGTCTGTAGCACAAAGCAACAGTTCCATATTCTCAAATTAACAGTGAGCATGCATCTTTAAATTGTAAAAGTAAAGTGTGCATGCATTACCCTGTAGGACAAAATAACTACAATATTAGAGAGTAGTCAGAGGCTGTGGGTTCAAAAACCACACTTCCCAAGTATACAATGTAACTTCAGACCTCTATACCAGTGACACAAATGGACTGTTGTAAACTGTAAAAAGTATAATTGGAACAATCATATGTTCAATATATACACACATCAAGGATTGCTGGCACCAGTCTCTACTAAAGTGTGCATCTGCTGTGTAGTCTTAAAAGTAACACATTTGTTAGGAGTTTGCAGTGTTAAAGGTAAAGGTAACAGAATAGAGCCAAATAATTTATCAATGCTTTGTATGTCACATATGAAGTTGCTAATGTTCTCCTTTTTTTCTCTCACCCCAGCCACTGCACTACCTAGCCCCTCAGGTACTTTTCCTCTGGAGGATAGGCCTGTAGTTCCCTCTGGGAGCAGTGGTGGAGGTGGTAATTTTATCACCCGAGAAGAACTGCCAGGGTTGGTGCATAGGACTGAGTGCCACACTGTTTGTGCACACCTATGCTGGATGGAGCATCTACTCTGCATCCTTTTACAAAATACCAGAAGGAGACACAGAGTTTGAGCACTGCAGCCACTGGTGCAGTGAAGTAACAGTGATGACAGTCCAGTGGGTGAGGACTTGATTCTCATTGTCACCCAACTTGATGTCCATGGGACCTCAATTTCCCCACCCTCACCTTAACCATGGTGTTCACCCACCTCTTGTGTCCTTCACCATCCCTGTGTCTTGTTTTGTATATCCTGTCCATGTGCGATTGCTTCCTCACCTACCCAACTTACCTGACAGTCCTCTCTCTCGCAAAAAAAAAATTGTCCTATACACAGCTCTCCATTTCATGTGATGTGCTTTCTTGACACCCTTGATTTGGTCCAATTGACTACACAACATTATTGTGTTGTGGTCACCCCTCTCTCTGGAGAGGACACTCCAAATTCAGCTAATATTCTGCATATATGATCATGTTTTACTGCTGAACAAATGGATAGATATGTTTCTTTCCTACATCCCTCCTGCACATTTCTGCACTCCTTTCACTTAGTTTTTCCCCCTGCTTGCTCCCCATTTCACCACTTTCCTATCTTCCCCATTTCTTTTTTAAAGCATAATTGCATGATGCTGTGTTTCACATATCAATGTGAAGCAACATGGAATGGCAGCAATATATGGAAATATTTTTAAAGGTATTATAGACACAAAATAAAATCTGGAACAGTCTCCAAGCAATGGTATAAAACAACAAAATACTTAAAACCCCTGTTACGCCAGAAGGCAAGCCTTTAAAAAACTCTTTAGCATTAATGTAACTTTATTTCTTGCTTTCTTCAATAGCAATAGACTTTTTCAGAAATGAATTACACTAAAGATACATGAGCTTAAATACTTGAAATAAAATCATGTTAATCAATCACAATACAAATTCTATTAAAAAATGTGTCCAATGTCAGTTGCCACTCTATTTAAACCTTTAGCATCTAAAGTCCTTTAGTCAACTATGGTCCTTCAGAAAACATTTAATAATTATGGTGTCATTTAAACCTGGTGGTTTGTCTGCCTCTAATCTTACTTGCCATTCATTTTCTTTTTGCTCCACTAGTTTTTTTATAATCTATCACTTCAAAGTGAAGCTTCTCATAATTACTGCACCTAATAGTATGTTTATATAGGGCATTATTTTCATTCTTTGTTTTAATATCCTAAAAATGTTCCTTTATCCTGGTGCCACACTTCCTAGTGCTCATTCCTATATAGTAACTTGGACAGCTATCCCTTTAGTCTGGCAAGTGTATCTTTCAGGTATTTCAGTAGTGTACTGTAAATGTTTTAACATCACATAAGGCCCTTATTTCAAGTATTTAAGCTCATGTATCTTTAGTGTAATTCATTTCTGAAGAAGTCTGTTGCTATTGATGAAAGTCTGAAATAAAGTTACATTAAAGCCAAAGAGTTGTTTTAAGGCTTGTCGTTTGGCTTAACAGTAGTTTTAAGTATTTAAGAATTCCATACATCTGAAAAAGTACTACCTACACCCGTAACTGTACCCAGTAATATGCCTCCAACAACAATGCATTAACATGTGCTGTCACAAGTCAGTTAATTAGCAGGTATATTTTAGAGACTCAGTACAATCTGTACAACTTCAGGAATGCAGGTGAGTTTGAGCACTGCTTAGCTATGTGCAATCCCACCACCAGTCGCCGTGCTATCAAAATCTAAATACCAATGTGTATTACTGGTGTTTACTGTCCTTTTCCTTTTTATGAAATAAAAATACATGTGAAAACTTTAATAACTAAGGGCCCTTTCAAATTACACAAAGTAATATGAAATGTATGATCTGCAATGCACATCAATCTGGCAACATGCCGAGATACAACTAATATCTCATATGCCTACTAACTGTTATGTGCAAGGCTAGGGGAGGCATCAGCATGGATATTATTCACAGGAACACTGGTGACATTCGACATACTTGAGCTGACCCATGTAAGGAGTGCTCAAACTTGTGCCGCATTTCTAAAGTGTGATAACTGGTATGGAGTCTTTAAAATATACTGGACTCTGTAGCAGCATATGATTATGCACTAAAGGGAGTAATATTTACATTTTTGGGATAGATGGTAATGGGTTCAAATACAGCTTAACCTAACACTTGTAACTGCATTTTGCCATTGCTGCACATTGGTATGTGTTGCACACCATTGCACACGTATGCTTTAAAGAAAAGAAATGGGGAAAACAGGAAAGTGGTGAAATGGGGATCAAGCAGGGGAAAGAACAAAGTGAAAGGAGAGCAGTAATGTGCAGGAGTATGGTAGGAAAGAACCATAGCTATCCATTTCTCCCACAATAAAAATGTTCAGATGTACAAAATATTAGCTGAATTTGCAGTGTCACCCCCAGATAGACGGGTGACACCAACACAATCATATTGTATAGTCAATTGGACCAAATCAAGTGGGCTAACAAGACACATGTCTGAAATGGAGGACAATGTATGGGACAATTTTTTTTGTGGGGGACAGGTGCGCTTTTTTTTTCTTTGAGAGAGAAAGGAAGTGATGTAGGTTTGTCTGAGTCAGGTAGGTTGGGTATGTGAGGAAGCAATCGTAGACAGACAGGACATAAAAGACAAAACACAGGGATGGTGTAGGACATAAGAGGTTGTTGCAAACCGATGGACACCAAGCTGGGTGTCATTGAGAATTTAGTGATCACCCAGTGGACTGCCATCACTGTCACCTCATTGTGCTGATGGCTGTAGTGTCTGATGTCTGCATCTCCTTCTTGTATTAAGTACTATGATGGAGAGCAATGTATCCATCCAATGTAGTCATGCACCAACCATGTGGCGCACAATCCTCCACACCAAACCTGGCAGTTCATTGCAGGTGATAAAATCAGCACTTCTACAACTGCTCCTGCAGGGAATGACTGGCCTATCCTGTGGGGCAGAACTACCCAAGGGGCCAGGTAGTGGAGGGGCAGCAGAGGGGGTACTACCAGGTTGTGTCCCAGACATGCTGGGCCTTGGTGCTATAGCCGATGGAGTGGGGCTAGGTAGATCCTTTGGGGCAGGCCTACCTGGCTGTACTGTGGAAAAAAAAAATAAAAAGGTTTGGAGTGAGAATAAATAGGGAGAACATTTGAAATGTTATATGTGACAGAAAATGCATTGATACACTTATTTGACTTTATTCTGTTACTTTTATGTTTAAGACTACTAACTCCTAACAAATACCTATTCTACTCTTAAGACTACATACCTCTTAGATGCACAGTATAGTACAGATTGCATCAAGCAATTGTTTTATGTGTGCATATATTGCACATATGCATGTTCCAATTACACTGATTAGAGTTTACAGCAGGCCATTGGTGCCACTGGTTTAGAGGTCTGACATTACATTGCAATACTGATGAAAACTTAACAGTATTGTATGGCGGAGAAGTGTGGCATGTGAACACACAGCCTCTGATTTACTGTCTAATACTGTACTGTTGGTGTGGCCTACAGTCTAATGCGTACATAATTGCTGTTACACTTCAGATATACATATTCACTTTCATACAACTGTAGAAGATACCCCAAAATAAATATCTTAAACTTTTAATGCTACTATAACAGTACTGTTCTGCTGCATACATACCACATGCTTCTCTCATCCATGCAAGTCTAGTGACATGGGTTCTCACATTCAGTGTTCTATCTGTGACAGCTGCAGAAAGAACAGAAAAGAACAGAATACCATTATGAATACCAGTCCTGACTATACTGAGCTTTGAACTCCTACAAGTAGTCTCTGTAAGTTATGCTTACACATCTGTGGGGTGCCACCAGTCCTACATTCCTCAATCCAACCTTCAGGGGTATCCCTCTTCCTCAGCTGGTGGTCGGTGTAGTGATTTCTACATTGGTCACCAGTGCAGTAACACTAGTCAAAACCCAGACAAGACTCTTCCATGCTTCTGAATTGTAATCTGAGCCATAATAGTACTTCTGCATTAACCTAGGCCCATGTTCATTCACTTCCTGAACACTCCATCTTTGAACATGGGATATCAAGCCCTGTCCATGAATGCCTGCTATGTCTACCACAGAAAAAGACCAATGAAGAATGAGGTTTTCCTGCCAATTGCAGTTATTGTGCTTACTGGGAGTGTACACTTTTTGTTTTATAACATTTGAAAATGTTGCTCATTGCTTACCATCATGCAAACACTGTGCTCAAAGGTGCACACCGCTGGGCAATATGTTTGTGCAATGGTAAGCGATTCACAACAGTGGCAAGCAATGCAATCTCAAGGTTATTTGATATACAGGCACTTGTGTAACTTTTAGTCAAACGGGAAGGCCATGCCAATCCACACAGCTGAAATATACTTGCATGAACGTAATTCACAGTATACCCACAGTCATAAATTTGATAATAAACAGACAATGCATAGTCAGATAAAAAAATAAATAACTGATACAATATTAGTGTCTCAGCCTTCATACATATATATATATATATATATATATATATATATATATATATATATATATATATATATATATTAATATCAGCTACACTATGGCAAGTGTTATAAGTGAGAGTGGCTGCAATGTGAAGTTGAACAACATTAAAAGTGCATGAAATATGCTGTTTTCAAACTCTGGACCATATTTCTTTTAGTAAACACATTTCGTCCTGGCTTAAATTGAAAAATATAATCCACCTTGCTGCAAAGTAACCTCTTTATGTCATTTTCAAAATCTTTTCAAAAAGATGTAAGATAGGATGCAAAGGTGGGTTGAAATTACTATATCTCTTACAACCTTGTAAAGCATTGGTAATAAAATTCCTGTCCTTAAAATAAAAAAAAACAAAGTTCAATTTTCTAATAAACATTTTTAAATCTAACAATACCATATAAATTTTTGCCAATTGGGTCGGGACAAAGGTAAGAGTTGGCCCATTGAGACGTAATCTCACAGCAACTTAAATTGTAAATTTTAAAGTCTCCATGTTAATTGAAAATACAGGAAACATCCACATTTTCTACTATCCCCTCCTTCTCCCTCTCCCACATCCTTTCCCTCTGACTGTTCCCACTCTCATTAGATGAAGAACACGGGAAACATTGTTTATTGTCAGTGGGGATGCTGAAGCTGTTGCCTTCAATTCAGACATCTCTCTGATCTCCTCAGAGGCAGCCCCCCCCCCCAAAAGGACACTCTCATTGGTGTGATGATCCTGGTTATCAAAGTGAAACAGAACTATTCCCAGATGATATACGGAAAAGCCTACCTTATACCAACTGGGAATTGTTCCATTGTCCACAGAAGTGTAGATGGGAATTTGAAAGAAGAAAGAATTTGCTTTCATAAAGAAATGGCATCGAGACCATACAGACTATGAAACTGGAAAAGCCTACTCTGCAGAGTTTCTAGTATAACTAAGGCAGGTTAGCACACCAGCTCTGTAACCTGGAGTTAGTATAATAAACTCAGTTAAAGTAGGTAGACATTTCACAACACAACATTTATGACCCATAGCGACAAGGGCCTTTTTAAGCTAGCTATGCATCCCAAATCTCTGATAAGTTCTCATACCCTTTGTAAGAGTAAGCAGGGGCATGGGAGAAAAAACATTTACAGGCCACCTTTGTCCATTAGAGACATAGGTGCCATGTCAGGGATGAATTTCCTGTTCCCCTTCCAAACTGCCCAAGTTACAACTGAATTGGGTTAGGGAGGAACTCTGCTTCACGTGGATGGGGAGCCTGTTCCAGAGAAGGGGTAGTCTCTGAGATGCATATCTGTCTCTCCAGCAGGTCCTATTTATATCACAGGCAAGGTTTAAGTTTTTAGAATGATTAATTCTGGTGCTGTTTATTTTATGGATATGAAGGAGATCCATCATAGTGGGGTCTGATAATTCCTTATATGCCAGGCATATATCACCCCTCAACAGCATCTAGGAGACAGAATATAGGAATAAAGCCTTTAGGTGGTCTGCATAGGACATGTTAGTTGTGCCCTATATTTTTTTAGTGAAGAACCTCTCTGGACATTCCAAATGTTAGATATGCCTGGTTAGGTGCCAAAGGGGGCATTGTACTCAATGATAGGTCTGACGAATGCCAAAAACAGGGGAACAATGACTTCCTTAGAACAAATTGCCATACCCTTCCTTATGAGTTGCACAACATAGAAAGATTTCTTCTCTACTGTAGACATGTGATGGTCAAAGACTAGATAACTATCTATGTGTATACCCAAGTCCTTGACTCCTGGGTCAACTCCTAGGGGTGTACTGTCTATATGATAATTACCAAGGGTGGATGACTTCCTGAAGGATATTATTATGCACTTCATGTCATTTAGTTTTAGTCCATCTGTGTCAACTCTATCAGGAGAACTTTTGTGTCAGTGCAGGATTCATTCTCAACTCCTAATTTGCAATAATCTGCAAATTTAGTCAGCTATAGGCTATTGACATTGGCCTTGACTTCAGAGAAGTAAATACCAAAAAAGAAGAGATCCCATGTCTGATCCCTGACAGACTCCATTTCTGACTGGCCATTTTGTAGAGATGGACTCCCCAGTTTTAGCTTCTTGCATCATGTCTGTGAACCATCTCACTATCCACTGGGTGACATAATGGTTTGTTCAAAACCTCTTGCATTTGTCATCAATGACTGAATGGAGTATCATGTCAAATGCTTTGGCCAAGTCAGTGTAGGCAGTGTGAACCATTTTGCCCTCATCCATTGTTTTGTGACCTTTTCAAAGAAGTCTATCAGGTTGAGTAGGCATAACCTGCCCTTGACCCTTGATGAAAGCAAATTGGCTTGGGGCCACAATTTGGAGATTGCTTATATCATTGGCAATTTCCATGATGATACTTTTCGTGGATTTGCATGTGAAAGACAAGGGAAAAGAATTAAAAAAATAAATAAACGTGTCGACTCATTGTTATAACTAAACCTGAACATTCTAAACAGAGGGAAGACATTTCTAATAACATTATTGTTGTTAAAAATGACAGGTATAGAGGTTACTTCCACTGAAGCTTCAATCCTGGCACATGATTTTGTATCAAAACAATATTTTATCTAGATACTTGCTTCTGAAATATGATTTTAAACAGCAGCATACTGGCTATATTTTTCTGTAGCAGATGGTCATGTGTGCCATTTACAATACTTGCCTATACGATAGCTTGTATGATATGTCTGAATTTGACATTATTTGACACTGTGTATATGTATTATATACCATATACAGAGTACAGATTGTATTGTGTCTTTGAATACAAAATGGATACATTTTATGAATGTCATACTATGTTGTAGCTTGTAGGACATCTATGAATGCAGGGTAATTTGACACATTGTATGAATATGACATACTAAATATTGTATTGCCATTTCTATATCTCTGAATGCAGTGTCATTTGATACATTGCATGTGTGCCATGTACCATGGTTCCAATGGTATTGTATCTCTGAATATGATTATGATCACTTTATGTATACCATGAGCCATATACTGTGCTGTGTTTGTGTGCCATCCCTGACAACAGCATTGTTTGAGATCATTACATTGTCACATGTTCTTGTCTCAAGAATAATTAAAAAAAAAAAGAAAGCAGTGTAATTGTTATATGACACTATCCCCGGGAATCGGGAAGAATATCTAACACCTGTCTAAACTGCCTACTGCAGGTAGGTCAATGTACACGATTATCTAAAGTGTGATTCAGATATAGCTTTAGCTGTAATAAAGAATACCCCATTACTCATGTATTTCCATGCTTCTGAATCCATCAAAATTACTGCAAGTGTTAAAAATCACTATTTTGTAGAAATTAACACTGTTGGCCAAGCATCATGTTGGTACAAGCACTCCTTCTCATTCACTCACCCAGACACATGCAGGCATTTGTGCACATACACACACAAATACACACACACACACACACACACACACACACACACACACACACACACACACACACAAAATACACACACACACACACACACACACACACACACACACACACACTTATTACACTTATACTTACCCATTTACAGATAGACACACACACACACACACACACACACACACACTTATTACAGATATACTCACCCATTTACAGACACACACACACACACACACACACACACACACACACACACACACACACACACACACAGAAACATACAAAACCTCACAGTACTTATCTGCTGCAATACTAATACTGATAATATGTCTGACTGCTTAATAAATAATACATAACAGACATTAGCAGAGCTGCTTCTTAAGCTACTCAACCTGAGCCTAGCCACTGGCTTTACTTTTGAGGTATGGCACACACTGCCACTTCACAAGTGTGACCCCACCACTGACCCAGATATTTTCAATGCATCAGTATATCAACTCTCCACTGCAAAGCCATGAAACATATAATAAATGAATTAACTATGATATTAAAAATCTTATCAGGCTACCCTCTGTTTGGCTTTGTCAAGGGTAGATTCTGTCTAATGAATCTGCTAATCTACTCTGTCAAATTCCAACCTATTTTACGGGTCTATATTAGAACATCGAAGTTTCAATACTTGAATGTTCTAATATCGACCCCTATTCATGGTGGTGCTGCGGTAGCGTTGTCGCCTCACAGTAAGACATTGTCCTGTTCGATTCTCAGCTAAAGCATCTTCTGTGTGGAGACATGCGTGAATGGGCGTACCTTCATTGAAGGTTGTGCATCAGGGCTGGCAACTTGGTACGTAAAAATCTACTGCCAATAATTAGAGGACCGGAGTTCCGCTGTGGCGACCCCTAACCGGGAAATGCCAAAAGATACAACATTCAGTGAATGTTTAAAACATCGAACATACAGAACAGCAAATTTTTTCCTTGGGAAAACATTTGCTGTTCCAGAACACATACACACAACACAAGCACACCAAACAGCAATCCACACACATACACGTAAAAATCTTACACCTAACCCTACACTAAACTATACATACACCACTAACTATCCACTTACCTTAACCCAAACCCTAACTCTAAGGTCCGTCGCTATCACACACTCACCTCACCTGTGCCCTAACCCTAATTCACCTACCCCGCCCCAACCCTCAAGTCCACACAATCGCACACTTACTTGACCCACGCCCTTACCTTAACTCACCTAACCCGCCCTAACCCTCACGTCCACACAATCGCACACATACCTAATCCGCACCCTAACCCTAAGTAACCTAACCCGTGCTCAATTGCACACTTACCTGAACCCGACCCATAACTTTCCACCACAGCACTGAAAATACTGAAGCAACAGAAATGGACAACCAAATTTTTTCCCTAGGAAAAAATTTGGTTTACTGTTGCTTCGATATTTTCAGCGTTCGCTGAATACGGGTTGATATTAGAACAATTAAAGTTTTGAAACTTCTATGTTCTAATATAGACCCTTCTTTACTTACTACAAGTTGGCCCTTTCATAGCCCTACCCCTGTAGACACACTGAAATATATATTTTTTATTTATTTTATTTATTTATTTATTTAGTTATTAACATTTGAAAGTCCACTGGGTCAGAGATCCATTTTTAGTAGAGGCCCGGGGAGAAAAACTCCACAAGCAAAATACAAAGGAACACAATAATTAAACACAATGTGACAATGTTACCGATATAACAGGAAGAAAAAAACATAGAATATATACACACACTGAAGATATGACAGGTGAAAAATAAAACAAGAATTTCACAACTGAATAGTAGTGTTACATCATTTCCTTCTTTGGTGAGATTCCAGTCTCCTATATAGTAAGAATACACTAATAAATGTGAAGACTGGGTTTTTGCAATGATTTTGTCATTGTACTATTTGGGGAAGTATATTGTTTAAGATGGTTTGCTTTTGAGGCAGGTGCAGGATGGATTGTCTAGATAATGTGTTTTTAGGGTTGCTTTAAAAGTTTTTGGGTGATCAGTTTGGGTTATTTCAGATGGAAGGTTATTCCATAGCTTAGCTATGGTATGGGAGAACAGGCATTGTCCTGCTCTTTTGTTGGCTTTAACTACTGTAAGCATCAGTCTAGAGGAAGATCTTAGTGTTCTAGTGGTGGTGGGGGGGGGGGTGTATGTTTGTAGGATTGAGTTAAGGGCAGGGCAGTCATTTGGTTTAGAAATTAGTTTGTGGGCTAAGGTTAGTTGGGTATATTGTAGATGGTGGGAAAACTCTAGCCATCTTAGTTCAGTGATGGCATGGCAGTGATGAGAACGCTAAGGTTTCCTGGAGGCGAATATGGCTATTTTGTTATAACAAGATTGTAATTTATTACTAAGGGTTGTGTGCAGGTTAGTGAAAATGGCACTACCATATAAAAAGGAGGGGATGAGTAGGGTACTGGCTAGTTTTACTTTTGTATATTTATCCAGGTAGAGTTTGTGGCAGTATAGTTTAACTAGTTTGAAATGGGTTTTCTTGATTGCAGCTAGGATGTGTTGTTCGTATGTGAATTTATCATCTATTGTTATACCTAGCAATTTGGCTGTTTTCACTAGTTCAAGTTCTGTGCCGTCTTTAGCCAGGATTTTAAAGTCAATGTTGGGTGGTTTTGTTGAGAAAAGTAAAAGTTTAGTTTTTTTGGGGGGTTAACATTAGTTGTGCATTAATAAGCCATGATTTGATAGAGGTAAAAGCCTGTTGTCTAAGTGTGAGGAGGTCTGAGAAAGTTTTAGAGGTGGATATAAGTGTTGAATCATCAGCGTATTGGATGATGTTCTGGATTAGGGGGGCTTTGTGCAGGTCATTGATGAAGATATTGAACAGTAGTGGACCTAAAATGGATCCCTGTGGTACTCCTATATTGTTAGGCTGGTACTGAGATTGCACATTTAACCATTTTATAGATTGTTCCCTGTTCTGTAGGTAGGAGGTAAACCAGCTGAGGGATTTTGGGGAGCAACCTAGTGTTGATAGTTGGTTTACCAGCTTAGCATGTGACACTGTGTCGAAGGCCTTAGATAGGTCTAGAAGGATTACTGAGGTAGGATGTCCTGCATCCAAGGCTTTGTTGTCAGATTTGGTGAAGGATAATAGGGCAGTAATGGTGCTATGCCCTGGACGGAAACCGTGTTGGGTAGGGGATAGAAGAGCATTATTTGAAAGGTGTTTAGTTGTGAGTGAACCCATTTTTCCAAGATAACCAAAATAATGCACAAGTATCCAGGCTGCAAAACAATTCCAATAATAAAGATGACAAAGCCAGCCAGAAGGCTAAAACACAGTTTTAAGCTAAAAAATCTTGAAAGTAACAAATCCACTTGGTTAAGTAACACATCCACTTGGGTAAGCGCTTTCATCTACATTAAGGCATCCTCAGAACCAAGACAAATAGTGAAGTAAAAAATGTTAACTACAATACAAAGACACACCCATTTGAAACCTTCAACAGAACCAATCAACCAATTAAACATAGCAAACAGAAATAAAGCAACAGTAACTAGATGTTACAGCTATGGTACTGAATATAATAGATGCTTCATATACTTTAAAATATAAGTGAACATTTTTTCAATTCACTTGAATTTGAAATCTGTTCATTTAACCCTGGTGGGTTAGTTGAATCTAACCTAATCTGCCACATCATTTCCCTGTGCAATAAAATGTTCTCCCAGTCTCCTGAAAATGGTGTTGTTGTAATTTGTTCAAGTATCAAAAAAACAAACTTACTGAAGTTTTGACAACATGCAGCATGCCTTGCCAATGCACTTCTGTTGTCCCCCTTTCTTATGCTGTATACATGCTGATATATTCGTTGTTTCAAACTATTCTTAGTCTTGCCTACATAAAATGCGCTGCATGTGCAGCAAGTAGCAAGATAAATAATTTTTCTGCTCTACAGTTTAAACATTTTACTGTGTCTGAATGATTAATAATGCTCAAAACTCCGTTGTCCTTATTCACATTAATATAGGAACAATATGCACATTGGTGACATTTTCTAGTATATACACCCCTGCTCGTACAGCTTCTTTCCAACATCATTTTAACATTCTGCCTGTTTTTGTATGTGAAAAATGGTGGAGATTTAAATAAATGACAGATATTACTATCAACGTGTAACAACAACCAGTTTCTATTTATAATCTTTTCAATAGCCTTAATATCAGTTGTATAATGCAACACCATATTTGTATTCGGTGTTAATACTCTAGTCATTTTGTTTTCCATTGTGTTGACCGTGCTTGTCACACCATGTTTAATAATGGGTTCATATTTATCCTGTCTCCCAACCCAAACTTCACCTATCATTTTCTCCAATAAGTCTATGGGATATCCCCTATCAATAAACATTTTTTTTAATTACTGTAATTTTTTCTAAACAGTCAGAAGAATCAGAAGTGAGATGTGAAGCTCAGATTAGCTGACTCTTAACTACCCCCTTTTTCTGATAAATGGGGTGGCAGCTCATGTAATGCAAATATGTGTTACAAAATGTAGGTTTCCTAAAAATTCTAGTAGCAAGAGTAGCATCACCTTTGTTAAAAAATAAAATATCTAGGTAATTCATTACTTTCACATCCTGTTTAAATGAAAACTTCAAAAAGTCAGAACTACTTTGCATAAAATTGAAAAACATTTCTAACTGTTCTCTACTGCCTGTCCACAAGAAAAATAAATCGTCCTAAAATCTAAAATAGATCAGGCAAAACCTATATAGTGGGAATTTGAACAAAACGTTCAGTTCCCAACATAACACGACTGTGTTCGCAAACTGGGGGACATATGCAGTGCCTATCGCAACCCCCTGTTTCTGTTTTTAAAATTCACCTTCAAATGTCAAAAAATTGTTACTTAGCGCCAGTTCCATGAAAATGCATATTGTTTCTTTCTCATCATCGTGAAGATCACTATATTTAAAAATTATGTCTCTAAACCAATCCAAGCCAGTTTCTTGTGGGATTATTGTAAAGAGACTGTTCACATCACAAGTCACCAAAATAACATTGTTTGGTATCACCATGGTTTGTAACTTACTCAAAAGGTCCCAAGAGTCTTGTAAAATGTGGGGAAATCTATCAAAAAGATGCTTAAGTCTCACATGGTTGACCATCTTATTATTGTGTTATCTCTGAAAATACTTTTTTGGGGGCCTACCATAGCTCTTAAACCAGTCTATGACAGCCTATCTATTTATTTTTCATACTGACCTGTTAAATCTCCTGGCTGATTGTTTTCTATGAAGCTTCTGGTCTCCAGGTCCAACCCACTCCTTTTCCCTCGGTATCCTTGGGCTCACTCTACTCCCCTACCCCACCTGCTTGGGCTCAATCCGCTGCTCTACCTCACCCCTACTTTCCTTACATTTATACTCTAGCCATCACACTCCTTCCTTAACTGCAAAGCCAATCAATATTCACTTCCTACCACTAACCATCACCCCTTAACCACACCCATACATACCCCACACCACTTCATCATTCCCCTACTTTTCTATATCTCTTTTTTCTTTGCTCTTTTCTAAGCTTTCCTGTCTATCCCTTTTATTTTAACCTCTTCTCACCTCACAATGCCTTCACAAATATAAACTACTTCAGTGCACCTCTCTTTCCTGAAAGCCAAAGGAAAAGTACTGCACATTTTTCCATTACCATACACTACTTACTAGTCCCACAATTACATTACTTCTTGCTTGGGAATCCACCCCAACCCTGGCCATTCTCACCCATCTCCCAACACCAAACTCATTATACCAATGTCCATTCCCCCCCTCCTTTCTCCAACCCCCTACCTTCCCAGCCTTACTACTTCTTCCCTAAAACCCTAACTGTCTATTCTCTAAACACCCAAAGCCTTGTCAACAAAACCACTGAACTCCATGCTTGGATAGTGCACACCTCCTCACATATTCTAACCCTATCTGAAATTTGGCTAAAACCCCATATCACTAATAATGTAATATTACCTCCTTCTTATATATCATCTACTGCTCCATCAGAATCTCCAAAAAGGTGGAGGCATTGCCATCCTTTACTCAGATCAACTCAACCTCTTACTTCTAACCATTGCCATACCCAGCTCCCACCCTGCTGAACTACATGTTCTTAACTGCCACCAAAACTCACACAAAAACCTTGCCATAATCTCCATATGCATCCCTCCAGACCACCCTTGAGCATATTCTGTCTTGGGTCTCCCACAATATATCCTATGCAACTGTCATCCTTGGAAATGTTAATATTGACTGGTCAAAATTAATATCTGACTCCCCAAAACTCAGTATTAACTTACATGGATTCCACCAGCTTGTTACATCTGCCACATGCATGCACAAAACCTCTTCTACCAATCCAATCCTGGATTGGATTCTCACAAATAACCCTAATCTTTACCACAACACCTGCACCTTACCTGACACATTGAGTGATCATCTTTCCACCCACATCCAAAGATACTCTCTTCAACCACATAAAATACACTTATAGAAACAATGACATAAACGCTCAAACTTTAAAGCCAAAATATCTAACTCCACACTATCAAACATCATTTGGTTCTTCCTCTGGCATCTCCCTCTCAGTGAAGCTGTGCAAAAATGTAATCAAATATTCCTTGATATTCTTAACTCCTGTGTCCCCTGTAGGAAAATTAGAATTAAATCTAATTATCCCTCCATGGATTTCTAATGAAACTTGATCCCTGATGCATTAAAGAGATAGTGTTTGCAAAGCTTGGATTAAAACCAAATCACCATCACTGCTCCAAAACTACAGGGAACTCAGGAACTTTTCCAAAAAAAACAAATTAACAAAGAGAAGAAAAACTGTTACAACTCAAACTGTTACAACTCACCCAATTCGACAGAAAATACAACCGGAAAAAAATTCTGGTCTACCATGAACTAAATTCTTCACTTTGGAAACTCTTCCACACCCACCCATTTCCAAAATAGTACCCCACTTGAAACTGCAACATTTCTTAACAATTGCTTCATAGATACTATCCAAAAACTTATTCACACCAACCACAACTCAGACTACCCTTCCACATCTTCTAACCCGCACAACAGAAACCCTTTCCTCCTTTAAACCAGTCCCTACCACTTACATCAAATCACTCCTGCTCAAACTTAAACCCTGCTCTCCCTCTGTGGACAACTTTCCTCCCATCTTCCTCAAAGCAGCCACTGAATCCATAGCCTATCCTATATCTCTGTTAATCAATAGATCCATTCAAGAAGCCACAGTCCCAGATGTCTAGAAATCCTTTAATACTGTCCATCTGCATGAAGGAGGGAATTCCACTGACCCATCTAATTATAGACCCATAGCCATACTTTCCCCAATATTAAAAATTCTTAGAAAATGCATCCATACTCAGCTACTGAATCTTCTTCTCCAAGAAAACTTGCTAACTCCCAGTCAACATGGCTTTAGGCCAAACCATAGCACTGCCATTGCTCTGTTATCTTTTACTCACACTGTAGCTGAGGCCAGAGACAATAACCAACTTATATATTGTCTTTTTCTCAACCTCTCCAAAGCCATTGATACCATTTCACACTCTTTACTTCTATCTAAACTATCTGATCTCAATCTCTCCAAACCCTCTCTTGGTTGGTTCACTAGTTACCTCTTGAATAGGCAACAATCAGTTGGATGGCACACTCCTACTTCTCCTTCCTCCCTATCAAATCTGGAGTCCCCCAGAGCTCCATGCTGTGCCCAGTTCTGTTCAATATCTTTATCATTGATTTCCATACTGTTTGCAATCAGTCTTCCCTTATTTAATATGCAGACGATTATACGTTCATCTCCATCTCCAACAATATCTCTCATCTCCACATACTCACCCAAGACTCAAAAAATAAACTTCTAATTTTCCTTCATTGACCTCTGTCTTATCATAAGTCAATCTTAGTCATCTCATCTCTTGACAAGACCAACATTAAAACAGATCCTCACACCAAGCTTTTAGGTACCATTATTGACGATGAACTAAAATGAAACCTTCATGTACAGCAAAAAATTAAAAAAACACACCAAAAACTAGGTCTGTTGTAGAGAAATAAGACATTCTCACTTCAGACTCTAAACTCTCTCTGGCTCAAGGATTACTCCTTCCCTATACAGCCCCAATATTTACTTACATCCAATCTACACTTTTATCTAAGCTAGTACAAACATACCACAAAATAACAAGATTAGCTACTAACTCACGTCATAACTCTCACCACTGCCCTTCACTCAACACAGATCAATGGCTAGAATTCCCAAATCAACTCTGACTGTCACAATTTCGATTCACATATTCCATTGTATACAAACCTATAGTCTGCCCCTCCCTCTCTTCCCTTGTATACGTACCTACAGTCAACAACTCCTCTTTATCTATAACCCTGACAAAAACATTGGAAAACTACTATACAAATACACTGTAAACAAGCTTGGAACAAGCTCCCCTCATTCATAAGATCAATTTCCCACCCTAAGCACTTCAAAAAGACCTAAAACAACTCTTACTTAACACAAGGTCCTGCTCCTGTCATGCCCTACCTAATCCTCCACACCCCTTTTCACCAGAATTTTGTACACAAGTATCACACTCCTCTATTTCTCTACTCTAAACATACTGTTTTTTTTTTCCAACTCCAAGAGCAAGGCTATAACAGTCTATGTAAATATGTATATATTAAACTTTGCTATAACATTTTCTCTTAAAATATGTTAATATACTAACACTATGTTTCCTCTTTTAATTCACTGTTTACCTATCTAATACCACCCTACATTTTTGTAAAAAAAAAAAAATATATATATATATATATATATATATATATATATATATATATATATATATATATATGTATATATATATATATATATATATTCATTGTACATTTCATCTCTCAAATTTATTAAGTAATATATGTATTTCATTTTTTTCTGTATTCATATTTTTTTTCATGTATATACTACATGTTTAGTCTGTACAGCTAGCTTTTCTCCTCATTTCTCAACTGAAAATGGGCTTTTGGCTCAGTTGGACCAACCCAGTTAAGAAATGTCAAATAAGTAAATAAATAAATATTATACAGCTGAGCAATTCTTGCAATCACCAGGCAGCATAATTTAATTACTGCATGCACTTCTGTGGGAAACCACACAGTGAATTAGCATTACCCTCTCCCAACAAATGCCTCATTACCCTACAGTAAAGCATGCAGGACAATCAACCACTGTGATTCTTTTGACCATAAACAATCACCCTGTTGAGGCAGTAGCTGAATCAAACAACTGTTGACCACTCATGTTAGGGCTTACTGTTTATGGTAACCCTTTCATAGATGGAGAGGCAGTATTTTCAGGTCACACATTAATAACCCTAAATGTTTGTGAGCATGTGTGTGTGTGTGTGTGTGTGTGTGTGTGTGTGTGTGTGTGTGTGTGTGTGTGTGTGTGTGTGTGTGTGTGTGTGTGTGTGTGTGTGTGTGTGTGTGTGTGTGTGTGTGTGTGTGTGTGTGTGTGTATATGTATGTTCTTATAGGTATGTGTGTGAAAAACACCTAAGATCGAAACATATATTTAATAGTCATGTCTTTCCATATTTGCATATACCACCTTCCCTTGACTTTCAGTCAGGCATGGACTAAAATAAACACATGAGATAGAAGTATTTAAGAAATATGGTGGTTTGAACTTTTTAAGTCTAATATGTTGTATATAACAGAAAAATCCACATGTAGCAAATAAGGGGGCAGTCTAAGAAGGAAACAGACCTGACTGCCATGACTTTAATGCTATGACTCAAGTCTGTAGCTAGCTAGATGTCTGGTACATAAAGTATTCCTCTAAACTATGCTGTCACTGAGCAAGTGGTATAAATATTTAATAACTTAAAATATATGTTAAAAGGCTCTTAATAGTGCAAATGTAATAAATTAAGTTTTTCATTCACATTGCATTTACAGCAACCAAACAACTATAGGGAAAAATTAACATCTTTAATTGCTTTGATAAGAAAAAGTGATTGCTAGCTGCTTGAATTATCTATTTCATAGCAATGACAAAATAAATATTCCCTTTGGGCTTAGGAGTAAGAGAAGCAAATGAAACATTTCATCATTACATTTTTCTCATGTGTATTGTTCTGATGTCAATAGGTAGCAACTTGTCTCGGGATTTAAGACCAGAAGATGTGAGCAGACATTAGCTGGGATCCTCATGTAAATGTTACATTTTGTTCTTGTGAGAGATGTAAGTAATATGGATCAGCATCTATGCAAACAAAGTCACCCATCAAAGGAAGTCTAAAGTAAATGGTTAATATATCATTACTTTTCACCTGGAATTCCAAAGTTGAGTGTATATTTGAATATTGTTATATTTAGTCATGCTAAGTTTACTGAATATTTGAAAACTTTGCTTATGACTTCACAGGGCAAAAATGTTAGTGACAGGACAGTTACTTTAAAACATTATATACTGCATAAAGTCTAGGACATATAATACGGATATTTTAATAGACTCTGAGAAAGAAGGCTGAAATCTAAAGTATTTTTGATTATCTGGATTCATGTTTGTTTCCTTTATTTATTAGAATGTTTCATGCTACAATGTGTTTTATTCTAATGTGTTCATATTGCTTTATTATTTATGTCATCTCTCTCTCTGTTTTTTAAAGAAAATTCCTTTAATGAGACACTGGTTTTACAAAGCTGTTAAATTTTGAAACTGCAGGTTTTCTAATATATGTGGTTTACTTAACAGAATGCTCAATGAAAAATGATCAAAAACAATCGTGCATGTGTTATTGCATTGCAGTATAATATTAAGTTCACAGAAAGCATCAGATTTTTAGAGTGGATGCTAAACACAGCAACATAAAAATGTTTAAGCTTATGTAAAAAATATCTAATGTAAGCATATATGTATTAAATTCAACAGCAACAGTTGTATTATAAATGACAGTATATGTGTGACCCTTAACAGCCTTTCTAAGTCATTGGAAATGGGAGTAGATCCAATAAAAGAGATAGAAAAGAACTGTTCAAAATAGTATAAGTTTGAATTAGCAGAAATGGTAGGAAGATGCAATCTATAAGAGTTAAGATAAAAACTGCTGTTAGGTTTGTAATGGTATACAGGGTATAGAGAAAATGGATATGATATCATAGAAATATTCACTCTCAAGAGTGGATGGGATGGGTAAGACCAGTCTCTAAGCAAACTGGATAGGTTAATTCAAGCACAAAATGGAAAATTAAGGCTAGGCTTTAAATGGCTTGCAAGGGCAGCTAGCCAAGTACTTACCTAGGAAGCTAGGACAAAATCTATGCATGGCATATTTAAAGTAGAATATAAGTAGTATTTTGCATCTCATCTGTATCAATAAAACAAATTCTGAAACTAACAACAAAGAAGATTCTTAAATAAAGACACAAGAATGTTTTATTTAAAGCTGAATGCCTTTCTTCACATATACCACACAATCTTCTTCAGAATTACTGGATGCTTAGTTCCACAATTCTTAAATGCACCTGTAAAAATTACAGAATTATCACACCAATCATAAACATTTTCCTAAATAGATATTAAAAATACAGAATAAATATTAACCATAGCATTAAATTAATAAAGGTGACATAAGATAAATACATGTGTATAAATGTATTCTTTGTATTTGTTAGTTTTCCCTTAGATCATGTCTTATATGGCTCCCAAGCAGATCTATTGGGCTGCTAATTCATTCAGTGCAGAAAATAAAAAATGGCAGTGCACAGAAGAAGCTAGCAATTTGGCCATCAAATACAGTAACACACATCAGAATATAGCATAATACTGTTTTTATCTACTCTTATTCAGTTATTGTCAAAATGTTATACCTTGCAGCATTGTTGAACTGGATGGCCCACTCCAATACATAGGAGTTCACCACTGATTAATTTAGACAGGCAGTACATTTTACTGGAAATCCCACATGTATGTATGTAGAAAGCCAAGAACTTTATGTGAGGATCATACCTGGTCATACAGCTGGTAGTGCTTTTCTGTATGCAGAGAGGTGCCATGACAACCTTTTTTCACAAAGGACAGCATGTCTACTGCTCTGTGTCATGATATAGGGTCATATTGCAGTCCCACGTTCATATGGAGGAGGTAATGGATATATTCATGTGATTCCATTTGCATTGCTTTGCTTTAAGATGCTTCTCATAAGGCAGATGTTCAATATTGGTGGAAAGTGTCAGTACCTTCCATTTCCTTTTTCACTTTCCAAGTTGCTTCAGGAATGTCTGATGCTACCAATATTTGTAAACCTTTAGGTGCATCATACAATGACTGGTTCCTAGATTAACAGCAGGTTGGCCTTTCATGTTGACTCCACATGGAATCTCTGTGCATGCCCTGTGTCCATTTCTCTGGTACTGGGCAGTAAATCAATAAATGATAGAGTTAAGTAGTGTGCAGAATGCTGAAAGAGGGAGACTGTAGCTTTGGCCAACATGATGTTGAATATAAAGCAAATGTTTTCTTTACATCTTCACAGATTAATGTCTTTATTAACAAAAAGTAAAAGCTCAAGTTGATCTTGTTCAACCAAATAAATGTTTTCAACAGTTTTGGAACAGAAAAAAAATATTGATACAGTAAAAAATCTCTTGTAGACTTGCTTCTCACACCATATGGTTTTCTATGGCAAAAATAAATGTGTCAATGATTCTAAATTAAAAAAATGTATTGCAATACCTTGGTAAGGAATACAAACATTTGGACTCTCCTCCAATGAGTCTCTTCATGGCTCGTCTTTTCCAGAGCTGGCAGTCTGGTCTCCAGTCACAAACTTTACAGACTTATCTAGGTCCTCATTCTCTCTTTCTTTCACTCTCCCCCCATCTAAACTTGACTTTTGGCTCTCTGCCAAAACTTTGTTATTGCCTGACTGCCTGAACTTTTTTAACTTGCTCTTTCCAAATCTTTCTGAAATAACCTAATGCTATAGCTGAGGGATTATTTTTCATATCATTGCATATGGGAAGTACTTTTCCCCTAAAGCGGAATTGTCACTGCAATCTGAAATAGTACTTATTTTTTTAACATTTTACAAATTAAAATTACAGTTGTATTTTCATATGAAAATACACAACCAAAAATAACTAAATACATAAATAAAATAAATGGCAGTTTTGCATTTATAGCAGGTCACACATGAAGAAAATTCACAGATTTATAATTGATTCATGTGGAAATTATCTTACTGTGTAACAATGTACAATCCACTGAGGGCAACCATCAGCACGAAAATTTTTTGTGATCTCAAAAAAGCAAAATAATTGTTGCTGTTCTTCATTACCTTAATTATACACATTAGTGCAGTTGAGACATGTATTATATATACATCTGTGATGTGCCTGTGGTGTATAAAAGTAAAGCAGCACCTAATATCCATGATATCCTATGTTTCTTGCACTTCAGGCCAAAATATGTGGTGCATTCCACAAATAATGTGATTAATTTTATTTAATTTTACAAAACTGCATGTGGTCCTTGCAAAACATTTTTATAACTGTAACCATCCTAAAAATGACTGCACTATTTATGGAACTCAGTCATTAGGATATATTATTTTTCAAAAAAAGGCAGACAAATACAGAGAAACAACATTCTTGGATAAAAACATGTTAATGATTCCAATTATAGTTATACTAGGTCTGAATTGAGTTATTGGGACTGCAAAGGATAATTTGAGCATAAATATGTGAAAACCAATTATAACACTGTTTATTCTATTAGATTTTTTGATAAGTAGATATGTACCTAAAATCATTAGCATAGTAAAGGTATAACTGGACCTCCATGAGAGAACAAATAAACAATGCCAGAAATAAAAAGTGTTCCTGGGAGAGATTACAGCATTGTCCACCAGAAAGGACATTGTTAAAATACAAACAATCTAAGAATAAATTTAGAAGGGTATTGAGGTATCAGTATTATCTCTAGTCATAGGAGACTCAAATTTGAGACACAGTGATGTCAATCTTACCAGGCTGGATAAGGAGAAGGTTACAATTAACCACAAATTTTAAACATAAAATGGTAGGATAAAATTAACAATCATACTGCACTGGGTTCAGAAAACTTAAATAGAATTTTCATGAAAAAAGTAACAAATCAGATTTGTTTTCTATAGTAGCATTGTCATTAGAAGAGCTTTATACCCAACATTTGGAGGCAGGTTTTAATTCCACCTTTCCATAAGGGTGTGAGTATTACGGATGCTGAAATTTACACATTTATTCACCTTAGCACTTGGAGAAATGTCATGAGATAATACTGGCTATTGCCTTATGTACACTGACAGGCACTTAATTCTCAAACAGACAAAGACAGTATGTGAGAGATGTAGTTACACATTGATACTGGAGGCTAGACGCTCACATTCAGACACAAAAAATGCCAAACAGGTTGTCAGCAACTCACATACAGCACTCACTGCACTCACAATGGACCCACATAGACCCACTTGCAACTTATCAAAACTTCAAGGGCCTCTAAGGTGCAGTCCTCAGTGACTCTACATGCACACAAACAAGATAATTCCCATCACAATACATAAAGCCACTTTCATTGTGCCTCTACTACCAAGTACATAAGGTGAAACATTCGACAACTCAAAATTCTAGTCATAGGAGACTCAAATTTGAGACACACTGATGTCAATCTTACCAGGTTGGATAAGGAGAAGGTTACACTTAGCTGCCTGTCAGGTTCCAGGATCCACCAGATCACACAAACACTCAGGTCACTTACCCCTAAGTACAAGAATAACGCGGTCATACTCTATGTGGGCATAAATTACCTGAAATGTATCTGCATGGACTATATGAAGAGAGACATGATTCAGCTCTGAGAATATGTGTCACAGGCAGATATGAGCCTTGTATTGTGCAGCATTCTAAAGCCTCCAAGGATGATGCCACAATACCAACAGAAAATGGTTGACTATAACAATTGGATTAGCTACTGGTGTCATTCCAAAGGGATCAACTACTTGTCAGACTGGGAAGACATGGCTGATAGGCCAAGCTGCTTTGTCAGGGATGGTCTTCACTTCTCATCTCTATGCTTTTGGATATTGGATAAAACATTTTCCACGCCTATAGTGTCTTTCTTAGGCTCTGCCAAAGACACAAGTCTTCCATAATAACAAAGCTTCTCAGGACAAGCTAAAGGCATTACTACTCAATGCTTGGAGCCTCAACAAAAAAAACTGCATTCCCTAGAAGCTCTCCTCACCCTGGAGAAACATCTGTACAGTTACTGAAACATGGTTCAGAGCCATGGAAAGCACTCCGGCAGTGTATGACTATAACACCATTCATACAGTCCGACCACACATTGATCATTATATTGCAAAAGGCACAGATTTTCAATCTACATAAAGGATAAGCACACTTCAAGGCTGGTCAGACAATACTACATACTCGAGCTACTCCATGTCCAACTAACCATGGGAAACATCCATTACCATATCCTTGCTAGCAACATGTCCCCCACCATGAACCAGGAAACCCATGCATCACACCTGAAGTGACTAGAATCACTAACTGTCCAGCCAGTACCATACGTATGGGTGATTTTAACTACCCCTCCATTAACTGGGAGCCATACGCAACTACTAACATGCAGGCCCAAAGATTTCTTGACTTTATAAATTCAAATGCCCTGAAGCAGCTAGTCTGCACTCCCACTAGGGGGATAAATATCCTAGATCTAGGCCACTTAAATATGTAAGAGCATTGCACACCCCAGAATGATGACCTCACTGGTAAGATCAGCTCACAAAGTAGCCTCCCTTGAAATAAATGTAAAACTAGTCCCTCCACTTAACATAAATTTTACAAACTTCTCTAAGGTAAATTGCTGCCTATTAAGTGATAGCACAGCTAGTTTACAAGCTCTCCCAAATCCAGAAAACACAGAAACCAATGCAGAGGTGTTCACAAAAGTCCTGTATGACCATATGAACAACTACATAAAAATGGTAGTACCAGACCAAAATAAACCCAAGTCATAGCCACCCTGGTGGTCCTGTGGTATTAAAAGGGTGCACAACAAAAGAAAGAAAATCCCATCAAGAAGTAAGAAGGAATGCATACAACAGCAGAGAAAAAAGGTCCTCAATAGTCTAATAAAGCAAAAGCAAACTTTGAGGTAAAAATAGCAAGTATGTAAGTCAAGAGTTGTCTCTGAATTTGATCCTTTGTTTACCATTGGTTTGGCTTTCTCCTTGATTTTGAGATACAATGTTGTTGAATTTGTGGGGTGGAGGATTGCACACTGTAAATCTGACAGCATTGAGCTAAGAAGCTGAATTCCTGTGTATCTAATAGTAGTAAAGGTGGCTGTATTTTTTATACTTTTCAACACAGTTGAATATCTGCAGTGTACTCAATAAGTGGCTGTCTCTGGCAGTTCAGGTAGGACGTATGTGATAGCAACTGATCATTGGCAGAATCTTATTTTGTGTGATTGCCATCTAACAGCATATAGTTTTGGTTTAGTTTTTGGCTGTGATTACTTCTGTGTGGAATTTGCATGCACTCCCTGTCTCTGTGGGTTTTATCCATGTGTGCTATATAATATGTTCTTCTCACCACTTGTACTACTTTCTTCCTATATCAACACTAAAGTGGCACACAGATGCAATATACCTATCTGCAGGAGCAATATATCTTCTCATTTTATGGGCTAACTACTATTTTTTAACTTTAAATATTATGTTTTAGACAATTTATTTTTCCTTGAAAGAAAAAAAAGTGATTCTCTTTTCTTATTCATGATTTTTCATTCAGACCATCATTAAATGAAAAAGCTGTAAAAAGTTTTTTAATCCATAGCAGAGCCTTTAGGACCCTGTGACTTGGCCTCCAGACTCCCAGCTAAATTTACTTACATTCTCCAGATTCATTACTGTAGAATCCTGGCCAGTCAATGTCAGTTAAAAACATGGAGGAATGTTGAAAAGGAAAACAAAGCATGGAAAAGCAAGAAATAAGTAATATATATGAATAGTGTGGGACCAGTATGAGTGGAAAACAGGGGAAGTATACTGAGGAAGTACAGAGGAACTAGAGTGCAACAGGATAGCCCTCTGATTCCTATATCTAAGCCTCCAATTCACCTTAAGCTTGCCATGTTGATTGCAGTCAGTTACGTCAGGGGTACACGGTAAAGTTGCTACAATGAGTGGGTGCATTCTGTGGCAGTGTGTTAATGAAAATGAATGACTGAATTTGTTATTTGATCACTGGTAAAGGTCATTGAGCTGTTGTAATAGAGACCCACCCCATTCACATTAGTCCCACCCATTCAGTTGCTTACTGCCTTTTCCCTTCCCCCCTTTCATGTCACCAGCTGCCATTGGTTGCTTTTGTCCATTCACGCAAACTGACAAAGACATTTAGTTATTAATCTAACCCCTTACATTGGTTGAGGGATGTGGTCCTCATATCACCACTGGTCCCAAAATGCCTTCATCTAAGCAGAAATGCATGCGCCTGTAGGTGCTTAGGTACATAGGTTCATAGGTCTGTAGTGGGCTAATGACTACTAGGGCCTTTACAGGCCTAGCCATGCATCCCAAATGCATCTCCCAAGTTTTTTTTTTTTTTTTTAGCATTAAATATCATCTTAAGGGGTAGATTTAAGCTAGGTTATGATTTACAGACTGCCTCTCTCCATTAGTGATGCAAGTACTAGACCTGGAGTAAATGTCTGATTTCCCTTCCACTAGTCCAGGTTATACTTGAATAAGGGAATAAGGTTAGGTAAGAACACTGTTTCACCTGAATGGGAAACCTGTTCCAAAGGAAGAGTATTCTCTGAAACACATACCTGTCCCTCCATGATGTCTTATTTATATAGCAAGCTAAGTTCTATTCCTTAGATTAAGCCATGGCTTTAGAACCAGTCATTTGTTTGTATTAGTCCTTCTTGTAGGATGTTATTGTCTTAGGCGATTCTATGACTGCTTCTAGTTTGCAGTCATCCTTAAACTTGGTCAGACAGAGGCCATTAATATTTGCTTTGAATTCTGAGAAGTAAATGCCAAAAAGGAGCGGGACTAGCACAGACCTCTGAGGGACTCCTCAGGTGACCTTCGTCTTTGTGGAAGTAGTCTCCCTATCCTGACTTTGTGAATCCTATCTGAGAGCCAGCTGTCTATACAGCTCATAACATAGGGGTTAATGCCCAATTCCACAAGTGTGATTACAATTCCCAAGTGGGTTATTATATAAAACGCCTTAGCTAGGTCAAGGTAGGCAGTTTACACCATTTTTTCATCATCCATTTCATTGGTGACTTTTTTCAAAGAAATCCAACAGGTTGACTAGGCATGATCTGCATTTTATGAAGCCAAACTGTATTGGATCCAGTCTTTTAAAAATTCTTATGCCATTATTAATTACATCCTTGATAATTCTTTTGATGGTTTTGAATATGAGACTAGTCAGATGTATGGGTCTGTAGTTCCCAGGGTCTGTTCATGGACTGCCCATCTGCAGAAGGTTGACCCCTGTAGTCCTCAATTAATGTAGCACAATGCCTGCCTGGAGGCTATGGTTAAAATGTGAATCCAGAGGTCCAGAATGCTCATGCTTCAGGCTATTTGAAAGGCATCCTGGGATATTATCAGGCCAAATCAATGCAGTATTCTTAGTTTTAGGGAGAGAATTTAGGACTTGCTCCCTAGTGATAACTGAGGGGTTATATTTGGTGGTATTTCTTAGGGGGGAGTGGGAAAGGGGGATAAAAGTGGAGCTGGATTTGTCAGCCAGCAGATTTGCTGTATCTTCCTGCTCCATGTAATCGCCTTCATTAACAATCAGTTCTGCACTCTGTTGTGTACTGCCTTTTAGGTTTTAGGCATAGCTAAAGAAAGCTTTGTGTTTGCCCATGGCCTAGATGGCTATCTTTACCTCAAAATTAGCTTTGGTAGATGTGATCTGACCCTTTAGTTGTTTGTTTAGCCTGATGAGAGAATGTTTATCCTGCTGGGCATTACAGTTCCTAACTTTAGCTATGACTTTTTTTCCTTTTGTTGTGAAATCTGTTTATGTTTGGATTCTACCAGGGTAGGTTGTTTTTTGAGTACATAGTAAATATTTCAACAATTTGAGTAGAGAAGAGAAGATAGCTTTAGAGTGTTTATGGAATGACATTACTATCTCCATGAGACCAACAGACAAAGGTGGGTCGCTGGTGGTAATGGATTCTTCTTTTTATAGGGAATCTATGTTTAGTATGGTAGATGACACTAAGTTCTACTCTAAAGTGAAGTTTCAGCAGGTACAGAGATGTAATGATCTTATATACAATGCCTTGTTTGAATGTCTATCATGTCGTATTATTGATGTTGATTTATTTAACTATTTTATTGTTAAAGATCCAGTAATACCAATAATACAGGGTCTCCCCAAAATTCATAAGAATCCATTAAAACCACCAATGAGACCTATTGCGGCAGGGAGGGGTTGGTCCACCGAGACTTTATCTATTTATGTTGAAAGACATTTAAAGCCTGTACTGAGAAGGAATCACATCATTCTGTTAGATACAGAACATTTTTTGAAGGACTTATACTCATTCACCAGCACGTATGAGAGTGTGAATAGGCTAATGTTTATCACTATGGATGTCCAGTCCCTATTTACTGTCATCCCCAATCAAGTAGGAGTTGAATATTTCAGGAAGTATTTACTGAAAGATGTTTTTTATGATAGAAAATGTGTTCTAGAGAACAACTTGTTTATAGTAACATGTAGACCTACCTGGCCCCACGATAATCAAAGGCTTTATTAGACAAAAGCAACGAAACAGCAAACGAACAGTCTACAAAAAAACTTTAATTAATTTTAAACTTTACATGATGCAACTGAATCTTAAAATGTATTTTTTCAACAACCCTAGTCCCTGGACAGGCAATATTATAACATTAAAAAGGTTGAGTACATTTATTCCCCCTGTTAACCCCACAATACACATTTATGAGCAGATGTGTGAATCACAAATAAGGAGGTTGTTCAAGGGGATGAGAGCAGTTACTGATAACTTGACCCCAGGTGAGAGATTTTGTCTCCACAAATTAACTTCTACCAAACTTTACAGGGTGATGAAACCTGATAAAGGGGGAGGGGGTGTAATTATGACCAACATCGATTATTCTAACAACATGTTAAATCTTTTGAATGACACTACAACTTACACTAGGGTTTTGAGACATGAAGTTAACAGAGCTTATACCGAGATTGATTGGCGGCTATATGAGTGTTTAATGGAGGGGGTACTTGATAAGAACGAATCTGACTATTTTTTTGTTGATTCACCAGTAACCCCCTCTATTTTTGGGATTCCCAAAATCCACAAAAATATGATCAACCCACCATTTCGTCCGATAGTTTCGGCGAAGGGTTCAAAAATGGAAAACTATGGCTTCTTTTGTGGATTTCCACTGTAAGAAAATTTTAAAAACAACTGCCACACATCTTGATAGATTCTTGGCACTGCCTTGAGGTGATTAGGAACACTCTGTTAGGAGAAGAATTTTTTATGGTTACTACTGATGTTATAAATTTATTCTCCATCATACCCCAGGAACTGGGACTTGACATGTTCAACAATTGCCTTCAGAAATATAGTGGTTTTCATACTGTCAAATGCAGTTTAATTGTGGACCTAAACAGAAATGATATTGTTAAACAATTTTGTCATGTTCGAAGGTGAACACTTTAAGCAGGTTACAGGCGTAGCTATGGGTGCCAGGTGTGCACCAGTCTATGCCAACCTGGTGTTGGCAGATTGGGAGATACAGTGGGTGTTCACCTCAGAGTACATCCACAAAGTAATATTATATCTGTGTTACCTTGATGACATACTGATTTTTTGGAGGGGGACTGTGGAAGAAATTCAGGATTTTATTATCTATTTGGGTGCAACTACATCTTTTTTAAAATTTACCCACAGGATACATGGTGAAAGTTGTGATTTTCTTGACATATTGTTGTATAGAGACAAAGATAATGTCACCTTAAAATCCAATATATATCGAAAAAAGCCTTACTCAAACTCTTTTCTGCATTTTCAGAGTTGCCACCCTTTTTTTCAAAAAAAGAATATTATGAAGGGAAAATGGTTAGGTTGTCGAGACTTATCAGTGACAACAACCAGTTTGAAATTGAAATATCAAAATTGATGGATATGTTGATTGAGAGAGGTTATCCTCATGACATATTGATGCAAATACGGCTAGAGATAGAGGATAAAAGACACACAGTCTTTAAACCAATATTGAGAGGAGGCTTAGTGAAGGATTTTAGAGACAACATCACCAGTATTGACAAAACCAAAGAAGATTTTGAAGGAAACAACAAGAGGTGGGCAATGATTCTGCCATATAATGATGTCACTGGTAAGATTAAGACTATTATTTATGATACATGGTGAAGTGCTCTTACTAATGAAGTTACAACTTTTGTAGGCGAAACACCTGTTTTCACCTACAGTAGAGGTAAGAACTTGAAGGAATTGATGGAGATGGAAGTTAACTCTGACTTATATAGGAATTCTAGAATGAGCAAATGCAGCTTGTGTATTACTTATAAATACATTAATAATGGTCCCTACGTAGTAGTACACAACTTTAGTAGAACCATCAGATGCCCTGGATACTGCAATTGTAACACCAAAATGGTTGTATATATTGCTACATGTCTACGTTGCCCCATGTTTTACATAGGGAAAACCATTAGAAAATTAAGACTTAGGATTTTGAAGCATACAAGAGATATTAGGAACAAAAAAACAACTAATGCTCTTTTTATACACAGTCTAAGTTGCACTAATTTAAAAAAAATATATATTTTTTGTAGTGGATAGAATCCCACACAATGACAGAGGTGGTGACGCTAAAATTTTATTGGAAACCAAGGAGTGCTTGTGGCAGCTTAGGTTAGATGCATCCAGGTCACCAGGGATCAATGATCACATTTCATTGTCCAGCATTTTAAAACACAGGTCTCACTGTGTTTAACATGACAGTAACAATTTACTCACGACAATTGATTAAATAGTTATGTATCAACTTATGTGCAATATGCATTTTCAAAAAACGTTGAAACTATATAAAATGCATAACAGGCATGTTCTCTGTTTTTTTAAAAAAAAAATAGGTAAACATTGTTTTTATAAGGTTGTGATATTTTACATGGAATGTTAGCTTAAGATATTTTTATTATATAACGTGATATTAATACTGTTTACATTACTGTTGAATTTTAATGATTTTTTTTAATTATTTTTTTGACATTTGTAACATACATATTTATTTAATTATTACTTTCTTGAAAGTTAAACAGTTGAATTAATTGTTTAATTGTTTAAGATTTGTGATTGGTTTTATTCAGAGGGTGTGTGCACTGAGTGAATTTGAACTGGGATTTTACATTCTATTTATCACTCTGATGATGCCCAAGTTGTTGGATGGGTGAAAGCGCTAAGTGACATCGGTATTTTATTTGTAGACTGTTCGTTTGCTGTTTCGTTGGTTTTGTCTAATAAAGCCTTTGATTGTCATGGAGCCGGGTTGGTCTACATTTTACTAGTTTAAATTACTTCCTTTGACCAGTGGAGAACAACTTGTTTATATTTGAAGGCATTTTGTATGGACAGTTGGATGGCGTAGCCATGGGCACTTCCTGTGCCAATGGCTATGCCAACATTGTCATGGCCCTCTGGGAAAAGCAATTTCTAATGGGTGAGTACGGTAAATGTTTAAAATTTTATAGGAGGTTCGTAGATGACCTCTTCCTCTTGTGGGATGGGGATAGGTCTACATTTGAACCCTTCTTTGTACATCTGAACAAATGTACTAGTTTTTTGAATTTCACCATGAAGAGTTCATTTTGTTTGGTTGATTTCCTGGATGTCAAGGTAACATGGGAGAGATGCATGGTTTGAGACTGAGATTTATAGGAAGGACTGCTATTGAAACAGTTACCTACATAGAACGAGCATGCACCCTCAACATATCTTTAAGAACATTGTCAGGGGTCAAGGCGTGAGAACATCAAGGCTGACAGCAGAGCAAGTTAAATTTGAAGATGAATTGGTTGCGTTAAGAACAAGGTTTTTACAGAGGGGCTATGCTGATAGGGAGCTTTAGGGAACCTTGAAAGAAGTTATGGAATGTAGGAACACTGAGGGGAGGCTATTCTTCTCTGATGGTGAACAGCCACCATGAATAGTAGGAGGTAGCAGAGGACACATGAGGATGTCTGTTACATACTCTAGCAATACGAAGGTATTGCAAGATATTTTTCATAGGAATTTGAACATCTTGTGTGCTGATGATGCCATCAAAGAGTTAGTAAGTGAGTTGCCAAAGTACACTTTTAAAAAATAAGAAGAACCTGAAAATAATTCTTTGTGGACCTAGGGTATCACAGGGAACTGTACAGGCTTATGATATAGATAAAGGTGGCACCCTACCCTGTAATAGATGTAATTTTTGTACATATATAGATATCAGTGGTGAGTTTAAACATCCGGATATGAATAGAGTTTTTAAGTTTAGGCCTTCAGCTAATTGTAATAGCAACAATATTGTATATTTGGCTCACCGTTCAATCTGTATGTCATTCTATGTTGGGATGACAACCAGAAGGTTTAGGGATCGAATGCAAGCACATTTGTATGATATAGGTAGACAGGCAGAGACCAATGCTTTAGCGAGGCATGTTAAGGCTCAAGGGGACACACATAGATTTCTTTTTATGGTGGTTGATAAAGTGATGGACAATTGTAGAGAGGGAGACATGAAATTGAAAGTTGAGACCAAAGAACTTGAATGGATAGTGAGACTCAACACCAGTACAGGGAGGGGTCTCAATGATAAAATTAACATCAAACCTATTCTTTTAGGGAGGGATCTGCTTAAATGATTATTTATAGGTATTAGTTTAGGTCATTTATACGTATAGGTGTTTTAGCACTATTTTATGTGTATATGGACTTATATATACATATATATATATATATATATATATATATATATATATATATATATATATATATATATATATATATATATATGTATATGTTGTTGTTGAGACTTTCTGCTTTTCCCGGTTAGGGGTCGCCACAGCAGAACTCCGGTCCGCTAATGATTGGCAGTAGATTTTTACATGCCGAGTTGCCGGCCCTGACGTACAACCTTCATATATATATATATTATATGTTTATGGATGTGTTTGTATATTTCATGTTTTATATGATTTTGTCTATCTTGTGAAGGTGAACCATGTGCAAAATGTTTCTTTAAAGATGCCTGATTGCCTGTGTGACTTCGATTGTAGGTGGAGTCCCTGCACCTTCTTAATTGATTGGTATGGTATAAAAGAGGGCTTTTTGATTTATTTCACTGTCTGATGAAGTGGCTTGGTCCACAAAAGTGCTCACCATGTGTTTGTTGTGGAAATAAATCATTGGTTTTACTTCAATAAGCCGTGGCCTGTTGTTTCTAGTGATTTTTATGATATTGGACTGGTTTTTGGAAGCACAGCTTACTTTTACCACTTATTATTTGCTTCTGTACAATATATAATATGTTTGCACCACTTGTGAACAAATAGACTAACTGGTCCAGGGTGTTTGTATTTACAAAGTCCTGGAACCTTTGGGCCTGCAAGTTTGGGGTCAAGTGGGATTTCTAGTTTACAGAGGAGTAGTCCTCCATGAATATGGTATTGCGCAGAATTGTCTCCAATAGGTATAAAGATGAGCTATGGGTTTCATGGGTCATAGAGAGTGATATGTAGCTTGAAAGCATATGATATGAGAATCTATGTATGGTTATGTTGACATGGAGAAGCTCAAGACCATCATTCTGGTTTACCAGTCTTGAGTATATTTGTTTTTCATGTAGATCTAGACAGCTCCACCTTTTGCCACTGCCTGCACAGTAGCTGGTCTAAATGTGTGGAAGGCATTGTATCCTTATACTGCAGGGTGCTCTCCACAGCTTTAAATCATGTCTCAGTGACTGCACATACGTGGTATGTTGAAAATGGGCTTAATCTAAATGCAACATTGTCACATTTCTCAAACGTATCATCCCTCAGCATAAAGCATTGACAATACCTCACTTCAAAATCAAAATGTAGTAAGATACCTGCTAAGCAGGATTTATGATTCCCTCTCCTTTGATGACCATGTAGCAACGGTTGTCAGGAGATTCTTCTACTTGGAAGGGAATACCATCCAGATGAAAGAGGTTATTGTCCCCTTATATTCAGCCAATTATATAATACAATGGTACCTTTAGAATGTAACTAACCATCCCTATCAATCAGTTGGAAAGACTCCATAGGTTCTTAACAGAAAGGGTCATAGGTTAAAAGTCCTAAGCTACCAGGAAACACTAGATGGACTGTCCATCATTTCTGTGTCTTATAGGTTCCCTAGAGGAAACTTGTGATTTACCTTCTTAGTAATCAAGGATCCACTAGTAAACAGTGGAATAGACACAGTAATGTGATGTACTATTTTCCCTCAGACAGGACACAGATAATTGAATAGATAATCATAAATTCATCTTGGGCATGAGTGACATAGCCATCCTTGATAAAGGAGTTGCAATCCGCAATGGTAACTTGCATGGCATAATGTAATGTTAGCAGGACTAAGTAGCTTTAAACTTCCTGTGATTCCTATTATAGAACAGCTCTGTCAGATATATTTATACAATGAAAATTTAGATGATGGTAATGAAACATTCATTGTCAGAGGTGATAAAAGACATATGAGAACAGAGAGTAGTTTCCATCACAACATATTGCTGAGCAGTGTTTATATAACATGATATGACACGAGTATTTGCTGTTGGCTTTATAATAATACAAATATGCTGCACTAAACTAGTATCTAACATAAACAAGGATATTTAAAATAAGAGATGTAGAAATGAAGCAATGCAGTAGATGTTTCTTACTATGCATATACATTCTGAGATATCTGCAGTGGAAATGCAATTTATTTAAGTGTACAGGAGGTAGTATATTGGAGTTATAGTATATTTCACACTGGAAAAAGTGTTTTGGAAGTTTAGGTAATTAAGAAGTAAGATAAATGGTAAACCTACATTTTATGGTTATATGAAATATTAGTTCCTCATTATGTTTTTAGATCTAACAGAATGTATGCTGCAGCTCAAATGCTGCTTTGTAAAAGTTTAGCAATATCCCACAACTGAGTGTGGATATAATAGGATTTATCCACAGCTGGTGTGGTTTAATCATGCGGCAAAGCATAAGTGGTCAAACATAGCCAACTGTGGGTAAATCCTGTGATACTCATATCAAGGAGCAGGTTATTGTTATTATACAATGACATTATTTAAGAAAGAAATTGTTTATCTTTCTTAAATAATGACATTGTATGAGAACACTTTAGCATTCTTCCATTTCCTCAGCATCTTTCTGATGTATTGCACACATGTATGGCATGTCTCTTCATATGCTTGCCAAGTACACCAGTGTAAAACAAGGCACAAAATGGAGAAAAGGGTAGTTACATAACAGTCTTACTATCCTTTCTCAGTCTCTGTCTTTATCTCTATCCTTGTATGACTGTCTCAGTTTCATTGTCTCTCAGGCTCACTCTTTCAGTTTTTTTTTAATATGAAAAGTCCAAAGCATTAACAGGTAAAGTCTGATATTATTTACTTATTTGAGTGGTATATTACTCACAATAAGATCAATCATAGTACTAGTAACCATAAAATTCAAATGTCCAGATCATTGCAGAATGTCCCCCATTTTTCTCATATATTGTCCTGTCCCTTGTAAAATGCAAGGTTATTGTTAATAAGCATATCCCAAAGAAAATCCAACCATTCAACAATTCTTTATTGTCTGGACTTCTTTCTATTGGTAAATTCTGGATTTTCATCTGGCATGCTGATTAGGCTGTACAATCAGAGAGTTTGTTTTTAAATAATAATAACCTTTATTGTATAACGTTGAACACATCATATTATCAAGTTACTTGATGTTTATGGCTCAGAACATTCACTGTATCATTTGCAATGATCCGGAAGTATTCTTGGATGACCATTTGAGACATTGGCATTATCAGCTGATTTTACTACTCATTTGTTTGGCAGAAAGCTGAAACCACACTGTAGAATGGCATTTTATATTTAGCAATATCAATTTGCAGGCATAATTGAAGCTGAATGCTGAATTCACAGTTTATACATGCAATAAATAATATGCATGATAATGAAAAAATATTTAAAAGAGAAAATGGTAAATGGTTCATGAGATGAGAAGCACCATAGATGTAGGGCTGACCTTAGGTAAACTGGTGCCCTAGGCAAAAAGGCTCCAGGGCACAGCCTCCCCCCATCCCGCCTCATACCAACCTAATCCGATCATCCAAATTACTTTTTTCTCTACTTTTTCTCACAATTTGTTTTATTCTTCATTTTTTTCCTGCAGTTAATCATTCATTCATTCATTCGTTCATTCATTCAACATGTTCTACCAAGACAAAATGGCACTTTGATAATTGCGGAGGAAACAACTGCATCAGGCTAGGGATCAGAGGCCCAAGACACTGCCAGAAGCCATGGAGTTTCTACATCCTCTCAGGTGCATTTTAGAACTTTTTCTGTTTTCAGTTTAAATAACCTTTTCTTTTGATGGTGGTCTATAGAAAACTATGATCTAAAAAAGAAATTATGTATTTTCTGCATCCTTTCAGCGAGTCTTAATTATGCAAGACTACACTGTAATAACTGCAGTGTAAATAAATATATTAAGGTGGGGATGGGGGCTGAGGGCTGTCTCCAGAAACCATGGGGTTTCTAGATGCTTTGTGGTGTAGTTTAGATTTTTTTTAGGTAAGCGTTTCATTCAAAGATAGTCTGAACAAAAAAAAAAAAAATCAAAGAAATAAATTTAGTCTTACTGTTCATTTTTGTTCTTCATCTATTCAACATATCCTAACTGACCTGTACGACACCTTATTAACTACAGACAAAATAACTAAATAAAGCCTAGGCCTAGGGTCTGGGGGAGCACTAGGACCTCAGAGACCATGAGGCTTCTAGATCTTCTGAGGTATATTTTAAGTGTTTTAATAACCTTTGCATCTAATGATGACCTGAACGAGAACCATGATTAAGAAAAAAAATCAGTCTTATTCTTTAGCTTTGATATTACCTACATCCTTTAATCACATCCAGACAAACCAAGGCTACAATATAATAGCTAAATCTGAGGTTTGGGGGTTGATAGACATCCAGAAACATTGGCATTCTAGATGAACTGAGGTACATTTTAGAGCTTTTCCCAACCTTTTGATCCAGTGATGTCCTGAACAAAATCATCCATACTGAAAACAAATTCAATCTTAATTGTTAATTTCAAAGAAGAAATAAGTTGTATCCATGTTTTAATGGTGAAAGCTGACTAAACATCAGTACACAATAAACTGAGAAGACAAATGCTTGGGAATAGGATCATAGGAAGTTACTAGGCTATTGTCCCTGAGACCCTTACAAGCCTAGCCAAGAATTTAGCCCATGGTCCAACAAGTCAGCACCCTATGCCACTGTCCAGCAGGGACATAGGTGGAATCCCAAGGGTGTATTTTCTGTTCCCCATCCAGTTATCCAGGTTGTGCTTAAAAAAGGTTTAATGAGGTACTCAGCTTTACGTGGAGAGGGACGCTGTTCCACAAAAGGGAGAGTCTCTGGGACACAAACCTGTCCCATCAACAAGTCTTATTAATGTCACAGACCAGGCTGAGGTCTCTTGTCCAGGTTACTCGAGTGGAGCTTGACTTGCGGATATGCAGTAGTCCCATCAGGGTGGGGGTCTGAGATTGCTTTGTATGCCAGACTGAGGTCACCGCTGAGGAGTCTGTAGGAGACTGAGTAGAGGGACAGGGCTTTTAGCCTATCTGTGTAGGGAAGATGTTTGAGGCCCTGGATTCTCAGGATGAGGAATCTTTGTGGTCTCTCCAGCTGCTGTATGTGCTTTGTGAGGTACATGCCAAAAGGGGCATTGTATTCAATATATTGGTCTTATAAGGGAAGAATACAGGGATGTTATGACCACGTTTTCCTTGGATGAGATACCCTTACTAATGAGGTGGGACATGTAGAAAGCTTTCCGTACAATGGAGGCAATATGGTGGTCAAAAGACAGTTTGCTATCAACCTGAGTTCCCAAGTCCCTCATGACTGATTGCATGTTTAGTGCCTTATTATCAATATGATAATTTGTGGGAACGTCATTCTTACCAAAAGGGATGATGATGCATTTTTGGCAATCAGTTTGAGGCCATGTTTCTGGCATCAATTATTTGTTTGGGTGAGACCCTCTTGGAGGATGTCTACATCACTAGGGGAGTTGATGAGAGCACCCAGCTTGCAGTCATCTGAAAACTTGGTCATCCATAGCCCACAAGATTTGGCCTGCACCTCTGGAAGTATATACCAAAAAGCAGATGCCCCAAGACCAGTCCCTTGGATAAATGTTATGGGTCTACTACTTGAGCTGGCTTCCCCTATTTTGACTATGTGGGTTCTATCAGTGAGCCAGTTTGCTACCCATCAGGTAACATATGTATTGATGCCAAGTTGAAAAAGTTTATCCAATATACCTGAGTGGGGAATAGTATTGAAGGCCTTGGCGAGGTCAAGGTAGGTGGAGTGCACCATCTTCCCCTTGTCTATGGCCTTGGTGGCTGACTCAAAGAAGTCAACCAAATTTAACACGCATGATCTCCCCTTGACAAAACCAAACTGTGTGGGATCAAGTGTCTGGAGGTTGCCAGTGTCCTTGTTAATGAGGTCTATGATAATCTGCTCCATGGCCTTGCAGATCAGGCTAGTTGGGCTAATGGGTTTATAATTTCCTAGATCGGTGGATGCTCCAACTTTGTGCAAAGGGATGACAGTAGCTGTCCTCCACTTGGCTGGAATGAAGCTGGTACTTAGGCTTTGGTTGAATAGGGTGCCTAATGGTGCTGCAAGTTCCTGCCTGAGTTCATTTAGGATGCAGCCTGGGATGTTATCGGGTCCCATGGAGGCTGAATTTTTTGCCATTGACTGTATTTTTTGCCATTGAGTGGGCAGTGATGACTTGCTCCCTAGAGATAAGGGAGGGATGAGCAGGTACTGGGGATGTCCTGTTTTACTGATGGGGGGACAGAGTAGTGAAGTTTTCACTGAACCTGTCTGCCAGCTGGTTGGCTATATCTACAGGGCTTGTGTATGTGGTGTCCTTGCCCACCAGTTCTGAGCAGATCTGGGTGTTTCCCTTGAGATTGCAGACATATGTAAAGAAAGCCTTATGATTGTCTTTAGGAGATGTGGCCAGTTTCGACTCAAAGTTTGCTTTGGAGGATTTCACTAGTGCTCTTATTTGCTTGTTCTCGCTAGGGAAAGATTGCATCCAATTAGACACCTGCTCCTTCTTGGTCCCGAACAGCAAATTTTTCCTTTTATTATAGAGTTTATTTATTGTATATGTCTGCCAAACAGGTTTACTCTTCTTTGAGGAGGATGATTTTGTCCTGTCTGGTACTCCTGATTCCATGCAGATATATAAATGCTCCTATAGTACTTTGGTGCAAGTTTGGACATATTTGCCAGTTTCTGTGGAGGGGAATGGGGACGTGAATCTATTTATACCTACACTCAGGAGGTTGTAATCAGCTTTAGAGAAGTTTTTTTGTTCGACGCTAGCTGGGCATGCGGGGTCGGGGGAGATGGTGACTTCGACAGTGACTGCTTTGTGGTCGGATCTTGCCAGGGATGATGAGACTGTAGGGATGCTGCAGTGGTTACTCATGTTGGTTAATACCAAGTCCAAGATATTTTCACCTCTTTTGGTGGTGTCAACCAACTGGTTCAAGGCATTTGCATTGATGAAATCAAGGAATCTCTGGGCATTTGTGTTTTGGCATGAGTATTTCTTTCAATCGTTGGTTGAATAGTTAAAGTCACCCAGGATCAGAGTAAAGGGTTGAATCTGGTTAGATTTGAATAGGTCCAGATAGGTGGAGTAGGCATCTTGAGTAAGAGTTTGAGGACTTTAGCTAGGTATAATTTGAATATGGATCTTGTCAATTTTTAACTGCATCTGGAGTATTTCCTGTGCATCATACTGTTTGACCAGCCTGGAGGTGTGTATGTCTTTTATATATATATATATATATTGCAATTCTAGCTCCTTTTATTTTGCTGCCCACTGCTTGGGGTCTGAATGAATGATAGGATTAGCAACCTGGTTTGGCTGGGGTGCTCTCCACAGCTTTGAACCAGGTTTCTGTGACTACACAAATGTCAGCTTCTTCCATGGTTGAGAATGCTTGTGATGAGTGCAGTTTCATGTTTAGACTCCTAGTGTTTAGCAGCATGACATTTAATTTACATTTAGATGAAATTTTCATGTTGGTAGTTTTGACCTCATGGCATTGCCTAAAAAGGGTACTATGGGGGAAGACATGAGCTTAGCCAGGAGCCTGAATCCCAAGGGAGACAGATGCAGGCCATCTCTGGTAAAGCATTTTGGCTTGTCAGTCATGTCATCCCAGGCCGTCAGGTACTGGATCCCCTTTGAATGACACCAGTAACTAAGCAAGTTGTTAAAGTCAGTCATTTTTGTTTGTATTGAGGCATCATTCTGGGTGATGGTAGAATGCTGCTTAAGGCTAAGGACATACCTGCCTGGGACACATATTCAGTGAGCTTGATCATATCTCTCTTCATATAGTCCAGGGAGGTACATCTCAAGTCATTCACTCCAACATGGACTATGACGGAGTCATAACAGTACGTGTTAGGAGACTTGAGTACATTGGTCATATGGCAGATTCTGGCATCCGACAAAAAACTAACCGTGACTTTCTCCTTATTCAGCCTGGTGAGGGTCACATCTGTGTGTCTCATAATGGAGTCTCTTATGACTAATATGTTGGGTTTATGTTTAGGCCTTAGTGGCTGTGAGACACAGATGTGTGGACTATGTGTTATGTGTGGTGTGGTGGGCAGTGGAGTTTGAGTGTGTTTATGCCTCGGAGGTCTCTTTTGTTTGGGTATGCTTTTGTTGAGGACCTCTACATATGTGGGAGTGTGTTGTATAGGTGCGGGTGGTGTTTGAGGTGTGGTGTTCATGTTGCCAACCTTCTCAGTGCCAGATATAGTGGTTTGAGGGGGAGAATGCAATGACACTAGGTGCTTGATGTATTTGCATCTCTCACAAATTGTGTTCCTAGGTGGTAGTAGTAGAGGGTTGTTTGTGTACATGAGGTAGCTGCTACACTGTCTTGGGATGCCCATATCGACCAGAGTGGCAGGAAAAAGTGTAGGAAATTGTCATCCATATTTGTCGGAAACTGAAAGAGGTAAGAGGGTAAAGGGAGGAAAGTCTACGAGTAGTACTACTAGATGATAGCACAAGTGCTACTAAGGGAAAACTTGTAGCTGGAGTACCTCAAAAAGGGTTAAAAACCATGCAGCTGAAGCTCTGGATGCTGAAGACCTGTATCTACACTATGATACTCAATTTTAAGGTTAAGAACTCAATAAGAAAAAACTCACAATGAAGCATAGATTAATTACTTATAGTCAAAAAACTGAACTCACGGTATAAAAAAATACAGTTAAACAGCAACAAAATGAAGTAAATTGCTGTTAAACAGTTATGAATTGCAGTAGATACCAATGGAATATAATTAATCAGTAGACTGCTTTGAAACAGTAACTTACAAATCACAAGAGTAACAGACAGCACAACTAAAGCAGCAATTCAGTAAAATACTGTCATCAATTTAGTGAGGCTACCAACAAGCAGTAATAAATACAGCAAACTAAATGCAGTTGAACTCCTAAGCACAAGCAGCAAAATGAAGTATAAAAAGGTATTTTTTTTTAGTTGAAAGTGAAGCGACAGAAGATAATGAGATAATTCAAGGCTCAGAAGCTAAAGGGTGAGCCTTTACTAAGTTCTCGCTATAAACAGTATAATGAGCTGATGTAATGTGACTGGGGGGAGTGTCCAGTATCAACTTTATACTAGAGGTGGGCAACTCAAAGCCACCAAGACTTAAAACCACCACAACAGCTATGCGGGTGGGTGGGACAAAGAAAATGGTTGCACAGATTATAGAGTTATACAGTAAAACAGAAGTGAAGCTGCATATAGCCTATCTGGGAATAATACCTGTGTCTCATGTATATCCAAATACTGTAGGTAACTGTGTTGTGAAATAAAATATTCATTGCAGGATCACTGAAGTAACTGCTTATATAGCCACAAAACTGTAAAAAACATTCACATAAAGATAAAAACATGTATGTTTCATTCATGAAAGGAAGATTTGTGCAGTGACCATTTGCCAGGAAAAATGATTCCATCTTTGACTGCAAGGAAAAATGAGAGGAAACAGCCTGATCATTGCTCAGGAGATAAAAGCCATGCACTACACTACAAATCCACTAACTTAACCTAAGTCTGTAGTCTCATGTGTTATATATGCCCCTCAACATGTCACAGGATACAGCTCATTTTCAGAGGGTGAAAATCTTTCCCCCTTGCCATCTAACCTAAAATGTACTGCCACAAAAACTCATGGTGAAAATATGGTGCCTCTCCATTTTGTTTGTCAACGGATGAACTATCATGTCTCTCCCTGAAAATCTACACTTAATGCTTTCCCCTAAAATATTAATAACCTATTCACAGTTAGCTTAAGTAGTACAGCTGTAACATGTGCAGAAAAATATATCAATTTGCTTCATAATTAAGAAAACAGCATACAAAAATGAAATATGAATCCAAAGAGAATGCTATTACACTATTTTGGTAATGTAACAGAATAAATATATTTAGTTAAGATGCCTTTGCTCTGCAGTTTCTAAAGACCTGCTGGTGTTCAACAATACTTGCCATGCAAATCTTAATATCATGTCTGACTGCTCCATCTGTTTTTATAAGTATTCCTTTTTAAATCTTTTGAGGAAAGCTGTCTCCAGCTTCTGTAATGACTGTGTTATTTATTAATCATTTGGATCTTGGTAATGTGCCAGATTTAAAGTTCAGTTAGTATTACTGTGGGATGGATTCTCTATCAGTTTTCTTGTCATCTTTGAAAAGTTGACATCCAGTCTTCTTATTTTTTATTACTTTTGTTGGTTGCTGTCTTTTCTTCTTTTTCTCTTGTTTGCCTGCCATTCTATTTTCTTTTTACACATTGCTAACAACCATAAGGGGATGTCCTTCATAAGGAGTTTTGTTTCTTTCATAAGAAAATATCATGCCTTATTTCATCTGAAATCTCCATATTTTTCTTATGTTCTATAATTTCAGGATTCTTGTGTATATGCTTCCCAGGGACTTATTACTCCATTATTAAGTGTTTCTAAGTCTTGTCTTAATGATGTATGGAAGAAAACACGATTCAGTAGTTTTATTTTAAATATTTCCAAGGTACTACCCTGGCAATATCCTAGATAATCAGTAAGTGTACTATGATTCTGATCAAGCAACTCCCAAACACCCACCTCTCTACCACTCCTTCTACGCTAAGACTTCAATGTCCCCATGTGTCTTAAAATTTTCAGTAACAATTATCTCTCACTGTGATTGTGAGTGGCACTCTCAGCTTTCTGTTTAATGCCTGTACATGTTCCTAAAAGTCACACTCATTAAAAACTACTAGATACATAACTATGATCTAAATCATATAGTTCTGTCATCTGGCTGAGAGACTTTTCTTGATTACCATTAAGTAGAATACAGAAGGATTTTAGGAATCCAGCTGCCAATTTTGATAGCAGCTTTTATGAAAGAGCACTTAAGACCTTTTTTTATTTATGAAAGAACTTTATAGGAGAAGAAAAATAAACAGAAAGAGAAAAAGGGAAAACCCACAAAGAACAGTCATAATAATTAACATTACTACTACTGACATGGGTATATGCCCTGTCTGAAAAGTAAATATGCAACTATATGCACTATTCACAGTATCCAGTAAAAAAACACAGCTGATAAGGAGGTACAAATAATTACAATTACAAATAGTCACAAGGCTGACAAATTGTTAACCATTTATCTATAGTTAAACCCATGTGATTACTTGTCAATATAGGCAAGAAAATGAGACCAGCATACTACTTCAGTTTTGTGTTGCACATGTTTTTTTTTTCTGATAAGGAGATTCTGAATGCAAGTGGGAGATAACTAAGCATGCAGCATATTTTTTCAATCATCTTATCAGTCCTAGCCCTGTTAATTATTTTTCCATTTAGAAACTATGTACAACTTCACCATTATGCATATCTGCAAAATCCATAGCTTCTCAGTTTCTGCAAACACAGGAAATTTAAGATAAAGTATAGTTCTATTGAACATTACAAGTCGTGGCCTTTTCATATAGAACTTACCTGTGTTAGTTTTGCTTATGAGTTTAAAACTAAAGGACAATCCCAGAATTTATGTAAAGGTGAGGCTTCCTCCTGACTACATCCATTACCAAGAATATACCAAATAGGTCTTTTATTCTGAATTCATTCTGGCATTCAGTATCCTTGAAAAAAGAAGTAATCTAGTCTATTTTTCTCAGAAAGCTAAGATCAGTGCCTAAGTTGTGTGCATGCTGTCAATACATCTTTGGATTCAATAAGGGAATTAAGTGTGTTATATCAGTAACCCCTTTCTGAATGGCAAGCTTAAGCTCAAAAACCACCTTGGCAGGCAAAAATTTATAAATAGTTGATATATATTTACTTGCTGAGTCTTTTAACTTGAGAAATAAAAATATATGATGCCAAAAGGGGAAATATGGGAAGAGAACATGATTTCTTAAGCCTGATGTACATAATACAAGTCTATAATCTAAGTATCTCCAATGAATATTTTTAGTAGTATCCACCTGTTTTGTAGATTGCGAAAAGTTGCAAACTCCCATTTATCCCCAACTTGCTGAGATAAGTCTCACAGCCAAGTACTACCTTTCCACTGCCACTGTTTATCTGAAATAGATGTATTATTAATCCTCCAGTTTGGGCACCTCCGTAGGGGGCTCTCTGAATCTGATGCACTTTCTGGTAAAATAATTCTATATAAGCTGTTTAAAGCTTTACATGTGGCTGCTGTTGAGGTGCAAGATTTCAAAGAGTCAGGTTGGGTGGTCTTATGCGTACATAAAGCCTAGGGTGTTAGTCTATTCAGCATTTTGTTTTCTACATTTGCTTGTGCTGGTGAATTAGCTTGATCATATTGGAAAAAATGGTGAAGTGAGAAGGCATTTTTAAAAAAAATACAACCAATGTTGGATATTTAAGCCAACAACTTTATTTGGAAGTTGGCTAGTGCATTTTACAATTCTTCACCTTTTATTATCTTGAATGTAATGATTTTGTAAAGCTGACAACTTAAATAGCCAACTTCTAGGTTGATTATACCAATAGATAATGATATATGACTAAAGAGATAAAATAGTAATGGTGTTACAGATATTTTGATACCTGTGATGTGGCCTGGTACTGAGAAATGCAACTTCAACTGAAGATCCATATGAGGATGTCTTTACCACTCTCTTTTCATATTTAATTCCAACATTTTAGCTGGATTGAGATTTAAACATATCCCTAAGCATCTGGGTGGGCCTGTGGCCTGGAGGAGCAATAGTTTTATTTTCACATCTATTAAGAAAAAGACTATCATATTAAAAAGGTATCAAATCAGATTTAGTAGCATTATATTTTAATTGAGATCTTTCTAAAAAGAGACTGTACATATTAATGTTTTTGGAACATTAACGAGTGGACTTTATGATACAATTATATAATTAGCTGCAAATAGCAAGGCATTGGTTTGTATACTATGCAGTGTCCAATGAGAAGTATCAGCAGAAAGGTTTAAAGCACGTTTAAGGGTTTAATTGTTAACAGAAAAAGAGTAGGGGATAGTGGGCATCCTTCTCTAGTACCCTTAGTTATTCCAAATATTTCTAAGAACAATCCATTTATTAACACACTTGACAATGGAGAGAAGTATATACTATGTTTGGCTGCTGTAAATTGAATGGGAAATGTGTGGTTTTTATAACTTCCAAGAAGTAGACCCATACCATTGAAACAAATGTTTTTTTTTCAAAGTCTATCATCATTGCTATTAAAGGAGTGGTAGTTTTGGCCAAGCTTTGGGCATACACAATTAAGTTCAAATGTTAGTGGAGATAGATCTCCATCTGACAAACCTGGCTTGGGTCTTATAAGTAGTCTATGGTAGAATATCTTATATTCTTTCAACTTAAGTTCTAGAAAAAATCTTGAGATACATGTTAAGTAGAGATACACAACTGTAATTTCCAAGTCCATGGGGTCTTTATTCGGCTTCAGTAGGAGCATTATAATTGATTCCATAGAGGAGGCATTATTCACTTCACTCTAAAAGGACAAATTAAGGAGGTAAAGTGATGAAATATTTGCTCATCTAGAACTTTATATAATTCAGAGTTTATGCCATCTGGCCATGGAGATTTCTTTAGGAGAAGTTCTCAAGACTTTCCTAATTTTCTGAATTTGTATAGGAGCTGACAGCATTTGTTCCTGTTTGAGATGTTAGTTTTGGCAGATGTTGTTGGTACTGAAACTTCTGCACCTTTTGTAGACATTGCTCTTCCTTGAGTGTATGGTCAAATAATAGCTGTTGAAAGAATAAAACTTCCTTTATTATCAGTTATTAATTGTCATGTAGAAGGGAAGAACAGTCAAGATATACATGTTTTATGTCTTCTTTCTTTTTCATTGTAAGGCAGTAATTGAGTTTATTTTCCACTGCCCAAAACCTTAAAGGTACCCTATTCAAGTAGAATTCAAAAATTCATAGATTCATAAATTGTTACCAGATTCATGACTCGTGGGGGCCTTTCTTAGCTGAACAATGTTTTCCTGAAGGAATAATGATGTCCAGCATCCAAATAGGACATTGAGAGCCAGGCATTTATATGCTACCTCTGTCCATAAGTAGCATGAGTGCCAGTCCTGGTGTAAATTTCCTATTCTATTCAAATGGTCTAGGTTGCATTTAAACTGGGTAATAGATGAACTCAGCTTCACATGGATGGGAAGTCTGTTCCATAGGAGGGGCACACTCTGGGACACATATCTGTCTCTCTCCAGCATATTCTATTTAATTCACAGACAAAATTCAGGTCCCTAGACATTGTATTTCTGGTACTCCTTGACTTACAAATATGAAGGAGATTCATAAGTGAGGATTTGTGGATGCCTTGTAAGCCAGGCATAGATCACCCCTCAACAATCTATAAGAGACTGAGTATAGGGAAAGGGTTAAAGGTACTCCACATAAGTCCGGTTTGTTACACCTTGTATTCTTTTTGTAAGGAACCTCTGAGATTGCTCTAATTGCTGCATATGCCTGGTCACATACAAACCAAAGGGAAAATAATACTCTATGATTGGTCTGATAAGGAATGAGTGCAGTGGGATGATGACCTCTTTGGACTTAGATGCTATGCACTTACTTGTAAGATGCGCAATATAAAAGGATTTCCTCACCACTGTGCCATGAGGTGGTTGAAGGTAATGCTACTGTCTACGTACTTATCCATGTCTCTGACCACTGGTCAACTCTTAGGGGCATATTATCAACATGGTAATTAGCTGGGATGGTGCAGCACTTAGCATTTTTGCCCCACCGCAAGAAGTCCTCTGGTTCAATTTTTGGCTGCGGTGCCTTCTGTGTGGAGTCTGCATACCTTCCCTGCAGTCACGTGAGTTTCCTCTGGCTGCTCCACTTTCCTCCCACATTCCAAAGACATGCAGTAGGTGGATTGGGCACTCTAAATTGGCTGTAGGTGAGAATGTGTGTGCAAGTGAGTGGAACAAATGAACTACCGCGGCAGGGCTAGCCACCTGGCAGTTGTCACTGCTGAAGTGGCACCCTGACCCCATGTGAAAAAATGGGAAAGGGGTTTAGGATGGATAGATGGATGGTTGATTGACTTCCCAAAGAGTACAATTATGCATTACATAGCACTGAGTTTAAGACCATGGCTTTGGCACCATTTGTTAGTCAGAGATAGACCTTCTTGAAGAATTCTAGTGTCTGCACGGGAGTCAATGATAGACCCCAGCTTGCTATCATCAGCAAACTTTGTCAGCCATAAACCTTCAGCATTAGCTTCCATTTGAGAGAAATTGATACCAAAAAGGATCGGGCCTAGTAAAGAAGCCTGGGGGACTTTGCTAGTGATTGGCCTCTTGGTGGAGGTGGCCTCACATATTTTGACCTCCCAGGTCCTATCAGTGAGCCAGTTGGCTGTTCAACAGATGATAAAAGGTTTTATACCTAAATTAGTGAGCTTGTCTATAATGCCTGAGTGGGGTATTGTATTAAAAGCCTTAGCCAGGTCAAGGTAAAGTGTATGCACCTTCGTACCTTCATCCAATGTTTTGGTGACCCCCTCAAAAAAAGTCCACCAGATTTAATAAGCATGACTTTCCTTTAACAAAGCCAAACTATGATAGGTCCAGCATTTGCAAGTTACTTATGTCCTCATTTACTATGTCCATGATGATTTTTTCCACGGCCTAACATATGAGGGTGTTAAGAGTTATTAGCCTGCAGTTACCCAGATCAGTGTTTGGACCTCCTTTGTGCAGGGAAATGACTATAACCATCTTCCTTTCCTTGGGCACAAACCCTGACTGAAGGCTCCAGATGAAAAGTGATTCAAGTGGACCACCAGGTTGGCTTGTCTTTCGAGTTTGTCTTATTCTCAATGCAAGTGGGCACAGCTCACTCTTTATAGTTATCAATATGGCTCTACAGACATTTTGTAAATAGCTCAGCATATGCTATGGCACTTACTCGGTGTTGTGGGTGCTTGGAATTTTGCCATGTTTTCTCTTAGCAGAGAGAGAGGTAAGGTTTTTGGTTTCACTGGTTCCCCAGGTTTAATTTTTATTTCAAGTAATTCTACCTTATGGACAGATCTGATGAGCAAAGAGATTACTTTGTGTGAGGAACACCCCCCCCCATCCCCCATGTTCATGGGTACAAGGTCAAAGATGTTTGTACCGATGGAATGAGAATGGACCAACTGTTCCTGCATGTTGGCATTAACAAAGTTTAAGAATTGTTGTGCTTATGCATTAGTAGTTGTGTAGGAATCCTAATCTGTGAAGGGGTAGTTGAGATCCCCCCATGAATACTGTAATGCATTGAATGCTGAAGGACTCTATTGTATTGAGATAAGTAGTATGGGTTTCCTGGGACATGAAGGGAGACCTATAGGTTGCAAGGATATGGTACAAGATCCATTTATGGTGAGTTGCATATGTATGAGTTCCAGTGGGCCATACACTTTAACTAGTCTGGGTGTCAGCTTGGCTTTAATATAAACTGAGACTCCTCCACCTTTAGTTCTCTCCTGTGCAGTAGCTGGTATAAAGGTGTGAAATGCATTGTAACTTTGCATTGCTGGGGTTACTTGCCATGACTTTAAACCATGTCTCAGTTACTACACAGATGTCTACACTCTTCATGGAGAGGAGGGCTTGCAGGGAGGGGAGTTTCTTATTAAGACTTCTAGCATTGAGCAGTACCATGTTCAGATATGCCTTTGCAGGTTCAGTTAAGTCAGTAGGTTTATCAGTTTGTCATTTCTTAAAATGACTCTATGGGAGGGGTGGCAAAGGTCTTTGCCAATATCTGAATGCCTAGGGGGGATAAGTGCAGACCATCCCTGACAAAGCAGTGTGGTCTGTCAACTATGTCCTCCCAGGCCATGAAATACTGTACCACCGTGGGATGACAACAGAAGCTAAGCCAGTTGCTAAAATCAATCATTTTCTGTTGGTAACATGGCATCATCCTTGGAGAAGTTAATATGCTACTCAGTGCTAGCCTCATACCTGCCTGAGACACATAATTAGCGAGCTTGATCATGTGTCTCTTCATAAAGCCAAGAGAGGTATATCCTCAGGTCATTAACATCCACATGAACTATGACAGAGTCATACTGGTACTTGTGATTCAATGACCTGAATGTTGTGTGACATGATGAATCCTAACCCCAGAAAGGTAGCTAACTGTGACTCTCTCCTTACTGAGTCTGGTGAGGGGAACATTGATGTACCTCACTATAGAATTACCAATGACCAGAAAATGTGGCTATATGTTGGTTTGCCTTAAGGGCTTATCAGTAGAGGCATTGTATACAGTGTTGTTTTGTGTAACTGTGAGTGGTGTTATAACAGAGTGGTTACATGATGGTGGAGGACCCCTTTTTTACTGCACTGTGCAGGAGGAGTTAAAGTTTTAGGAAGGTTACCTATAAGTACCTCAGAATAAGTATTTTTATGTGCAGAATCTTTACCCTCTGCAGTAGGCATGGTGCAAGTGTCACTGACAACATCTAAAGATTAGTTTTGGTTGTTTGAGAGAGTCTTGCCTCGAGCATTAAAATGCATTTATACATTTCACGTACTTTATGTGTTTTATCAAGAATAAGTGGGTTTTTAGTTTACATGAGGTAATTGCTACATTGCCTGAAAATACCCATCTCAACCAGACTTGCACAGAGAGAAAGAGTCAGGGAGTGCAGATCCATGGCGACTCATATAGGGAGGAGTGAGGAACATTTCAATATTGAATATGTCAATAAGACAAGGTACTTGATAAGCAACACTCTGTTTTGTGCAAATTAGATGATCTAGTTAAAAATCTGTCTAGACAGTAATGCCAGTAGTGTTGACTACAACCTTCCAAATGTAAAATAACTGGTTAGTAGCCCAAGTGCCTTAACCAGGACAAAGACACTTAGAATAACAGGTACAATAAACCTTCACCAGCAATTCCTAGCTCAGAAGACTGGAGGTTACCCTCTCCTTCCACAAAAGTATAGGCCACAAACAATCTTAATGTAGAATAACTGGTTTGGAGCTCAAGTGATTAAACCAGAACCAGTAACTTTTAGGATATCAGACACAATAAGCTTTCAACCAACAATTTTCAGCTCAGAAGAGCATAGGCTACCCCCTCCTGCCATAAGAGTGTAGACCACAAATCTTTTTAATGCAAAATAACTGGTTTGGAGCCCAAGTGCTTAAATCAGAACAAAAACACTTAGAATAATAGGCACAATAAGCCCTCACCAACAATACCCAGCTCAGAAGGGTTGTGGCTACCCTCTCCTCTCACAAGAGTGCAGACCACAAGCCTTCTTAATGTAAAATAACTGTGCTATAGCCAATGTGGTTAAACCAGAACTAAGAGAAAGTTAAAATAGACAGAATAAGCATTCAATGTGCAATTCCCAATTCAGAAGGGTGTAAGCTACCTCTCTTGCCACAAAAGTGCAGACCACACACCTTTCTTATGTAAGATAACTAGCATGAAGCCCAAGTGCTTAAACCAAATCCAAATTAAGAGGTTTAGAATAATGGTTATGAATATTATCAGGCTTCTAGCCATCAGTAATAAATGCAGCAGATTAAATGCATCTGAACACTTTAAGAATGTGCAGTAAAAAGCTAAATAAAGTAGGATAATGTATGGATACAGCAAATGCAGCTGAATAGAGTTTTTTTTAATGAGTGGGAAGGTATGAAACAAAAGATAATTCAATGTTAAGAGACTAAGAGGGAAGGTCTTCCCAACTGATCTCTCACTGCTCAGTAGAATAAGTTGATGAGATGAGTCTGGGAAGAGTGTCCAAAATCAGATTAATAGTAGGGGAACTCAAAAGCCACCACATTAAAAGTACAATAGCAGCAGGGTGGCTGGGAAAAATCAAATGGAGACAGAGCTCAGCAATAGTCAGGCAGAGAACAGCAAGTCAAGCAAGCACTACAGATAAATAAAGATGACACTAAATATTTGCAGTTAAATGAGAAATATTTTTTCTCAGTTCCTCCCACTAATTAGCTGGATGTTATTCACTGGTTGTAAAAGAATCATTTTCTAACTGACCCTAGTTAAGACCTCTTAAAACATAGAACTTTTTTGTTGGAGTTTTAAGAATCTTATTTATAATTTTCAAGCCTTGTATACATTGTGCAAGAATGTGTGTGTGTGTGTGTGTGTGTGTGTGTGTGTGTGTGTGTGTGTGTGTACACACACACATATCTATACATCTATATATATATATATATATATATATATATATATATATCTACTCCAGAATGTTGACCGATCAGAATGCCGACTTTTATATGGCCAACACCATATGATCAACATTCTGAAAGACCAACATTCTAAAATAGCACCATTTACCTACCTGTAAACAGAGTAAAACTGTATTATGCAGGGGGACACGCCCTCCTGCACCCCCCACACCCCCTGCTACTTACATATTCTCACTCTGAGATCACACTACAGTGCAGGAAAGGGGACTCTCCCAGTCCTGCTCTGTAGTAGCATCTCCGCTATCATTTGTCGGCCTTACAAACATTTACTCATACGGTGTCGGCCATATGAGTTTCGAACATTTGAAAGTTCGAACAAATGAAGGGCTCCCATATATACATACATATATATATATATATATATATATATATATATATATATATATATATATATATAGTTCAACATGTTTCTTATTTGTAATTATCGTCATACTATTGTATTAATTGAAAAATTATTATCCACTTTCTTTTGAAAAAAACAATTTCTTTTGAAGAAAAAAATACTTTTTAAAACTTGAAAAAGGACAACCAACTTAAAACAGAATGCAATATAAGAAAAATATTAAAAAATAGAAGTAGCCAAATTTCAATTGAATATCAATCCAAAATGAAATGAAGACAGATGTAGATCAATTTGTGTAAACGTATCTTTAAGAAGCTTTAAGAAGCTATCCAAGGGCTTGCACAAGTGTATAAATACTGAGTATGTATGAGTCTGACTGCCATTTTGTAGTAAGCTGTTGAGATGTAAGCATATATGTAGGTAAGTTCTGTCTGTTAACCAGTTTGTTTATATTTTATGATGTTGCTATCCATCCTATATTTCCATGTATTACAGCAAATAAATGAAATACCCTGCCTGTTTGTCATCAATGTTAGAGAGGGACGAGCAACATGGTGTCACAAGCAAGATGTCTAAAAGGACATAATGTTAGAAGAAGAATGGCTAAAATGATTCGTTACCAGAAAGAGTTCCAATTTCTTCCACTTGCATCCAAAGGGCACCTGGATGGCATTGAAGGGATATACAGCAGTGAATCATCCCTACTACATGCATAATTCACAAAACAGGTCAGAAATGAATTTCAGATATTAAAACTTGCTCAAAACTATTTCTTATTTGCAAAATATGAAACGAGACATACAGAATGCTTTAAATGATATTTGAATGAACTGATATGTCCGATATTGATCTAATTACTACTGAAAATGTTTGAAATAAAGTCTAAATTGCATAAAATGAATAAAAAAAGAGGAACAACTGCATTTTCACTAAGCACATCTTCTTTGTATTAAAGATATCTGAGTTATCAGAAATGTATAAAGTGTTTGTATGTCTGTGCATGTTAATGACAAGGGCCATATTTTCAGTGTGTCTGTACATACTTTGTGGGCATGGCAGATGGATTTTGAAAACCCAGTGTACTTGTGTTTGACAATAATATTGCAGAGAACTGGAGTGTGTTTGAGCAAGAATAGGGCATTTTCATGCAGGTGGCATTTTCTGATAAAGGTGAGTGTACAAAAGCATTTATTCTGCTTAATTTAGCTGGGTCAGAAGCCATTGAGAGGGGTCATTCATGTATGCACATGTTGTCTATGCAGGAGAGGGGGAAAGCCATCATAGTGTAGTATAGGCTGAGTCAAGGGAGGACCCTGAGTTCTTAAAACATAAATTTACAGAAATGTGTAACCCCCAGACAAATGTTACAAATGAAAGGCACTTATTTTACACAAGCGATCAAAATACTGGTGAGACTTTTACAACATATATAAATGACTTGAGAAATAAGGCTACAATGTGCAGATTTGGTGACATAAGGGATGAGTTGATAAAGGACAGACTTGTGTGTGGTATTAAAGATGATGCTGTAAGAAAGATTTTGCTTCGTGATAGAGACTTAACTTTGAGTAAGGCCATTGAAATTAATCAGAATATAAGCTCAGAGAAAAGCACTCACATATGCTTACAGATGAGACTAGCTCTAGAAGGCACAGTGACAAAGCTCATGTTGATAATATGCAGCATGTAGTTAAAAGAAACAGACCCAAACACATGGCAGCAACTGTGGCCCTTGCAGCACCCACTGGTAAATGCCAGAGCTTTCCAACAAGTTCCAGAGTTCACACAGTCTCAGTGAAGCATAAGAGTGAGTCAGCAAACTCAAATCATGGGCCACAACCTGGTTTCAATGCCAGCTGTCATAACTGTTCTGAAAATCATGAATCTAAAGCGAAAAATGTCACAAATTCAATAAATGGAATCATTTCAGAAGGTTTTGTAAATCAAAAGGCCCACATTCTTTTATTAAAAGGGAACATTTTAAGAAACAAGTTGATCAATTAGAGAGCTGCAGCCCTACTCTATGTTGGTGTGTCAGCGCTTCATGAAACAGTCACTGCAGTAGATATAAGAGCAAAGAATGAAGTATTTTGTACTGTTCGGATGACTAGCAAACCCACTGGAACTCAAAGCTAAAGCAGGTTCCAAGTGCAATGTTATGTCAGCAGAAACATTTGCTAGAATGTGTCATGGTGATAGGCTTGATTTGGCAAAGTGCACAAAGCTAGTTGCTTATGGTGGTGAAAATTCAGACTTAAGGCTCAGTTGTGCTTTCATGTTACTCTGCCGGGAGAAGCTACGACTTGTTACTTTATGTGGTCAAGAGGCATGTCCAGTCAGTATTAGGGCTCAGAGACAGTTTGAAAATGGGACTGCTTTCATTTACTAAGGAAGTCCATCATGTTAGCTTGAAAGACCACTACTCTAATTTCGCTCAGTATATTTTTTCAACCTATGCAGATCTCTTCAAAGACAAAGTAGGAAGCTTTCAGTTGTGTACTCCATGAAGTTAGATCCAGATGTCAGTCCAGTTATCAGGCCAGCTGTAAAAGTTCCAATAGTCATGCAAGAGTCAAAGCTGAGTTAGATAAAATGGTGCAACAAGGTGCAATTTGTCCAGTTGCAGAACCAACTGAATAGGTATCTTCCATGGTAGTAGCTCATAAGATAAGCTCAGATAATATCAGAATATGTATTGATCCATGAGATTTGAACAAAGTGCTAAAAAGACCTCATCATCCAATGCACACAGTCGAAGATGTCACAGCTCTCATGCCAAATGCCACTTTTTTCTCTCTTAGATGCAAAGAGTTCATTTTGGCAAATTCAGCTTGACAAGAAGTCATTATCGATCACTACTTTCAGTAATCCGTTTGGCAGGTACAGATTTTAGAGAATGATATATAGGATAAATTCTGCAAGTGAAGTCTTTCAAAGTGCAATGGAGTACCTTTTTTCTGGGTATCCATGTGCTATTACAGTAGATGACATACTAGTAGGAGGTAATGGTGAAGCTGAGCATGACAGAAACCTCAGAAAAGTTCTGAAAAGGGCACGTCAAGAGAATCTTAAGATCAATCCACAGAAATGCAAATTCAGGCTACAAGAGGTTATTTATGCTGGTCATTTATTTACCAGTTCAGGCCTGTGAACAGACTCTTCCAAACAAGCAGCTATTCTCGAGATGCCAGCTCCAACAATGTTCAAGCCCTGTAACATTTTCTTGGCACGGTTCACTATCTAGGCAACTTCATTCCAGACTTGAGTCAACTTATAGCACTACTTAGAGAGCTGACACATAAAGATGCATCCTAGTCTTGGTTGGAGCATCACCAAAGAGCATTTGATGTCCTGAAACAGAGAATTGCTAGTCCACCAACTCTCAGATACTCTGATGTTCACAAGCCAGTTACTCTTTCATGTGATGCTTTGTCCTGTTGCCTATGCATTGAGAACTCTTACCCAAACTGAAATACAATATCCTCAGATGTGAAAGAGATTTTGGCAATTGTGTTTGCATGATCGAAGTTCCATGATCATGTTTATGGTAGACCTATCCAGAGTGAAAGTGACCACCAGCTATCAAATTGCAATGTATGATGCTGAGATTGCAAACGTATAATTTCACTCTTGTCTACAAGAAAGCCAGACTTCTTTATCTTGCTGATACATTATTCAGATTGCCTAGAAACACCACAGAACAGCATGAGAATGAGAACCTTGATTTTGAAGTCATAGAAGTGAAAAATTTTTCTTCCACACATCTTGATGAGCTGAGAGATCACCTAGCCACAGATCCAGTTTTACAAAAGCTCAACCACTTTATCAATCAAGGATGACAGTCAAAGCAATCTAGTTTATCTCAGGAAGTGTAACCTTATTTTCCATACAGAGATCAGATTTTATCTGACAATGGTATCATTATGAAAGGTTCGAAAGTAATTGTTTCAAAGTTCTTACAACAAGAGTACATTACCATCTTGCATCATAGTCACCCAGGAACTAACTCTACCAAAAGAAGGGCAAGAGGACTAGTATTTTGGCCTTCTATGTCACAAGACATTGAGACAGCACTTTCATGTTGTTCTGTGTGTGATAGTACTAAGTCACATCAACAGAAAGAACCACTTCAGCTAAAGAAGATTCTTGAACTACCCAGGTCGACAGTACCCACTGGCATTTTCAAATGGAATGGTCAACATTATTTGGTGTTAGTAGACTCTTATTTCAATTGGTTCGAGATTGATCTGCTTCCTAACCTAGCATCCAGTACTGTCTTTACTAAGAAGAAGCATCATTTTGCAGTCCAGGGTAGTCTGCACAAAGTTATTTCTGACAATGGCACACAGTTTACAAGCCAACAGTTCAAAAGATTTGCCAAAGAATGGGATATAACTCATGTCATGAGTAGCCCACACAAGTAGCCCAGAGTACCAACAGTCAAATGGTTTGGCAGAACGTGCAGTGCAAAGTGGAAAACAGTCCAGATAAGTCAAAATGAGACAATAGTGATGTTTTTCTGAATTTCTTGAATCTTAGAAACACTCTCTGTGATAAACATTTTGGCTCACCTCCTCAGAGACTTCTGTTGAGACAAGCTAGAACCACATTACCAATCAGTAGTCAGTTGTTGGTTCCATGTGTTCCAATTCCAGAGGACGTTCCAGAGAATATTTCCATTCCTGTGACAAATTCAGAAGTTCCTGATATTCGTTGTTCACTGAAGACTGTCTCTGTTGCTAAATTCAGTCCAGATTGTTATGTTACAAGATCCGGTTATATCTCCAGACCATGTAACAAAAACACGGCAGCTTTGACATGAACACTGTGCTTGTTTCTAATGTCTATAATAATGCATGTCTAACTCTAATGTTGTTTTTACCAAGGGCAATCTTTTTAAGAGGGAGGATGTAGATCAATGTGGGTGTATGTATCTTTAAGAAGCTATCCAAGGGCTTGCACAATTGTATAAATATTGAGTACATGCAAGTCTGACTGCCACTTTGTAGTAATTCATTGAGATATAAGCATGTATGTATGTAAGGTCTGTCTGTTAACCAGTTCATTTCAATTTTATGATACTGCTATCCATCATGATGTGTTTCCATGTATTAAAGCATCTAAACGAAATACCCCACCTGCTTGTCATCTATTTTAGAGAGGAATGAGTGGCAACAGAGATCTATAGTCAGGCAGAAAACAGCAAGTTAAGCAAACACTATGACTTAATAATAATGATTTAATAATAAGGCCAGAGATTCCTGAAATTTATTGTTTTAGGATAAGACTATTCTTAAACCCGGTTGTTTTACATTCTACTTTAGTTTTTAATTATGCAATTTCTGTACCCTTATCTTTGTATATTTGAACTTTAGCTCCTTTATCTAATGATTGTATGTGAACTCTGAAGAAGTCCCACCACATCCATACAGGAATACTGTTTAGTAGGTTGTCTATTATAAATTTTGCACCTCTTCTTTTATGCTATTGAGGAGATCGGGATTAGAAAGAATAATCAAATCCATTCTCCATAGCTTAAAAGAGGTCTGTAAACATTTATCTTTGTAGACAATCCCTACTGCAGCATAGCCATTAAAGAGGACTCCAATGATGGATGAAGAAATAATCTGTAGCGTATTAATCTATGAAGTTAACCAGTAATCTAGTATGCAATCTGCTCACTGACCATTTAGAAAGGGGAAAATACATTCATATTCCTTTTCTACATAGCCACAAAACTTTAAACCATGATACATCGGATCAACTAAATCTCTTCAAATGCACTCTTCAATTATATATAGGGACTAAACAGGATTTTAAGACTGTGGTATCATTCTGTCTCTGGCAGAAGTAAAAAGGTGCTAAGTCCCCAGCCAGTAGTACAGGTATGTCTTTAAAGGTGTTACTGTTTAGTCCCTCAAGCAGTCTGTAAAGAATCTTGGTTGATCTCTATGTGGGCCACAAAGTCAAGCGATTTCTATGTATCCTTCTGCTGTAGCAAATTTTGCCCAAAGTCTCCTCCTTTCTTTTTCTGCCCATTTATACACAATTTGCCAATGCGGTGAGTGCTAAACCCTATCAACATCCCAGATTTTGACTTTTTATTCAAACTATGTATTATTATTCTTTGCCATTCCTGCAAACAAATAACATCAGCATTAGTATTAGATTGTTATTAATGAAGAAGCATTTTCGAGTGTTATTCAGCTCTCAAACATTCAGTGATACACAGAACATTGAAAGACAAAAAAAAAATGCAAAGAAGGCTTGATAAGCAAGTATCAATAACTATTTTCTCCTACAGTCACAAGTATCTAAAGCATATGTTATGTGCAGTTCTGAATACCACTTCCACCTGAAAACAAGCTCTGTCAGTCCCTAGAAAATGGTATTTTTTTCATCAACGATTAAAAAGAAATATCACTCTCACTCATCAGGTTTTTTTCCTTTTAAAGCGTGATTATTTATACATTTACTCCTTTTGGATGTACCACATTCAGTTAAGAAACTTTCAATACCTTTTGAAAGAATTTTGTCGTTGCCAATATTTTTCTGCTTTTCATTAGAGGCCTCAATGTCTGATGTAGCAGAGTAGGAGACAGTTACCATATCCTTTCCAGTCTCAGTGGTTCCAGAAAAATTCCATTTTCTTTTTGATTAAATGTGCTAAACAATTGCTTACGTGGTACTTTTCATTGAAATGGAGTTTTAATTACAGCACACCTTTGTAGATTATCTGCCAATGTATGACTACTAAGTTTCCTAGTTCTATACTCCACCTAGTTCATTGGCTGCAGCCAAAAACATATGGATTTTTGTCAGAATGGAGCATTTGACTGCCTACCCCAACATGGCAGAAAATGAGATTGTAGAAAGGATATGCAGAGTCTGCAGAAGAAAGAGTAAACCTTATTTTTCCATTTGCAACAGTGCTGAGTGTTTATCATTCTTATAACATAATCCATGCACTTCCTTAAATGATTTACTTTCCAAAAACACATCTGCTCCATGATGTATCTAGCTTGCCCCCCTTCAAAGAAGCTCTTGATATGTGCCAGATGGTGTTACCAAGTTATCAAAGACTGAAGAAGGCAACAAAGGGAGTAAACTTACTTTTCATATAGCAGAAGTGAGTGTACAAGCTCAGTCCGGACGTGGCTGTGGGATAATGTAAGCTTTCTGAATTAAACAGTTCAATACTGGGTGACAATGTCTGCATTTCAATGATACTGGTGATTTTTCGATACATGGGTAGTGTTGTTCACCAAAGGAATAAGAGGGGATTTTTTGTTATAGCACTACTGGAATTGCACAGCAGAAAGGGTAATTAATTCCCCTAAACATTTGTGAAGTTGCTCATTATTCTGAGCAGCGCATTTCTGAAGAAAGTAAGATAAAGTAATCTATTTTATTGTTGCAATTGTAAAATCCCTTGATTTCACACCTAAAATTAAAAACTTGTGATATCATTCGGTGCAAATATTAAATCTGATTATTTGTCTGCAAAGTACATGCAATACCAAACTCATCTGACATATACAAAGCTTTAGTAATATCTCTCAGAATTTTAGATGTCTAGCTCTCAGCACTTGCATACCCTCAACAACTTTAACTCTGAACAAAATGTCAGCTCATCAATTACTGCCCTGCAGCTTGATGGAATGACAACAGAACAGCAACATAATCAGTCCATATAATTGAAAATTCATACATTTAAGGTATATCTGACAGTAAGAGATAGAAGAGTAAATAGTGCAAGAGGTTAACAGTTTCAAGTATCTGTGAAGGGTGTTTGAGGAGAAGAAAAGTCTGAATTAGTAGATCAAAGCTGGTAACAGAGGGGCTGTAGCCAACTGGCACAGGGTGTCAGGGGCAGGATGTGACAGAAGAATGCCAAAGCTATTGAAAAATAAGGTGTACAAAGCACTGGTGTGACAGAGTCAAATTACAGTGTCCAATCCACATACTGTATGTCTTTGGAATGTGGGAAGAAACTGGAGCACCCAAAGGAAATCCACACAAACACAGGGAGGACATGCAGACCCCACACAAAAGCCACCCAACAGAGAATTGAACCAGAGAACCTTTTACTGTGAGGTGACAGCACTAACCACTGTGCCACTGTGTATGCTACAGAAACATGGGCAATGAATAACAACTGAGAAAGCAAAAGATAATGGAGATGAGATGGGTGTAGCATGCAATCTGTTGAATAAATAAGTAAATGCGAACATCAAAACAAAAGTCCAAGTAGCTCTACTTGCAGCAAATGTCAAAGAGAAGAGATTATGGTGGTTCTGGCACATGTACAAGAAGTAAAAGAAAAAAGGAGAGAGCGCTCCAAAACTAACCGCACTTTATTGGTGTAGAAGACAGCAACAATAAATCCAAAATGAGTGATCCAAGCAAAATAAACGCTTTCCAAACATACACAGCGTTTTCGTCCACTAAACAGTGAGACTTCATCAGACAAGTGAGTGTAATGCAACTAATCATTTATATATTGAAATTAAAATCCAATAGCCATTCAAAAACTTTGCATTTGGGCTAAGCCAATAGTTGTGATGGGGCTCATTAAAAAATTAAAATCTACACAACATAGTTAATGTTAAAATGAGTTTAAAACCTTTTCACACAAAAAGTCATGTTATTAAGATGTGTTGGTGGTTTAATAAATTGATCATATAAAAAAAGATAGGTTAATAAATAACGATGAAATAAATATATAACCTGTTGTGCTTAATTAAAATATAAAATATCTAAAATCATGAACGTTATTTTTGTTGGGGACTGTGTTTGGTACAATAGCACCACCTGCTGTTGTTTTGAAGTAATGACATATATGGTTTATATTTTGCCTGCCCTTAATTTTAATACAGGGACCAGAGATATGCATTCATTAAGCCCAGGCTGTTTGGTGGCTTCTAAAAAGATTTGCCACCATAATTCTTTAAATTCAAGCCATTCTTCCCAAGGACCCCCTCTCAAATCTTTGTCCACCTGTTCCAATACGAAGAAGGAGAATCTAAAATCCTTACAAACTTTTGAATGCTTGTATAGGGCATTAGTTTCTTTTTTCTTTAGAATCTCATATGAATGTTCATATATTCTTCTTTTTAAAGCTCTTTCTGTTTTTCCAACATAGAATCAATTACAGTTGGAACATAGAGCAATGTATACTACTCCTTGAGATTCGCAGTTATATTGTCCTGTACTATATATATTCATGCCTCTAGCTTCTAGAAATATCTCTTTAATATTAGAAATATATTTGCACTGATTGCAATGACTACATTGGTACGTGCCGTTGTTGGTGTTTCTTGTTTTTGTCATATAGTTGTTGTTGTTGGTTTTGTTGTTCTCTAACAGCTTTTTGATGCTATGTGCATTCTTATAAACTGTTTTCGGAGTCTTTTCTTTTATATTTCTAATGTCTGAAAAAGAAATGAATTTGTTCCATTCTGTTTGGAATATTCTTCTTATTTTGGAATTAAACAGGTTAAATTCTAGAACTAGGGCTGATTGGTATTCAGATGCTTCTTCTTTATCATTCTTGTTGGTAGCAAGCTGGATGTCCAAAGAATCAGCATTGGAAGTGAGGCTCGTAATGTTAATCTTACAGCCCTTGATAGGTCTGAATTTTGTTGATCTATTTTCTTCAACCTCTTTTCTAATGTCCTTAATGAAATCAGAAGGGTATCCTCTTGCACCAAACATGCCTTCTAAAGTATTACATTCGAAAAGAAAGTCTTTTTCTGTGCTGGTCATTCGACTTCCTCTGACGAATTGTCCTTTGACAATGTTCCTTTTGCAGTGTGGGGGATGTGCACTGTTGAAATGTAAAAAGGAATTGCAGAAAGTGCTCTTCCTAAAAATCTTGGTTTCCAAGTCATTGTTGTTATCATTCTTGTACACTTCAATATCCAGGTATTGCAACCTGTCAGTTGATGTAAAATGTGTGAATCTCAAGAAATTAGTAGTGTGGTTGATGTAATCGAGGAATTCATTTAATTTCTCATGGCCTCCTGTCCAAAAAATTACAATGTCATCCAGGTAGCGTCTATATAGGGACCAGTATCTTTGATATTCTGAATCCATGATGAAATGGGATTCCCATCCAGCCAAAACAATGTTGGCATAGGTGGGTGCGCAGGCCGCACCCATGGCAACTCCCTTAAGTTGTTGGTAGAACTCTCCATTGAATGTAATAAAGTTGTACTTCAATACTGTGTCTGTAAGTTCTACTATAGCTACCTTCTCTGCATGTGTGAGTGTCTTGTCCAGAAAGACCATTTCCTCGAATAAACTCATCCCCTCCTGATGAGGAATGCATGTGAAGAGGTCAACCACATCAATCGTCACAAAAATGAGATTATCTGTCCAAAGGTCCTTAGTGATGTTCCTGAGTAGGTCCCATGAGTCTTTTAAGATCTGTTCATTGTTGTTACAGATGTGTTTGGTCTTGACATCCACAAATTTGGCCATGGGAAGTGTTTTGGAATTGTCAGCTGACACAATAGGTCTAAGTGGGGGGTCATAGACATTTTTGTGTACCTTGGGTATACCAAAAATAATTGGAATCTTAGGTTTTGGTACATACAAAAATTTGTGCAACTTGTAGTCTATTGTTCCCTCCATTATCATGTTATCCAAAATCATATCAATTCTTTGGTAGGCCACGTTAACCTCATTAATGGATACATTTCTGTATTTACTTTCCTCCCTGAGGATACTGTTCATTTTACTTTCGTAGATAATGTTGTCCATAATGACAGCTCCCCCTCCTTTGTCTGGCTTCATGACTCTAATTTGTGTGTTATTTCTTAGGTCATTCAAAGTTTCCAGTTCTTTTTCTGTGAGGTTTTTTTGTATATTGTATGTTTTGAACTCCTTTCTGATTTCATTTTCAAGTACAATGTCTAAATTCTTAATTTGGGGGTGGAAAGGCGGGTTGTAAATACTTCGCCTGGTAAGGCCTGACTGTAGGTGTTCGGAAGGGGGAAGAATGGCTTGTAAATTTACCTTCTTGAGAAACAGCTTAGTATCTATAATGGTTTGTACCAAGTCCCCTCGAGTACTGGGAATGAATTTAAACCCTTTACTAAGTAGGTCAAAATGACCTTTGTTGATGGCAATATTACTGTAATTGTAAATTGAAAAATTCTTAAAAGAGTGGGTGGTCCCTGTGTGTAATATCTCATCATCTACATCTGTAGTAGAGAAGAAATCCGAGTGATCTGGTATGGGGGTAACAATTGGGGTAGGGGTGTGGGTGGTGGTATTTAATACCTCCCTCTCCCCCTTCTCCCTCCCCCTCTCCGAAAATTCTGGAAATCCTGTCGGTTTCCATTTTGATAGTGAGGTGAATCTTCATGCATTAGGGGTGGAAAGTTGGTATCATAGCTATCCCTACCTAATTCCTCCCTCCAATTGTCTGTTCGATAGTTATTGACTCTTACAGTACTCAATTTTGTTCTGGTATTGTGTTCATTGTTCTTTGAGGGGGGTAGGGGATAACTGACATGATGCTGATAATCCTCTATGTCCCTTTTAAGTTTGTTTATTTTCCTCTGTTCTAGTATTTTACATTTAGTGTCAGTGTCAGAACTTATACTGTGATATTTGTCCCTTTCTTGTTTGATCTCAAAAAACAAGTCTTGTTTAATAAAATTGTCAAGCAGTAAAATATCTTCCTCCAAAACCTTTAACAATCTGTTATTCTCTTTAATAATGAGCCCCAAAATTTCAAGCCCACAATTGTTAAAAACATCAATCAACTCCTTGTGAAATTCTGTACCGGCTTCAACATTGTTAGGGTACTTCCATACCCTAAGCCCTTTGGGTACAATCTTACGTTTAATACATTCTGTTAAATAACAGTTTTCTATATTTAAAGTCTTGTACTTATGCATAAGTATGGACAGTTTTTCTAGTTTGAAGGCATAGGAGTCACCGTCCTGAAGTGCCTCGTTCTCTTGAGATATAAAGTTAAAAGAGTGAGAACGTTTCAACCAGTCTGTAACATTTTGGTAATTAATAGAAGTGGAGACAGTACCTGTGGCATTTTTGCCCGGCGTGTTCAAAAAAGGAACACTAGCGTTGTTTGTAACCCCTGGATGTATATTCCTGTCCGGTGCTGTTGCGGAACCAAGTATAATTGGTGTAATAGCAGGATTGAAGGTGCCACCGTTCGGTTCTGCCTCTTCAGCCGACGAGGAGCTGATATCCCGGTGGTGCCTTTTTCTTTTCTGTTTCGCACCTCCTAACCTTTCAGTCTCTTCCGGGTTGCTTCTTGCGTCGGTAGGATGCCTGCTTAGTAGCGTGGTGCATAATGGGGTCAAAAGTTCTATCAGCTCAGTGAGCTGACCTACAAGTTTTCTCGACTGTCCCACTTCTTCGCGGTTGCAAAAGGATGCGCTGCTTTCCATGGCAAGGCACCGAAACTAAGAATCTCTGATAGGTGCCAAGCTATGAGACAAAAATTAGTAAAAGAAAAAAGGAGAGAGCGCTCCAAACCTAACCGCACTTTATTGGTGTAGAAGACAGCAACAATAAATCCAAAACGAGTGATCCAAGCAAAATAAACGCTTTCCAAACATACACAGCGTTTTCGTCCACTAAACAGTGAGACTTCATCAGACAAGTGAGTGTAATGCAACTAATCATTTATATATTGAAATTAAAATCCAATAGCCATTCAAAAACTTTGCATTTGGGCTAAGCCAATAGTTGTGATGGGGCTCATTAAAAAATTAAAATCTACACAACATAGTTAATGTTAAAATGAGATGGGTGTAGCATGCAATCTGTTGAATAAATAAGTAAATGCGAACATCAAAACAAAAGTCCAAGTAGCTCTACTTGCAGCAAATGTCAAAGAGAAGAGATTATGGTGGTTCTGGCACATGTACAAGAAGACAATCTAGTGAAGAAGATTTGAGGACAGACAGGAAGAAACCAAGAGAGAGCAAGGGGATCCAACAAAGAGATGGATGATTTCTGTGAGACAATACCTACAACAACCAGCATGACAGCTGAAGAAGGTCAGAAGGTGACACTGAATTGAGACAAAATGGTGATTGTTCATGTGAGACCCTAACCTTATGCAGAAAAAAAAGAGGTTAATGATGACAGTGATGATGATGACTGTGCATGGACATTTGCAATAAGTTTGCTGCTGTTGGTGGTGTGTAAGTTTGCTGCTGTTGGTGGTGTGTATGTACACGATGTGTGTGTGTGTGTGTGTGTGTGTGTGTGTGTGTGTGTGTGTGTGTGTGTGTGTGTGTGTGTGTGTGTATCCTATGTACAAATTTACTAATCTGCATGCACATAGCATAGGAAATAAAAGCGTACTTTAATTAAAGAAACTATAGTACAGGATATTATGCATGACTCACAGTGGAAGAAGAAAACTGCAGAATCATATGATTGAAGACTATATATTAATCAATGGTGATTGGACTAGAGCTCAGAGAGAGAGCAATCCTAGTGGCTAGTTTGAGTTAAAACAGTATTTTCTTGTTTTATTTAAACCCCGCGTTTGCAGTTGTTTGTGTGCAGTGTTCCATTGTGCATTGCCGCATAGTGGTAGTTACCAACGCAAATGTTTTATTTGTTTGTTACATTTTACCTTAGCACTTTGCTTGTGGTCCTCCAGAGGTTTCTTGTAGCCCTGCTTTACTGTCAGGTGGAACACTAAGCCTAGCCTCAGAGGTACCAACACACCTCTCACCCACTAGCCACTCCTAAGTGTGACCTCTTTTCCTGATCATATAAATTTACCTACCACTATGGATGGGCAATTTCCCACAGTTTTGCCAGCCAGCTTGGTTGACATGAGCATCCTGAGGCAGTATAGCAACTATCTTATGTTCTCTGACAACCCTCTACTCCTAGTACACACAAACACAATGTGTGAGAGATGCAACTATATTAAGAACCTGAATCCATGCTCTCTCACGCAACAGTCAGTACATATGGCAATGATCAGGTTGTCAGCATATACATCTCACCTGCTACTCCACCCAGACCCACATCACACATACCTACATATGCGAAGGTTCTCACCAGAAATATACCTAAACACCAGAGACCTTACAAACACAAACATAAGCACGCTACACATAATATGTCCTCTGCAGAACACATTACACATAATAGCTCACACATCAGTGTCTCACCGGTCCAACCCTTAAGGCAAAACACAAAATCAAACATATTATTCATAGGTGATTCCATCGTGAGACATACTGATATCCCTCTCACCAGGCTGGGTAAGGAAAAGGTCACAGTCAGCTATCTGTCAGTTGACAGGATACACCATATCACACATGCATGGAAGTCTCTCAACAACAGGTACTTTTATGACTCCATCATCATCCGTGTTGATGTGAATGACTTGAGATGTGCCTCTCTGGACTATATGAAGAGAGACATTATTGAGCTCTCGGACTATGTTTCTCAGGCAGGTATGTTCCTAGCCTTAAGCAGCATTTTATCTTCACAAAGGATGATGCCTCAATAGAAACAGAAAATTATTGACTTCAATAATTGGCTTAGTTTCTGGTGCCATTCTAAAGGGATTCACTATCTGTCAGCCTGGGATGACTTGATCGACAGACTTTAATGCTTTGCCAGAAATGGTCTTCATCTGTCACTCCTGGGATTTCGGCTACTGGCTAAAGCTCTTGTGCATAGTGCATTTTTTAGGCAATGTCTCAAGAACAAAATTCCCAATGTAAAAACAACCTCAAGGTTATGTTGCTAAATTCTCAGAGTCTCAACATGAAACTACACTCACTGGAAGCTGTCCTCACCTTGGAAGATGCAGACATTTGTGCAGTCATGAAGACCTAGTTCAAGGCTAAGGACTGTACCCCACCCATACTGGGTTACACCTCCTTGCACATGTTCATAACTCAGAGTGAAGGTGTGAAAACTAAAGGAGGTGGTGGATCAATATTCATTAAAGAAAAATACACCTCCAGATTGGTTAAACAGTACGACTCCCTGGAGACACTTCGGGTGCAATTAACTGTTGGTAGGACACCTATTCAAGTCATTGCCAGCTACAGCACCCCGTGCATGAATCAGGACACCCACTCTGCCTATTTGGATCTACTTGGGTCTATCAATATACATCCAAACACCATGGTGTTGGATGACTAACTACCTATCCATTGACTGTGTAAATTACTTGTGCTCAAACTCATTTGCCCAAAGGCTTCTTGACTTCATTAACTCCAGTGTCCTGGACAAGCTAGTTGACACCCTCACAAGTATTGCCAAAATCCTGAATCTGGTGCTCACCAACATGGGGGCCACTGCAGCACCCCCACTGTGAGGTCCTCCCTGGTGAGATCTGACCACAAATTGGTCTCATTCGAAATAACTATGACACCTAACCCCCCCCCCCTGCAAGCAGCACCTAAACTAAAAAACTTCTCCGAAGCAGATTATAACCTCTTATGGGATGGTATAAATAGCTTCAATGCACGTCCTCCCGTCAGATGGAACTGGCAACCATGTTGAGCTCTGTACCAATGGTTTATACAATCACCTGTATAACTGAATTGACCCGGCCATACCTGATAGGACCAAAACAAGCTCCTCAAGGAAGAGCAAACCTTCCTGGTGGACAACTGCCATTAACAGGCTTTATAATAAGGGGAAGAAATTGCTGTCTAAGAGTAAGAGTGACCGAGCCCTCCTAAACTGGTAATACTCCCTCCTCAGCTTAAACAAGCAAATAAAACTTCTTGTGAAGTCCTCCAAAGCAAACTATGAGTGCAAATTAGCTTCCTCAACAAAGGACAACCACAAGGCATTCTATAGTTTCATCAAAAACCTAAAAGGAAAGCCTCAGATTTGTGCAGAACTGGTAGTTAACGAAACAACATATACTGAGCCTGTGGACATAGCTAACCTGTTGGCCGACAGGTTCTGTGAAAGCTTCACTCTCCTGGTCCCACCACACGTACCCCATGACATCCCTACCACCTGTCCCCCACTTTGTATCTCTAAAGAGCAGGTCATAAATGCCCTGTCTAAGGCCAAACACACAGCAGCTATGGGATCTGATAACATCCCAGGCTGTGTTCATACCTCTCAACTGTACAGATTTTTGCAGAATGTCCAGATTTTTGCCTTAAATTTTTGGTCCTCTTTAAAATTGTGTTTTTTTTTTGACAAATCACTGGGATGATCTAAGGATTAAAGTCACTTAATAATGACATGTATTTGATTTTCAGACTTCATATCCTTCAGAAAATGCATGTTAACACAAATCCTGTTATTCTAACAGCTTTCTAAGTTTATAAGACCGATATTTAAAATGTATCCATATTTTTGGGCCTTTGTCCCCTGAATTTTGTTGGGCTTTGTCCAGATTTCTTGCGCTAAGAGGTTGAGAGGTATGGCTGTGTTCTATACGGGCTCCAACATGAATTAGCAACACCACTGGATATTCATTTCAGTCATAGTCTGAGCACCATCTTCATATCAGCTGACTGGAAAACAGCCACCCTTTTCCCCTTGTACAAAGGTGGCGACTCCACTGACCCCAGGAACTATAGACCTATTATCCTGACTAGCCTTATCTGCAAGGCCATGGAGCAAATCATCATGGACTTTATCAACAAAGATATAGGTAACTCCAAACACTTGCCCTACTCAGTTTGGATTTGTCAAAGGGAGATCATGCCTGTTAAACATGATAGACTTCTTTGAGACAGTCACCAAAACCCTGGATGAGGGGAAATCTGTGCATACAGCCTACCTCGACTTAGCCAAGGCATTTGACACTATCCTCCACCCAGGCATGATTGACAAACTCACCCATTTAGGCATAAAACTTTATATCATTAGATGGGTTGCTAAATGGCTCACTGGTAGAGCTCATGTAGTCAAAATAGGGGAATCCACCTCCTACAGCAGAACTGTAACCAGTGGTGTTCCAGAGGGATCAGTCCTGAGATCTCTGCTTTTTAGAATCTATTTCTCCGAAGTATAAGCAAAAACTGAAGGTCTGTGGCTGACAAAGTTTGCTAATGATTGCAAACTGAGAGCAGTCATAGAATCTCCAAATGATGTCAACATCCTACAACAGGGTCTTACACAAACAAATGATTGGTGCCAAACCTATTGCCTTAAACTCAATGCAAAAAAATGTATTATTATTCCTTTCAGTAAAACCAATGTTCCTGCTAACTACTACATCAATAGCAACACCATAAGTATGCACTCAGTGGTGAGAGACCAGGGCACACAGGTTGACAGCAACCTTATCTTTGACCACCGTGTCTGCACAGTGGTAAGAAGGGCATTCTATATTGCTCATCTCATAAGTAAGGGCATTGCCTCCAGAAAAAAAAAAGAAGTTATAACTTCCCTTTACTCTTCCCTCATCAGGCAAATAGTTGTGTAAAACATTCCTTTTTGTATGTACCTTTATAAGTACCTGCAGCAATTGGAAAAAACACAAAGGTTCCTCACAAGGAAATTTCAAGGTCTTTACCATTTGTCCTGTGGGGATCATTTGAAATCATTATCACTTTATTCTGTTTCATACAGACTACTCAGAGGTGATCTCTGACCCTGTGTTTTTGGAAATGCTTCATATCTGAAAGTCAAATGGTACATGGGTTACTCACTCTAAAGACCTTAGCCTAGTATGTGACATTAATAAAACCTACTGGAGGAACAGATTTGTCTCCCACAAATTACCACACATTTGGAACAGACTTCCATTTCATGTCAAACAGAGCACCTCACTGGCCCTCTTCAAACGCAATCTGGACATATGGATGGGTGACCGTAAATTCACCCTGGGGGTTCCACCTGTGTCCTTTTTGGACAGGGGCAATATGTGCTGATCATGAAAATAAGGGTAAGAACTTGGCTAGGCTTGTAAGGGCAGCACAGCCATTAGCCTAGCAACTTCCTATGATCTTATGATCCCATTAGATATCACCTTCACTTAGATGGGAAGGTGGGGATCATATATTCTACACTGTCCTACTGCAGTATTTGTTTATGCACATCCCTCACTTTTTATGGAATTCCAAATTATTTAAAGGTCAAACTATATGAGGGGATGATTTGGGCTTGCTTCTAGACAGAATAGTGTTGTTTTGGTAAATCAAATTATCTGCCATTGCCCTACATTTTAATGAGTATACAAATGTAAAACTTGAAATGAAAGCAATAATGCTTAAATAATCAGTTTTACAAAGTGCTACTTAGATATATTTATTTTTGATTATTTGTGTAAAGTGTAATTTTAAATATGCATGGTTTAGAAACATAAAGCACTTTTATCTGTACACTCCACATTTGTAGTTGCATGTTTTTCCTAAGTACTTTATTTAAATCTTGATTTTAAATATGTAATCTGTTTGATTTAATTTAAGCTCAGAAAAGGGAATAAGAGTGCTTGCATTGCATTTGTCTGATGACTGTTCAGTAAGGTCCCATGTTGCATTTCATTTTTCATTAATGTACACATGTATATGCTGATATAAATATATAGATATGGGGGGCAATATTAGTTCGCCAAAGTCACTCTTCAGCGAACACACATTCATTGACCTATATTCAACGAAAATCACTTCCACAATTCTCTGAATACTCCCAGGGTAAAGAAATACTTGCCCTACAGCACAACAGACCCAAATCTAGCTAAGTTTAACCCAACCAATTTTGGGGGCTTTGCCCTCCACAGCCCCCCTAACTACATATAGAAACTCTGAGATCACAGTACAGTGGAGAAAAGGGTAAAGTTGTGCTGCTGGGAAAGTATTTCCTTGTCCTGGGAGTATTCAGCAAATCACGTAAGTGATTTTCGCTGAATATGGTCAATGACTGTGTTCACTGAAGAGTGACTTTGGCGCACTAATATAGACCCGATATAGGTACAGATACATCTGTTTATGTTACAGTAGGTTTATTATTGTTGGTGGTGACAGTGGTGTGGGGTGTGTGTGTGTGTGTGTTTGTGTGTGTGTGTGTGTGTGTGTGTGTGTGTGTGTGTGTGTGTGTGTGTGTGTGTGTGTCTGTGAACGTGTGCGCATGTGCACGTGTTTATGTTTCTACATCCCTTACTGTGCATATTGATTTCTGAGTAATAGCATTTTCGATTTAAGCCAGATATGACAGTTAATTTTTTTTTAATTTATTATTTTATTTTTATTTATTTGACATTTGTTGATCGGGAAAGTCTGACTGGGACAAAGCCCTTTTTCAGTGGAGGCCTGGGGAGAAATGCATCGAAATACAAATATAAAAACTACATGTCACAATAGAAGTATAATACAAAAGATTAGCAATATACAGCACGGTGATAAAAAAGAATAGAGACTAAAGGAGATTGTATAGCAAAAGTACATGAAGTTATCAAAAATAAGTAGAGCAGAAGATAGTAAAATACAGTATAATGACTGGAAACTAGTAGGAATAAACAGACGGAGAGATACGTTAAGGAAGGATAGAAGTATAAAGAGAAAAGAATAGAGTAATAACTAGATAAAGGTAGGATGGTTACAGTAGCATTTCCAAGAGTGATTCAGGTATTCTTTAAGAGATCTCTTGAATTTATAAGCTTGAGATATGCTTCATTTTTTATTACATGCTCTGACATAGTGTGTTTATTTTGCATTTATTTTCAGAATTCAGATGACTGGTAACTACAAACTGATTTAACTGTACCAACAATGCTGTCAACAAATCAGTGCAGTACTCAGGACTTGGAAATCATCTTAACTGGTTTTCCTGGACTTCAAGACATACAGTTCTGGATTTCTGCACCATTCTTTGTTCTACTTGTGGTGACATTATTTGGCAACTTAACACTTCTGTTAATTATAGCAACTGAACAGAGTCTCCATGAACCGATGTACTACTTCATTTTGATCTTATCAGCAGTAGATCTTGTTACAGGGCTTACTCTTTTGCCACAAACCATAGCAATATTGTGGTTTGGCTCTCTTATTTTATGCTTTGATATTTGCCTTTTGCAAATGTTTTTCATTTACTTCTCTGTAGTCATGGAATCATCTGTGTTAGTATTAATGGCTTATGATCGCTATACTGCAATATGCAACCCTTTGAGGTATTCATCAATAATAACAAATACATTTATATTAAACGGAAGCTTAATTGTTACAGTCCGAAGTTTCTGTATTATATTTCCTGGTCTTATATTATTTAGAGATTTACCGTTCCAGAGCAAAACTATTCTCAGTAATGTGTATTGTGAATATCTTACTGTGATCGATGCAGCTTGTGTCAGCTCAGATTGGAAAGATATCTTAATCTTCTTGTTATTTATTTTAGCAATAATACCTGATACGTTAATGATTTTTATTTCTTATTATATGATTGTTAGTGCTACCTTAAAACTGAAAAGCAAGGTAGCACGACTGAAAGCATTCAATACATGCAGCTCTCATTTTTTTGTGATTTTATCTTTTTATTTATCTGGACCACTGTCAGTTATAATATACATTTTTCAGAATAAGGTGCCTGCATACACACGTGCTTTGTTTCCAGTTTTGTACTATAGTGTTCCACCTGCATTAAACCCTCTGATATATGGTATACGAACAAAAGAAATTTTCAGATTAGTATTAACAAATGCAGAAAAAATTAAAAATGTTCTGTTTGGCTGATAACAGACAATGGATTTTGTCTGAAGAAAAAAACAAAGTTTTCCCAGTTATTGGTTATGCTTCTGGTAATAGTTACATATTTCCTTAGGTTGTAAACATTCCATTTGATGCTAGTGCAAATTTTAGTATATGAGCTTAAAGAAATATCACAATTACTAATTATAGTTTTTAAATGATTTAATAGTTAAATGTATTCATATGGCAATATTCTAAGCTAAACTAATGTTATTCTGCCATTGCTTCATTCCTTCCTTGCTTCATTCATTCAGATGATCATTCATTCATATTATGCTAGCAAAATGACACAAATAATGTTTTTCTTTGCCTGATTTTCAAAACAACTTATGAACAGACATGAAACAGTGGTATGTACAAACATTTGCATAATGTTTGAGAACTTGTCATTCTGTCCTGTCCCATACATAAACCACCGTGGAACCCGACCGCTAGTCTGCCCATTATGATGTAACTCAAAATCAGCTACTTGCTTCCCATCCCAGAAAAGCTCTTTCTCTTCCATCAATGTCAGGTCCTCTTGAATGTCACCACAGAATTGTTTTCAAAAGTTACTTCTCTTTCTGAGGAAAAGACATCCTTCATATTCAGGATATCTGCACAGCAAATGATAACTTCACCTCCTTCTGCTACTTATTTCACCTAGTTCTAAATCCTCAGATTACCATTCCATACTTTTATAAACCCATTTCATTTTCACACTGGTCTTATTTGTTTTCTTTTTGGTATGTATAGTGTAGGATCATTATGTTTTCTGATTTTATCCATCCCTATGATGATGATGTTAATGGACTTTAACAGAACTGTTTCTAACTTTCTGGCATAAATGGCATTGTATATATGTCCCAAATTGCACACTCTACTTCAGTTACATCCTCATTTATACATAGTACAGTATTTAGATGACCTCTCAGTCCTTGGAGTATGCCCCACTCTGTACATAGCACATCATGCTGATTGCTGTTTGTGTATTTTCTGTCTCTGCCCAGAGATTTATAAGAGGTGTTGTAGGCATATATCGGCATGCCTGGCATGCTGATCCACTCAGAAGTCTTTAATATCTAGATTGTTATGACCATTTTTAGTTAATATTTATCTGCATGGAACTTTAACTGCTGTTTTTCAGCCCATTTGAATAACTTGTGCAGATCCTTCCCACAAATGTTCTCCATATGTTATGCAAGTGATCTTGATCCTTATTTCATCCTCAGAAATGACTGACATTTTTAATGCCATGCAGTCTATACATTTTGAAATGCATATGTTTAAGAGCAATAACCCTAAAGTGACCCAGCTGGTATATCAATGCTCACTGCTGTGGGATCTGATAGTCTTCTTCCCTTCAGCAATGCAACTATTCAGATCCCATGTCTTTTTAGAACAACTAACCAGTCCAGTTAGCAAAAAACCCCCATGCCATGGACAAAGTCAAAATGCTTGCTAAATTCAAATATACAGCAGATACCAGCACTTCTCCAGCCACAGCTGTACATCTCTGAACTGTCCATATTATTGCCTCGTATTTCTGGTTTGGTCCTCATAAAATTTGAGGTTTTCTGGTAAATCATTGAGGACTAAAGTAACTAAATAATGACACACATTTGAGTTTTACACTTCATATCTTTCAAAACTGCATAATAAAATAAATCCTATTATTCTAGCGACTTTTTAAGTTTATAAGAGCAATATTTAAAATCTGTCCATATTTTTGGGCATTTGACCCCCATTACTTTAGGTTTTGTCCAGATTTCTTATGCCATGAGGTTGAAAAGTATGCACAACTGTAACCCATTCATAGAACGTAAGAAGATTTACTAACAACTAATTTTAATCACAAAAGCATGTTAGTTCAAGTCATGCTGATCTTTGACCTTTTGGAATGAATCAGACTTTTTCCACAAAAAACGTGCCATCACTTTGCCAGCAACTACAATAGTCTTGACTCTGCCATTGGTGGCCAGAGTGGTTCTATTTTGGCCTTTGATGAAAGGGATGACTCCCACTTAAATGCCAAGAAGATGCATGGATGACATACTGAGTCTGAATAGTAAATACCTCAACTATGAATTGAACTGGATAGCAAACAACGTGAGGTAACAAATCTAGCTGATGTACTATGTGACCCCATAGTAGTTAATGTGAATTAGAAATGCTGCAACAGAAACGAAACAGATTATGTTTATATTGCTGTCAAGTGTGAGTAGAGGGCTAAAGTTTCAAAAAGAGAGAAAAATAAACGTGTACCATGTAGGAAGGATTTACTGTCAATAATAAGGAAAGGGAATATGAGCTGACACTTAGACAAATGTAAGAGTGAAGGAAGGTGGTATACTGAAAACAGAAAGTATAGAGATTTATAGTTTACAAATGAGATTTTACAAAGCAGAAATTAGAAATCAGATAAGCCAAAATTAGATGGCCACTTGCAAATAAAAAACAAAACCAACAAAAACTAAACTAAACTAAAATAAATGAAGATTAGCAGGCAGGACAGATAAAATGCAAGATATATCAGATGAAACATGTGATGTGCATAGTACAGCCTTGGATAAAATGAAATTAAATGGCATTTCCCATCTTTGAGCATCTTGCTCTAAAGAACACATTTAATGAAATAATTTGAAAGTATGTTGCTTCCTTTTTTTAATCAGATGTACTTTTGAACTAAAAATGATCAACAAACAACAGTCAACTTGAAATAAATGACATCGAGGAAAATACATTTTCTTAGATATTGAAAAATCAGTAGTTAACAGTCGATATGATATAAGTTTATAATAAGAAAGTGATGCACTTTCATACGTAGCTTTAGATAGAATTGAACTGACTTGAAATACTGACCCATCCTTGAGTTAAAGGCAAATAGCATTTTATAACCCTTACCTACAAATTGCCTTCTGAACTAAAAGATAATTGAAGATTCCTATAGGGAGTCTTAGATTTTTATGAAGCTGATTTGCATAGAATAGACAAAATTGAGCTCAAGTGAAAATGTGAAATAATTCTGAACATTAAATATTTTGTTTTGTCTTTGTGTTCAAGCAGGTTCACAGATGTTTGCTTTGCCAGATGTGCTTGTTACCTGTTTTATCATTGTGTACTTATTCTGTATGCATCTATAAGGTTTTCTAACAGTATCTCTACAAATGCCTATTTTGTGTTACAATGTTTTATTCATTATTTGTTAGTTACATACATTAACAATTTATTCTTCATGCAATTTATCTACTTGCTATCTTGCAAATAATGCAAATAGTTCTGATGTGTTTTATTATACTTTAAATTCTGACTATGTGTAAATGTTAACATAAGTAGAGCTTAAACATTCTTGTTGCTTTACTAATTTATGCAGTGAACAATAGAAATAACACTAAAATACAAAATAAGCATATATTGAGTGCCTGTAGGTCTCTATAAAAGATTATTTGATGTTTTCGTAACTTGAGAAATAACCAAACATTATATTTAGGTTTGATGCAACAAATTCATAAAATATAAAAATTCCACTTTTGAAGACTTATTTTTTTTTTCATTTGTCAGTTTGGTCTTTAGTTTTGTCATACATGAGGACATGCTAGTTACAAAATGCAGCAGTTGTTTTAAGAAATAAAAGAAAACTTATCACTGAGGGGTGATTAGATGAGGATCCATGATTTATAACCAAACAGACAGTTAAAGTGCTGTTGGAATACAATACAAAAACTGCCATACTGCTTGAAGTACAGGTACACTATGGCAGTTTAAAATGACATTATTAGAAATGCTGAATTAGAATAATCTGGACCTGCCTACAGAATGCTAGCCAGATAGAATTTTGGAATAGTATACTAAGTGACTAAATAAGGAATTCAGCTCCTTAACAAATAGTGGCTAATCTATTATTGCCTCACAAAATTATCACAAATAAAGGACTACTTCTAAATCAAAACAGTATCCTGAAGTAAAACATGAACACAGAAGCACATAGACAAACACAAAAAGCATTTTGCCCCTGTACCTCACAACATTGGATGGTGCAGTCCCCTATAAATAGATAGGTAGATATAGATAGGTAGTTAGAGATAGAGCTTCACATCAACTCTTAGATTACACCATCATAGAGAAAATAAAAATCCTTAGTACACTGGCAATGTATCTTTCCAGAGGAAACCTGACCATTTGCATACTGGCAAAGGCACAGATGAGTGTCGTTAATTAGAGTTTTGCATACAAACTGGTGCCTAGGTATTTGTTTTTACATCCAAATATCATATACGTGAACATAACAACAAGGTCCATAATGGAAGATTGCCCTGCTGGAAAGTCAAGGCTGAATCTGTGGAGAATAATTAATGCAGTTTTAAAAATAGTTGACAAGGAGTGAGAAATTTATTCTGTGCTCCTATTCTTTGTCTGAGAACTACTTCTCTTCATTTATTTTTGTTGCATTTTATTTTTAAGCAGTTTCTTTTTCTTTGTCAGACACTAATTTTGATCTTCACAGAACTCTGTCTACTTATTGTAAAAGAAAAGAACTATTTTTGAGACAATACAACAACTTTTCAAAACTAATTTCTAAAGCCTCATCGTTTGGAGAGGGAGAAAAGGTGATGGTGCTGGTGTGTCTGCAGATACTACACTCACTTATTACATTTTTGAGAAAGCTGTGGCAGAATCCCTTTAACAAAAGGATCTAAAACTGTTTTTATTATTTTCTTTTTTTAACCTGTTGTGTGAACATTACATAAACTTCTTCAAAAAACACAGATACAAAATGTACAATATATGCTTTAAACTCCAAAGGTAATAAGAATTGAGGAATACATTACCTAGACTATTGTAGTCTTTAAAGGACCATAGCATTCTTGTATTTGCAAGTCATCAAAAATGTAATAATTACAGTAAGAAATCTGTTCTTAAATATAGAAATGGCAAAACTCAGATCAATCCAGGTTTACCCTCAGACTATATCCACCAGAAGCAGATTGTCGAAGGTAAATTTTTAAATATTTCTACTTTGACTTCTCTTTTGCATTTTTTTGTGTCAAAATGTGTAAGATTTATAAGAATGTAAAGTAAAAAAGTGCTCTAAATATTCTTCATATTATTTTACTTCAGTTGCATTACTGTTTTATACATTTTTTTTAAATCCTTTTCTAATAGCCTCTCTACTCTGGGTTAGTAATCAAGGAGCCTCAATCCTCACCACTGACCCTGGTGACAGACAGTCACTAAAAACAGGAATGAATTTACACAGTATTTTCAGATGCAGCTCTTTGCATCAAGCAGAGTTTCTCCCAAGAGCATGCAGAAAACACCCTCCAGACCTGGGACTGGACTCTCAGTCTCTCCAGATCCCAGACAAGACTCACTTTGGAGCACTATGTCCCAGTTCCAAGTAGCTGACACAACCATACCTGGGTATTTGATTTTCACACTCACACAGTCCTGGGAAAGGCTGGTACATATTTACAAGATGTACACTTCCTGCCCATACTATAAGGTAACCATGCTGCCACCAGCCAACTACTGTCAGGATTTTATAAGGGTATCTAAATATACTGAGTAAAATCAATACTACTTTAAATGGTAGGGTGTAATCAAAGCAGCATGGCTTTTCAGAATGGTCATGACGTCACTAGAATAAGCACAAGTGCTCTCAACATTTTAAAAGTATTTTCTAAAAGACCAGCCAAAATGAATGGTATAAAAAATATTAAATAATAAATAATAAGAACACATGAGAATACTAAGTATCTAAGTACAATAAACACCAAAGTTTCAATCACGGGCAAAATAAAAATGACATAGTTGGATAGATTCAAACAGATGCATAAGAACATTAATTAACTAATCTCAATGTATTTCCTGACTGTAAAACGAATAACTATTCCTTAGCTAACTTGATTAATACACAACACAAGATTAGATGCTGAGATGCTTACTTCCACAAGGCAAGGTGATGAGCTTCAAACTGACTGAACTGAACGTAACTGACTGTGATAAATGTCATAGGTCTTTAAATCAGGTTCCAAAGAAAACAAAATAGAACAACTGCTGTGAGAGTTCCATATTCTCAGTGCTGGTTATGGAATGACATCATATTTGATCACCTGACACTGTTACAATACACAGAGCTTTGCTAAGATCTGTTGCAGTATATGAAAGCTATGAAACAATTTCAAAAACTTCTACTCTTCCATTCCATAATTCCTTGTTTAAACATAAACATTTAATCAGTTATAATAACACTGTTGATAAATTTTAACACAATTATCTGTACAAGTCAGTGTGATAATCAAACAGCACAAAATTATTTATAAAACGCCAGCTAACTATGCTGGCACATGTTACACATGCACTGCCTTATTCTCCCTGGCACAGATGGCAATAGCTCACATTGTCACATCTCTCCTCCCTTTTGAAGACTCAAGCTAGTTTTTCAAGTGACCTTTAAAAAATGTTGCTTGAGAGAAATGGGCCTCAGGGAACACATTAACCTATACCCTGTCTTGAGATCCAGGTTCATTAGCATTGCTGACCAGACTATGATGCTGTATTGTCATGTCATATATCTGCAACCCTGGGCACCAGCTTAATAAATTGGCATTTTGCTGGCTGACTCTATGTAGCCGTGTTAAGGGAATGTGGACTGTAACCACAGTGAATTTCTTTCCATACAGATATGGTTGACATTTCTGGAGTGCCCATACTATGGCTAGGCATTCTTTTTCTACAGCTGTATAAAAGTCCACCCTGGGTTGTAGTCTACAGCTGAGTTTTACAACTGGTGCTCTTCTCCCTCTGACACAACTTGGTTGAGTACAGCCCCTTCTCCATGGTTTGAATCATCCACCTGGACAACAAATTATTTGCTGTAATCTGGACTGACTAACACAGAGGGATCACTCTAAAGTGCCTTTAAGCTTTTGGAATACCTGTTTGCAGGCTGGGGTGCACACTACCATTTTTGGTCTGTTTTTCCTTGTCAGGTCTGTGAGCGGAGCAGCTATTGTACTATTATGTGGAACACATTTCTATAGTATCCTGCTTTCCTCAAGAATGCTCTTACCTGAGTTTTGCTAACAGGGGCAGGCCATGCCTGAATAGCTTCCACTTTTGCAGGTTCTGGCCTAATCTTACCACTCCCCACTCTATGTCCCAGGAAGGAGATCTCTGCAATACCTACCTGACACTTACTGGGCTTAATGGTCAAAGCTGCCCTTTGCAGTCTGCTCAGGACCACCCTGACATGCTGAGGCTTCATTATTTTAGCATAGTACAATTTGTGCCAGTGTCTCCTGCTTAGCAGGTTTGCCATAAAATTAAAATTTCTGACCTTCCTTAACAATTTGATGGGTCCCACCTAAGCTGCCTGCAGCTTATTGTGTCTGAAAGAATGAGCACCATAACCTGCTGTCTCAAAACATACTCTCTGGCTGCAGCATTCCTGTCATTCCAGACCTTTTTCTGTTGTTGGAATCCTGCCAGTTTCTCCTTGGCCAAGCCCATGAGCTCCATAAGTCTTGTCCTGAGGTTTAGGGCATATGCCACGACACACTCCTTGTGGGATTCACACTCACCATCCCACTCATCATGAATCAGATCTATAGGCCCCATCACCTTATGCCCATAGAGTAACTCAAAGGATGTAAAAACCTGTGGATTCCTAGGGTACCTATCTGTATACAAACAGTAGATGGGGACAATATGTGTCCCAGTCTCTCCTAAACTGGTCTGCCAATGCCCATAGCATGGTATTTAGTGTAGACTTTAAGCTCTCCACAAGACTATTAGTCTGGAGGTGGTTGGGGGTGGCCTTTAAGTGATTCACCCCACAATGCTTCCACAGACAAGTCAGCAGGTCTGACATGAAATTGGCATCTCTCTCAGTCAGTATTTCTCTTGGGAAACCTACACTGCTGAAAATCAATAGCAAAACATTTGCCACATTCTCTGCCTTAATGAAGTACAGAGCCACCACCTCAGGGTATCTACTAGCATAATCTATTACCGCCAGGTTATACTTCTTTCCTGTGGAACTTGGTGTACTCAGAGGCCCCACAATATCCACAGCTATCCTCTGAAATGGCTTCTCATTCACAGGCAAAGGCATCAACAGAGCTTTGTCCTTGTCCTCTGCCTTGCCTGCATTTTGGCACTGCTCACAGGTCCTGCAGTAACCTGTTATGTCCCTCTCAGTTGTAGGCCAGTAGAAGGTCTGCATAATTAGTCTCTTGGTATGCTTTATGCCCATATGACTTGCAATATGAATGTCATGGGCTATGATTAGAAGTGCCATATGGTAAGCCCTACCTCACCCTCTAACTCTTCCTTAAGGGTCCACTCTCTATACAGTAACACTTTGTTCCAGTATACAGGCTCCCTTTTTCCTTGAGCATCAGGTGTCTCCTTAGCTACCTCCCTCAAGCTTCATAAGGTAGGATCCAAAAGCTGAGCCTGTCTCAGCTCTACTTTTGTGACCCTCCCAGCTCTCCTTCCACAGGAAGCCTAGTATCTTCTGACAGCAGTTCCTCACTGTCAGCCTGGATACTGTCACTCACCTCTGTCCAGGCAGTCACCTGTAATAGGAGAATATCAGTACCTACCAGCAGCTGTGAATCACTTCCAGGCTCATTTCTACAGGATATTTCCCTCTCTGAAATAGTCACATCACCAGTCTGAGCTTCAGGTGTGGGGTCTGTCTGGGTCTGTCCCAGGCTATCAGACCTACATGCCTGCCTCTAAGCCTGACTGCATGTAACTGCATGCACATAGAATACTGCTTTATCAAAATTATTTCCTATCAAGACATCTGAAGGAATATCCTCAAGAACAATGACTTGCTTGTTTCCTTTTCCACCGTCCCAGTCAAGGTGAATCCTGACCAAAGGTATCTGGAATGGAATCCTTCCTAAAGCTCTGATTGGAGTGAACTACCCAAGAAAGTACTGCTCCTCTTTAACCATTGCAGGCTTTTCAATAGTTTTGTCAGAGGCTGTGTCTCTATTAGCAGTGGCCTGTCTTCTATCCACTAAGATGGGATACAAACTACAGTGATAGTTTTGTACGCCTGTTGTCTCCAGACAACTTACTACTGGCACACTGTTATTCCCACTTGCTGTATCCCTCACTTTTTGTTCCCCACCTTTCTTCAGTGGACATCTGCATGTTACATGGCCCATCTGGTTACATTTAAAACATCTAACCCCTCATCCTGGCTGTGTACCTAAACCAGTGGCTTCCTCTGATAATGGTAGACTCTGTTTGGATGATTTAGGCTGCCCATCATAGGTTTCCTTATATCCAAGTGCAGCACTGGGTATTGTCGTCTTGTGCAGTGATGCCCTGCTTGCTAAGTAGAGATCCCATTTCTTCCCAGCTCATCTGCAGAATTACACTCCTGGTCTGCCAACCAGATTCTCATGTCCTCAGGCAAAGTATTAAGGGTTTGTTTTCTCACCAAAAGGTCTGCCAGCCTTTCAAAATTAATAAATTGACACCCACTCACTCATCTATGAAAATAAGTGTTTAATTCAGCAATTCTAACCAGCACAAACAGCAGCACAGGTAATAAATAGCTCAGCCCACACAGCAACAAAAGGTAAAATACACATAAGACTGAGTCAATGTGATGTAGAAATGAATAACAACACCAACAACTTAAAATAAAAACAGAATCCTTTAATATGTGAGGACTTTCACAGTACAACTGCTTCAGCAGACATGACCAACAAAGAATTAATTACAGTTTAAATAGCAAATGTGAACACCATCAACCAATCAACAAGCTCAACTAATAATATCATCATTAAAATTGTATAATATATATATTGTTTTAACATATATTTTCTGATAGATTTCAGGTCTGAAACACAAATGATTGTCATCATTTAGTGATGTCAATGCTCACATCATCCCAGTGATTCCTCAGAAACCCACAACAGTTATGGAGAACAGACCAAAAATATGAGCCACACATCTGGGCAGTCTATAGAATCTGGACAGTGGAGAGGTATGACTGCAGTCATGTAATAGAAGGGAAAAAACATTGAGAGCTGCCAACCATTTCACCCAGCACCTTCTGAACTACAGTCAGACCAACACAACACTACCCCAAATCAGCTCTGGGGAATTATTCATGCCTTTGTAAATACATCATGCACTGTAGGGAAAAACAGACATTAGTGAGAAATTGTCTACCCACAACCATTTGCACCACAGTCACAGCAACATACCAATAAGCCAGCTGAACTCTAGAGTATAACAACTGTTTGAACAAACATATCCTGATTGTCAGTCACACACTACTTCTACATATACTGCCCTAAGTCACAGTGTACTTGGAATCTCGAGGTGTTACAGGGCATTTCTCAGTCTGTCCCTACAAACATATAGAGCTGATAAACCATCAGCAACTGTAGCGGCATGCACAGTCAGATAAAAAAGGATCTGTGACACTCATATCTGCCCCTCTCCCTACTCAGCCCAACAAACATTTACACACTACACTGCTACACAATCTTAACAGGCTGTTAACAATGGCCAGACATACATAACTCTCAGCTGTACAGATTTCCACAGAATGTCCAGGGTTTGGGACTATATTTATGGCCATTGCCTGATAACATTTCTGGGATTCTGCTAAATCACTGGGATGATATCTGGAGTGAAGTCACTAAATAATGATATACTATTTCTCTGAACCTCTTACTGCAAGACATATGGACAAAGCCTGACATATTTGGGGGATAGAGGGTCAAAAATAGGGACATATCTTAAATAATGATGTCATAAACTGAAAAAGTTGCTGGTGTTACAAGGTCTGTTGTAACATGACTTTTCTGAAGGATATGAAGTCTGAAACACAAATGGATGTCATCATTTAATGACTTCAATCATCAGATTATCCTACTGATTTGCCAAAAACAGAAATTGCCTGAGGAACTGACCAAACATAAGAGGCAAACCAATGGACATTCTGCAGAAATCTGGACAGCTGAGAGGTATGTCATATACATACAGACATCAAGTCGCACAGAAAATGCATGTCCAGACAAACTCTGTTAATCTACCAATCCTCTATGTGTATAACAGCAATACTTACTTACAATCTGTACCCAATTCTGGATAATTATCCCCGATGTTGTTGGGCTGTCTCCACATGTCTTGTCCTGAGGGGTATTTCCACCTGCCGTTTGTGAAGCTGTGGCTCTCACACCTCCATAATGTCCTCCCCACAAGCAAGGAAAAGGGGCAAGGCCCACATGAAGGACTTAATTATAGCACTGTGTTGCTATGGCACTGTCTAATGGAAAGACAACACAGCTGCTCTGGATGCAAGTGGCAAGTGGAAGACACTGACTGGTGCACAGGCCATCACCTGCTCATGAGCATTATCTACAAAAGGCAAGCTGCTGCCTGTACAACACACGTCAGAACCCATCTACACATAGACAAATTGTGACTACACAAACCTAACCATTTGCATTATCCTGAGGAAACTCTTCAGCACTGCAACAGGAATGTCAGTCACATAAGCTTGTAATGGAATGCAGAGGGGGGATGCAATACTGTGAAATAGGAAGTTAACACAAGGTCACAACAAGACCTGATGTACTCACATGCTACTGTCTGGCACCTATGGCCATTCCTGCTTGCCCGGTCTGCAATGAAATGGATCACATCTCTGGCCCCTGAGTCTCCCCAGCAAAGGTCAGCTCATGTATGACTACTACTGGAATGTATTTTTATCCAGTACTGAGTGTAGCACTGATAGGCCAGCTACCTGGGATGTTGTAGATAGCCATATCTCACCTATGAATGCTACTATTATGCATATGCTTGTCTTATAAATGTAAGAGACTTATATAGGGTATGTGCAGAATACACAACAGGCGTAGAAATGTGTGTGTTGAACTGTATGTCATACACTGAGCCCATACCTGACAACTGTTTAGAGTTTTGCAGACTGACCACATCTGTCTCATATTTGTAGTCAATGCCTCATATAGTTGTGTACTGTCTGGCACATCACTGGCAACTCATTAAAGACTGAAGTCATAACTTAAAAGCATACATTTGATTGTGAGATGTCATAACCTGTGGAGTAGACATGAGAATGTGACACCATCTTTGCTGGCAAGTAAGTGTGTTTCAGCTATATTCATAAAGTGACTTTATTTTCTGGCCTTTGCCCATCAGTGATGTGTGCCTTTGTGCAGACATCTTTCTCTGACAGGAACTAGGTGTCTTAGCACGAAACCCATGTCAATGCAAACATACCTTGTCCTGTAAGATGCCGAAATTTGATCAGTCACTGACACCTGCTTTGCAGTGGAGTGTTAAATATTATCATACATATACACACCTCCAGGTTGGCCAAACAGTATGACACATGGGAGACATCCAGAGTGCAGTTAACAGTTGACAAAACACCTACTCAAATCATAGCTAGCTACAGGCCTCCAACCATGACTATGGACACCCACCACATCTATTGGGACTTGCTGGAGTCTGTCAGGATTCAATCATCTACCCTGCTCCTGGGTGACTTCAACTACCCAGCCATACTGTGCATAACCAATGCCACTTGAATATGAATGCAGAAAGATTCCTTAGCTTTGTCAATGGCAATCCAGTGGATCAGCTGGTTAACACTCCTATGACAAGTGGAAATATCCTGTACTTGGTCCTAACCAACATGAATAGTCACTGTAGCACTCCCACAGTGTCATCTTCCTTGGTAGATCTGACCACATAGCTATCACTTTTCAGGTCACCATCTCCCCTGCCTCTCCCTTGTCAGGGACAAACAAAAATTAACTTTACACAAATTACTATAAATCTCCTTAGAGCAGGTAGAAGTAGCTTTACAGCCAACATCCCATCAGTTGGAACAAGCAGTAGTGTCCAAGCACGCACCACAATACTATGTGTGCACCTACATAGCTGTATGGACTCAGCAATACCTGACAGAACAACATCATCTCCCTCAAGGTAAGGTAAATGTCTGTAGTGGACAGTAGCAATACACAAATACCATTATAGGTGGAAATAATTGCTGGACAGGGCCAAGAAGGAACAGGCGCCTTACTGGAAGCAATGTCACCTTGGTCTGCACAAACAAATAAGGTCACAGCTGAATTACTCAAAGGCTATCTTTGAGTGCAAATTGGACACATCCACCAAGGCCAATCACTAGGCCTTACACACATATGCCTGCAATCCCAGAGGCAATAAACAAATCTGTTCTTTAGTAGTGGTCAGTAACATCACATACACATATGGCATGGATATAGGCAATCTGCTGCAGACAGGTTAAGTGTAAACATCACCCCCCTGTTCCCCCATAGGTACATATGTGCATGCAGAGCACCTGCTTCCCTCCCCTCATCATCAGGAAGCAGGCCCGTAATGCCCTCTCAAAGACAACAAACAGAAGTCTCTATAGGTCTGATGCCATCACTGGCTGCATTCTACATGAACTCAGGCATGAGCTCTCAGATCCATTTTGCATTGCAGTCAACCAAAGCCTGAGCACTGGTGTCATCTCATCTGCACAGAGGACAGCCACTGTCATCCCTATACATGAAGATGGAGCAATCCACCAATCCAGCCAGTCATATGCACATCAGCCTAACTAGCCTTCTCTGCAAGGGCATGGAAGGCAATATCAAGGACATTATGAACAGGGACATTAGCAACCTCAAAATGCCTGAGTCCATACAGTGTGGTATTGTCAAAGGGAGAGCAGGCCTGTTAAACCTGGCCAGCTTCTCTGAAGTGGTCAAGAAACACAAGGATGAGGAGAAGATGGTAAAATGCCTACCTTCACCTAGCCCAATTCTCTCACAATAATCCCCATGTGACCAGGATACATATCCCTACACAGCTAGGCTTCAACCTGTATGTTACCAGATGGCTAGGTAACTGGCTTAATGATATTACCCACTTGGTCAAAGTAGTAGAACCCACCTCTAGTATTAGACTCTTACAAAGTGGTGTACCCCGGGGATTGGTCTGGGGGCCTCTACTGTTTGAGATTTATGTATCTACAGGAAAAAAGCAGTGGTCTGTGGCTGACCAGGTTTACAGATGCTTGCAAGCTGGCCACTGTCTGACATTCCGCAGCTGATGTGAGCATCCCTCAAGAGGCCCTTACCCAGTTAATGACTGGTGCAATAAGCATTGCTGCAAATTGAATGCCAGGAGATGCATCATTCTGCCTGCTGTGGCAGATGTCATCCACACTAATTATGACAGTAATAATGTACTGAGCATGCAATCAGGTGTGAGGCAACTTGTGAACCAAGGTTGTTAGCAACCTGACTGTTTCCCACCATGAGGGCACTGTTGTACTGAAGGCTGTCTACATGGTCCACATCACAAATACGGGTATGTCATCCAGGAACCAAGAGGCCACAATATCCCTGTACTCCACCCTTATCAGATGCATTACCACATACAATGGCTTCTTTGGCATGTACCTTGCCAAGCACATGCAGCAGTTGCAGTGACCACAGAGTCCCTGACCAGGCAAATCCAGGTTTTGCAACACCTATCCTATACAGGTAGGGTGAAAGCCCTGTGTTTGTACTCAGTCTCATACAGACTGATCATAGGTGTCTTGTGTCTGGCATAAAAGGCCATTTCCTAACCAGTGGCATAAAAGACCATTTCCAAACCAGCCTTGATGGTGTTTATGCATATCTGTAAGACAAACCCCACTCATGCAGAATGCACACAAGGCCCTTACCTGGTCTGTGACATGTATAGTACTTGTTGCCGAGATAGTGTGGTGTCCCACACAATACACTGTCTGCAAAATACACTCCCTCCCCATGTCTAGCAGAGTAAATGTATAGCTGTCTTGAAAAAGAAACTGGGTGACTGCATGGGAAATGGATGAGACACCCCTGGGATCCCAAGCATATCCCATCTGGACAGGGGAAACAGGTGCTGGCTTTGAAGGGACATGGGCGAAAGTCTGGGCCAGTCTTATGACGGCATCAGGGCCAATAGCCTGGTATCATCTTATGAGGTTATGCACCTAGTACTTTACATGTTCCATGTATGTATTGCAGACTATCCTGCAATGTTGTCTGAAAAGAATCCCTGTGAATCTGAACGGTGTAGGTACTGCAGTGATAGTGTGTAGTCCTATTCCTTCATCAGTTATCATCACATATTGTTATACCTTGTCATTGTGTGTGGTCTGTTTAGGAGTAAGTCAGCTTTTACAGTAGGTGCATATGTACTTGGTGACACGATATAGCTCACTTCAATAGCCTTGGCCGCAATTACCATTCTGCTACTAGGCCCATCACACAGAAGGACTTGTCACGCTTTGTTGTGGGCCATACATTAGCAGTGAAACAGATGGATTGTGGCTGGCGGTACTACTGTAAGGTCTGCCTGAAGGGCCTATAGGTGTCACAGCTGTGTCAGACTGTACAAGGACTTTGTGTGTGTGTGTGTGTGTGTGTGTGTGTGTGTGTGTGTGTGTGTGTGTGTGTGTGTGTGTGTGTGTGTGTGTGTGTGTGTGTGTGTGTGTGTGTATCAGCAAATGTAACACTGCAGGGTATTAATTTACATATGTTGTCTGCCCCACGCTGGTGAACATAGGAGTTGGTGTCTCTCCCCTTCACAACCTGATGTCAGTGTCTTAGCAGACTCCAATGATGATAGTGGTCATAGAGAGGCACAGGTGGAGTTGTTGGTGCTTGAATCTGTGCCATTGTTTGGTATCTCACTTTCATCCACCATGTCCCTGCACACAGTCCGTATGCCCACACATACCCAGTGCCCAGCAACCATGAATAATGGGCAGGTTAAGGGTGGTGGCATGGAACAGGCTAGTGTGTTGAGTATGGCGAATGTGAGTGTAGATACCAGGCATAGCCAGAGAGCAGCTGAGGTCACATACAGGCAGATGAACATTGATGCTCGATGGTGGACTGTCAAACATCAAGCCCCTATCACAAGTGCCAGCGCAGGTGTCAGCAGACGCATATTACAGTCCATCATGGAGGCAGAGGTGTGTACTGACTGCAACACCAGACAGATGGCCAGGGTCATAAATGCAGCCCTCCCTGACTTGTGTGACAACATCCACGGCATTTGTGATGCCATACGTCATCTTGCCAATGTCGTGGATAGACAGTGGGGTGAGACATTGTCACTGTTAAACCATGCAATGTCTGTGCTAGAGCATGTGATGGGACCAGGGCATCTGCCAGGTGGATGTAGGTCAGCGACATGATCAGCTGTTAGCCCACATGGCTGTGCACATTCACAGTCCCGTAGTGGCAGTACCAACAGCAGTACTGAAGGGATCGTGCTTTCCACACCACACTGGAGTAGGCCATAGGCACATTGTCCTAGCCAGTTCCATCAGGGACACTGATCCAGCAGATAGCAGTCACCATCAGGGAGTAGTACTGCATCTGTCCTTTGGTTTGATGGTGCCAGTGATACTCCTGGCAGAAGCAGTTCCCAAGTCCCTGCCGGGAGATGGTGAACCTTACATCCTGCATTGTATGGTACATGGCTGTCCAACATAGCCGTGTGCCAGGCATCCGTATGGCTTGATGATGTGCAGACAAACACTCACACATCCCTATCACAGGGTGGTCACCACCAGACACGCACAACTCCTCTGCATGGCCCAGTTGGACACCACCCCTCCAGACAGACACACACACACACACACACACACACACACACACACACACACACACACACACACACACACACACACACACACACACACACGCCATGAGCCATATGGCCCAGCATAGGCCTCTGGTGATCCAACACCACATCATGTGCATGTGATGATACTTGTGCCACACCCCTGTTATCCATACCATCGATGCACGGCCATGCTCATATGGGTCAGATGCACAGGGTGACTATAGTACAGGATAGCAATATCATGCTGTGTAAGGTGCTGTCTGCTGGCAGTAGTTATGGCTACACATTGATGTGTATGCACCTTGTTAGCCATGATGAACTATTGCAGTTAGTACTGCTGACTGACTGCAGTGTCACATACTGCATTCTGGCTGTGTTCCAGATATCTATGTGTCTGCAGGCTGTGGGCCTGCTGACAGTAGCAGTGATGAGTAAGGCAGAATGGAAACACAGTGACCTGTTCATAGCCAGGGTACAGCTGTATATGTACATATTTACCAGGTGTGTTTACATGTAACAGTGTGTGAGGGGTACACATACCCTTGCACACATACCCTTGACACAGCCACTTAGCCTTCATATATGTCACCTGGGTGATCTGTAGGACCGCAGGCTCACACATACAGAGGGGGTTACTTGAGTACTGGCATTATGTCCCTCACAAGCTTAGCCATTACTTTAGCTGCAACATACTTAACCTAATATAGCCCTATTGACCCTGCTATTTCTGTCACATCCACTCGACCATCATACAGTTGATGAGGGTATGCCTGGTACTGTGCATGACAGGTTTGGGGTATGTATTCCTGACACAGGTCAGTCTGTGTTAGTCTAACCTTACAATCACCGGCATGTCTGTTTGCTGAACACAGCCCCTGTCTGCACAGTCTTATGAACGATAGCGCTAGATACATAACACAGATAGCACAGTGGTACTGTAGTGTGGCAGTGTCTGACACTACTATTGAAGTGGGTGACAATTGCAGGGGCTGTTGGGATTTCCAATGGTGTGTTCAAAGGCCCTAAACATGTTAGTGCCATCACACGCATACACACACACACACACACACACACACACACACACACACACACACACACACACACACAAATTGCCAGAACTGGGAATAGAACCCCTGCCTATCTAGTTATTTGTACTATAGTGTTATACAGTTATGGTACATGCTACAGAGCTTATAGGGCTGACAAGTGCACAAAGGTACTTCAAAGGTGATTGACATCAGCAGGACTACTAAAGTAGAGCACTGGGAAGTGTTGTGGGTGGGGAAGTCTTCAAAATACTTCAGCCTACAAACATGCATACTCTTGTATACACATACACACACACACACGCACACACACACACACACACACACACACACACACACACACACACAGATATTTGCCAAAACAGGGAACAGAATCCCTTACAATCTAATTATTTGTACTATACTGTTACCTAGTTATTGCATGTGCCACAGTGCTTTTAGGACTGGGGATGTGCAAAGGTACTTCTAAGGGGAATGACTTCGGCAGGACTGCTAAAGTAGGACACTGGGAAGTGTTGTGGATGGGAAAGTCCAAACATACACACTTACAAACACTTATACACAAACACACATACACACACACACACACACACGCACACACACACACACACACACACACACACACACACACACACACACACACACACACACACACACACACACACACACACACACATTTGCCAGAACTGGGAATGTAACCCATGCCTTTCTAGTTATTTGTACTATACTGTTACATAGCTATTGCTCATGTCACAGAGCTTATAGGGTTGGGGCTGTGCAAAAGCACTTCTAAGAGGACTGACATCAGCAGGACTGCTAAAGTAGGGCACTGGGAAGTCTACTGTGTGAGAATGGCCTAAAACTGTTTCACCTACAAACAAACAACCACACACACACTTACATTTGCCAGGACTGAAATTAGAACCCCTACCTACCTAGTTATTTATATTATAGTGTCACATAGTTATTGCATGTGCTACAGAACTTATAAGGCTGACAGGTGTCCAATGGTACTTCTAATGTGAATGACAGCAGCAGATCTTGAGAAGTAGGGCAATGGGAAGTGTACTGAGTGGGAACAGCCTCCTAATACTTAAACCTCCTGACACACACACACACACACACACACACACACACACACACACACACACACACACACACACACACACACACACACACACACACACACACACACACACACACACACACACACACACACACACACACACACACACGCACACACACACACACACACACACACAAGCAGGTGATGTGATATTATAAACCCCACGTCAGTACTAGTGTACAATGGAGCTCACCTTCTTGCTGGCACATGCGACTGGTTATGACCAATATGCCACTGTCTGTACAGGAAATCACTGTATGCCATTCAGGGTATCCATGTGTATGACTCACTCTCTGTGTCCCCCTGTGTCTCTCTCTCTCTATCATTGTCTGTCTCTCTCTTCCCCACAACTATGTGTGTGTATGCTTGACATATTGTTATCTGTTGCCCATATATATGTCTGTGTATCACATGCAACACATGCAGATATATCACATATGAGCTACCTACAGCTGGCTGAGAGTAATCCTGTCAGATGGGTGTGTGTAGAGAGAGTTAAGGTATGCCTAGCTGTCTATATACAAAGACATATATGCACAATACAGTTGTATAGTCCGATGTGGGTTGCAACTTGGCCTGTGATTCTCTAAGTGTATGAACATGCCCAGTATGACCCTCCCTAGTGAGAGTGGGACTTCATTCCAGAGATAGTTGTACTTTGGTCCTGGGTTTTGTGTGCTACAGCCATACCTCTCAAAAGTAAACAGGACTTTCCTAGAGGTACTGGGTTTGTTTTAGCAGACATTTTCTGACATATCTGAAGTCTGACACTGCAATGTATTGTGCCATTTACCTACTGACAGACATCCTCAGATCATCACAGTGCTTTACCAGAGGAATACAAGAGGTATGATGCACAGTCCAATATTATGAGCCTGACTATATGCTTTCTTGCCCAAAAAGGCCAGTTGAGAGGTGTGGTTTAGTTTGCGTTGCTATATGCTGTTATGAGGCTACATATGGGCCTAGCTGTCATACCATCACAGACATTTGGACAGTCTGTCATTGCTGTTTTCACATAAGCCTTTCCTGTTTTGCAAACAGTTGGCAGGCAAATGCAATGTTAGGACAAGCAGAACAGATATACAAGGCATACTTCTGCTCCTTCTGTGACAACCTGTGTCATTCCAGGGGTATGGCCATTGGCTAGTGACATGTTGTCAGTGCTGATACAGACAGGTTACAGCCTTTTATACACTGGCAGTACACTGATACCATACCTCTCAACTTCTGAGAGTCAGACATCTGGACAAAGCCATAAGTAATTGGGAGACAGAGGCCTAAATGTAGAGACCATTATTAAGTACTGGCCTTATAAACCTAGAAAGGTGATTCAATAGCAGGTTTTGCATTAGCATGCATTTTTCTATGGGTATGAAGTCTGACACTACAATGCGTCATTATTTTCTGACCTTAGTCTTACGTAATTTGCCAATAAATTGCCAGACAGCCACTATTTCATGTTATATAGACCACAATTATGATGCAAACCTCTGGACATTCTGAAATAGGTCTGTACAGTTGAGAGGTATGATAGGCACTGTGTAGGTTAGTGCAAGCTGTGTACTGTCCATATGTGTAGCCCCCTGTCCATGACCTTTACAGCTTTCCTGCATTAACAGATATTGACATATGGACAGTGTGTACAACTCCTACAGTAGGTGCAGCTGACATGCAGAATAGTTGGCATTGCAGTTCTTGGAACATGGCCCTGCCAGAGACATCACTGTACCTAGGCCACTATGGCACAACAGCCAGGAGTAAGTTCTGGTCACATCCTGACAATATTAACCACACATATACATTGCTCATTGACCCCTGCATATCTTGAACATGCAACAAGTTATCATGTTGATTGGGACAGCTCTGGAAATGTGTGTTATGCTGCTATTTCCCTGCAAACTTACATGTTACTGCATTTCTATGGGAATATGGGTATGGGGGGAACATCTATCAACTGTACACATTTTGTAGACTGTGCTGATACTTGCTTTACATTTTGGTTCCACTTAGCATAGTATTGTGCCCTGTCATGGAGAGTAGAGGCATATCACTAAAAACCACAGTCAGATTGTAATGGCATACATTTGAGTTTCAGACTTCTTACCCCTCAGAGCCTTACTGCAACTGCAAGACCTGCTGTACTATCACTGTGTAAGTATGTAGGGGGTATTTCATCATTGTTGCCATTTGTGGGCCTTTGCCAGACATCCCTTTATGGTTTTCTACAGCTGACTTGCTGGGTGAGGCTGAGGGGTGAGTATGGGATCCCCACACTAACATTCAGGCCTGTGATGTATGACCCCCCCCCAAGTTAGTGCCCCCCACATATATTGCAGTGGGATTTGTCACCTTGGGTACTACTGCATAGTGTGGGGAAGCCAGTATTGGGCAAACATTTCCTGGTATCCAGCATAACTGTCAGTTGTCTGCTGCTATCACAGTAGGCCACCCCATTCCTTGCATGCATGCAGCAATACCATAGATATGCTACCAGAACATACTAACCCATTAATTTATTGTTAAGAAGACTGACTTACCTTGTGCCTGCACAGTTGTGAGAATGGTGATTGAGGGCTTCCTATGTCGGAAGCATGCACTACACTGCCTATACATGCTAAGGTGCAGGTAGTGTGATGGGTGTGGCATCCATTTTACTGTGTAAGTGAGTCAGAGAGAGGTGTCATTCCCGGGGTCCCTACAGTGCCAGTGTGTGTGCTATGCATTGCCTCTTTGCCAGGGCTAGGGCATACTGGGCACTACTCCTTCTGCCTACAGGAGCTGGCTTAGGGGGTTCCTCCTCCAAGTCCCTCTGTGCCAGTGGGAACCTTGGCAATGATGGGTGGGGGGGGTTGTATGGCCCTTCCCCGTGCTGTTCCGGCTGCAGCTGTTTCTGCAGGATCATGTTGTGTAGCATGACACATATTATGAACATGTGTGCACATGTGGATGGAAGGTACTGCAAAGATTAACCAGATATGTCAAGGCAGCTGAACTGTGACTTGAGCATCCCAAATACACACTCTATAATGATCCTGGTATGTGCATGTGCCTCATTATGGCATTTTTGAGTGGGTGTGTGTGCATTTCTAATGGGCATCATCATCCATGTCTCCAGTGCAAAACCAGCATCGCCCACCAGATGGCCATACAGGATGTCCCCTTGGCAAATCCCAGATACAGTTGTGAGGAATGTGAAATGTGGGAGTCGTGATAGCTCCCAGGGCTGCCAGCACACATATTCATGATAATGCCCTGGGCATTGCACACAACCTGGCAGTCGATGGAGTGAAAGCCCTTGCAGTTTAGGTAGACCCTACCCTGCTCACTGGGTGGTGCTTTGATGTGGATGTGCATGCAGTCTAAGGCACCCAGTACCTATGGGTAGTCTGCTACACAATGGAAGAGGTGCATATTGCTGGTTCTCTCCTCACAGATGCTAGGGAGGTAAATGTGCTCACTGGCATGTGGTAGCATGGCATCCAGGAAATGGTGGAGTACCCTGGATGCAGATGTCTGTGAGACCCCATGATGTCCCCAGTAGGTCTTTGGAAAGTACCTCTAGCTGGTATTCATTAGGATACACATACCTTGGTATCCACTGGCTCTGGGTCTGAGGTGAGGCCGGCACAGCTCAATGAGTTGCTGAAGTATGTCCCTATCCACCCTGTAGCGCTCTACCACCTCCAGATCATGTAGCCCTTGGTAGATTATCCTGGGGCTGAACAGCATTCTCTTCCTCCTCCTCAGTCTTGAGCAGTTGTCAGCATTATCCTCCTCACCACCCTCAGCCTCTAGCACATATTGATGCATCAAAGTGACAGCAGCCCCCACGATTTTTTTGGATAAAATTTCCCTGAGTGTGTACACCAATGGTGCAGAGTTTGTGGGAAAAAACAGACTGACAGGTTTTTGCATAGTTTACACTGTTGTGCCACAGATGCTGCCTGTATGATTGGCTGACTATGATGCATTCCACCTGACAGCTAGGCTACTTATCCTTGAATGCTTTTAGGCCCCAAGGTGCACCTTGCAAACCCACTGCCCAAATGTAAACAGTTCTGCTATTTTCTTTTCTTTTTTTTTTTTTGGTTTAAGACTATGCAAACCTGTTTAGCTAAAGTAAACATTTTTAAGCAGAGATGGCTCTTCCTGGTCATGAATATGCTCCTCATTTCATGGAATAAGTAAATACAGCCTCAGACACACCCCCTTGCTTAGCTGTGCTTAGCTAAGCTGAAATGGAAGCTGTGGAGCTCCAGTGTACTTACACCAAGCATGACACACCCCCTCTCCATATCAGCTGATTTTCCTGCTTATACCACTGCCTTATAGCTCCTACATGGTTAGGTGCAGCCAGACAATGGTCTCCCATTTTGTGATTCAGTAAAATCTGCTCATTTGCATTCCCCACTTCCTTAGTCCCTTGTTACACCACTACACCAGAGCCTTTCTCCTTAGCAACCAGTTTTACCTGTTATTGTTTTGATTCTGCATGCTATACACTATAATGGCAAAATGCAGATTTTACTTAAGATTGTCTTTTAACATTTTTTTTAATTTATTTTCAGCAAGATCTCATTTGCGCGCCGCTGCACTAATCTTAAATAGCTGAAATCAGCCAAAAAAAATAAATTTTGATTTTTATAATTTTGCAACTCGTTTCCATGCCAATGGCCATATTTTTGGCCATTGGCATGCCTAATGATTATAATGCAAGCTTTACTTTGAGCTGTCATGCCCCAGTTTTCATTTTTGCAGAAATGTTCATGGTCAGTAACCGAATACATTTCTGCAACGGACACTGTTCTAGCACGGATGCCTACCTACTTACTGAATTGCTAATTCACCTCATTTGCATAGTTTTCACCAGCAAATGAGGCAATTAGCATTATTCAGTGGTGTCTGTGTCAGAATAGTACTAGCAGGCTCGTGCATGACCCCAGCCTTGTTTACTGAATCGCTCGGCAGCCATATTCCATGCAGAAGCTGTTGCACTGTTATGGCACGGAAAAAAAATCTTTATTGAATCCCGGGGACTGTGTGATTCATTTTGCTACAGCACTGTTGTTTTGCTATGACCATTAAAGTTTAAAAAAAAATAAAAAAAAAATAAAATAAGCATACTGTTAAGTTTGGTATGATGCAAGTCAAAACTACATATCATTATAATAATTAATCGGAGGGTCATCCAGAATTTATTATATTCTTACATGTGTGGTGAACTGAATGGGACAAAACTAAACAGACTATTAGCTTTATAGGCTTAATAGCCATCCCTGTGATATAGTACTATACCTGTGGAGCAATCTATGAATTTCTAGTAAACGTCAGAAGAAAGTACAGTGTGACATTTATTTATTAACTGAACTTCCTTTGCTATTTTAAATGTAATGAAATGCAGGCACAGTCATGTTTATATGTGCTGCATCATATGCTTTTTTTTTTTTTTGTAATGCATTTGTTCTATCAGAAAATATCACTTTGGAAAAAGATGGCTAGCTAGCTAGCTGGATAGATAGATACTGTAACTAGAGATATAAAAACACATATGTTTATACATATACCTATACCTGTAGTTTAGATGAAGCCTCTTCAGTGCAATCTGAAGAGTGCTCACTAACCACCACAAATATAAAGAAAAGTAGACTAACAGATTCTATCACATGTGGAATCTACATTCAAATCTTAAGGCATGCATGAAAGCAATCTATAGATTACAAACCACCACAAATAAAAACATACATAAATATAATATAATGTAATAATCCTTCTAATAAAGGAAATAGTTCATAAGCACATACCCAAGCCATTGATATATAGCGATATTAAAGTAGTTTATTTAAGCCTGTCTGAAAAAGTATCCCCAAAATAATATTCCACATTTGTTCTAACATAATACAAACTTAGTTCAGAACAAATATTGCATTTATTTTCCTGAGCCCAGGTCATAACATCCATTGTCTACATAAATTAAATATATGAACAACTTACCAGTAACTTGCATTGTCCTTGAGTTGGCATAGGTCTGTGTGCTTTTTCTTTTCTCATGTCTTCTGTTGAGGCTGATTCATGCCTGTTTGTTTTGTTTGGGGGATTTAAATAGATGGGAAGGTTAACTTTATATACAAAAAAAGGAAAGAAATTCATAACTGAGGCTAAAGAACACTAAGTGTGATGCCGTTTCAAACTGGTGCAGCCAGTGCATACCTCTTAGCTTTCCTTGACTTTCAGACATTTACCTGACAATGCCTAGCAGCCTTCCAGTTTTTTCAAAGAATATCCTATCGCATCATCATTTTGCTATGTTTGCACAAACCTGTGGAATTAGCTAATCATTTTGACTGAGCTCACTATGTAATGACATATATTTGAGTTTTAGACTTCATATCCTTCAGAAGATGCCTTACAGCACATGTCCTGTTATTCCATCAACTCACTACATTTATAAAATAAATATTTGGAATCTCTCTTTAGTTTTGAGCCCTTTTTCCTCTCAGTTTTTAGGCATCATCTAAAATTCTTGCACTGAGTTGTTGAGAGGTATGTCCTTGATGTCGACTCATTTGTTCTCTCTGTCTCTCTTGATGCTGGCTTTTGGAGAAAGGGAATACATTGCACTTGGGGAAAAATGATAATATTTGGATTATAGACTTTTTTTCCTTTGGGGGAGGGACATGGCTCTTCCTTGGTTGTTCTTCTGTTAGGTTTTGGAACAGGGCTTATCTGTCACAGTTTGCCCCAGCCCTTGTTTTGTACTGCTGGTTCTGTCTACAGGTTGCATGTCATCTTTGGGTGACCACAACATTGCTTATGGGCTGGGCATACAGGCTGTTTTTTTTTTTCTGTGACCTTCCTCTCAGCTGTCCCTGAATTTCAGGGACTGCTTTGAGCATGAGACAAAGTTTGGCTGTTCTTCCCATATCCTTCTTAATTTTTTATGAGGGGTGGTGGACGGCTCTTAAGGGAAAACTTATTTATTATTTATTTATTTGCCGTTGGTTTACCAGGATAGTCCATTGGGCCAAGATGAACCCGTTTTCAATGGAGTCCTGGGGAGAAAAGCTCCAAAACAGTCTAAGTACAATAGATTATTGTTGATAATTTATACAATTCTAAAATGTTCAAACAAATAATTTCAAATAGTTAACAAGCATTAGAAATAATACAGAGTTGTGATGGATCTAGCAGATGAAACAGTTTATCAAAGGCATGTTGCAAGGCAGTGCAAGAAGATTATTACATGTTAAAAAGCATAAACTTAAGAGGTTAGGTCTGATACATTAATTGCATATACCATAGGAATAATAGGGTAGTTGTTAGAGAAAAAAATAGCTGGAATAAACAGGGGGATGAAGGAAGATGAAGAAAGAAGCAGTTCTAGTGTTAGTTATGAGGGGTGGGAGCAGAAAATGACAATGATCAAGGTGATGGTCATGATATATAGATATTGGTCATAATTCCTTGTTCTGTTGATGTCTCAGGTTGGTCAACCTATCCTTTGAAAGAGCGGGGCTGTGTTTCAATAAGGACAAATGTGAAGGTAAAGTAATCTATCTATCTTGTGTGTAAAGTGTCAGCATTCTAGAATCCCACAGTAGGATGACATGCAGTCTTGCATGGGAATTTTATAAAAGTATGAATATGCAAGCAATAATGCCTGACAGGGTGTGTGTTAATATAGCAATAACCCACGCCTGGGTGTGGGTAATGCTGGATTTACCCACGGTTGGCATGGTTTGGTCCTGAGGGTTAAGCCCGAGGGACCAAACAAAGCCAACCGTGGGTAAATCCAGCATTACCCACACCCAGAAGTGGGTTATTGCTATTATACAATGACATTATTTAAGAAAAAAAATAATTACTTTTCTTAAATAATGGCATTGTATAATGCCTCCTTGCTGCCCTTCCGCAGCTGTCTGGTATTCCGCGGAAGTTCTGATGTACTGTGCATGCCTACGCAGTACATCAGAGCTGTGGGTAAAAGCAACGGAGAAAGCAAGATCTCCATTGCTTTTTACTGTTTCGCTATGTTAAATGGGTTTAACATAGCGAGACAGCTTTAAAAAAGCAACGGAGAATCTCCGTTGCTTATTTTAAAGCTGTCTCGCTATGTTAAACCCATTTAACATAGCGAGACAGGTTTAAAAAAAAGCAACGGAGAAAGCAAGATCTCCGTTGCTTTTTACACACTGTGTGACTATGTTAAAGGAGTTTAACATAGCGAGACAGCTTTATAAAAAGCAACGGAGATCTCCGTTGCTTTTTTTAAACCTGTCTCGCTATGTTAAACTTCTTTAACACAGCGAGACAGTGTTTTAAAAAAGACTTATACTAATGGAAAAAGTCCGGGCGACCAGACCTTTTTCCATTAGTATAAGTCGATTTACAACGTGCATGCTGGCCAATCATCGTGCACGTTTTGGAATATTAATGGGGGGATCATGGTATAATGTGCAATTAATGCCTGTCCAGGGGTCTACACCCCTTGAAGGTCATTAATTACAAATTAACACACACCCTAGAGGGCATTATTGTGCTTAGACAATGGGCTTTCTGCAAAATTGTTGTGTTTTACTTATTTATATTTTTTCATTACTATATTGTTGTTGATGTAAAATAGTCTCTCTGCCTAATGTTTAAAAGTTGCTATGGTATATGCAAATGGTGTGAGAGGAAGCATTTTACATCCAAAATATATCATTTTTTTTAAAAATATATCTAGACATCTGCTTTATTTTTCAGTCCCTCACTACTAAAATAGTTTCTTGCCAGTTATTGGAGACTGAAGTCAGTAAATAATGACACATTTGATTTTCAAACTTTATTTCCCACAGAAAATTCATGTTATCACAAATCCTGTTATTTAACTTATTTTTTTCATTTTTTTAAGTATGACATTTAAAATCTGTTCCTATTTCTGAGACTTTGTTCCCCCTTTATTTCAGGCTTTATCCAAATTTCTTCAGCTGAAAGGTCAAAAGTTATGCAAACCTTTTATCTGCTGCTGCCATTGGTCCATTAATCTCACTGGCCCTCCCTCTCTTTCACACACACACACACACACACACACACACACACACACACACACACACACACACACACACACACACACACACACACAATTGCACTTCAGAAAATACATGCTAACACAAGTTCTATTATTGAAGCAACTTTCTGTTTTTTTAACAGGAATTTGTTCCTGTTTTGAACCTTTGTTCCTCGTTTAATTTAGGTCTTATTCTGCTAACTTGATCTAAGAGTTGAGAGGTACATAAACTTCCTGAATGCTGCTACTGCCAGTGTTGGATCACTCTCACTCTTCACCTTCTCTCTTTCACTTACACACACCTCGCTTTCATGCACGCAAGCACACATTCCCATACACAGAGACAGAAACATAAACGCGCACACAGAAACAGGAACATATACACATACACACTTTTTTCTGTTATATTTAGTTTTACACTTGCTGAACAGCAAAAGTGCTGCTTGGCAAGTATAAAATAATCGGTCGATCGATCTCGCTTTCACTCATATGCATGCATACACTTACACATACAGGCAGAAACACACAGACACACTTTTGTTTTTATTTTCATTTTCTTTTTTTTAATATATTTTACACTTGCTAAACATCAGAAGTGCTGCTTGGCAAGTGTAAAAGTCACCTTATGCTCAAGGGTTAATCCGCCAATACTGGCAGAAGACCGATCAAAAATTGAAGGTAATTTCTTGGGTGGCACCATGGGTATGGTTCAGTGACAGAAGCCAGTCTTCTGAGGAATGCCTGGAAGAGTTTATCAATTCATTGACAGATTAAGAGAGGGTTTAATTGTCTGAACCAGCCTTGGATGGAAGTTTGGTGCCACCTCAGTTTTATCTTCTGTGAAGGTACAAGGGATCACGTTGGGGCAGATTTCATCCCCACCCTTATCCAACATACAGAGTGAGTCCACTACTGTAATTTCTCTTTGGATGCTCTGCCATCTGATCCAGATATTAGTGTTACTCAGTTCTTGTCACCTATGGCTACATTGAACTTTTCAGTTTCCACATCCACTGGATTCCACATCATGGCCCACATCTCCAACAGAATTAAAGAAAAGATTCGCAAAGTGAAATTCCTGACGTTAATTGACCTTGTGGATAAAGCAGGAATATATCCCATTACTGACACCGACAATTCTACTAACAAGGATTTTATGGCAGCTCTAGCAGCCATTTGGAAAAAGGCCTCAGCTAGGGTGACAGTTAAAACTGGGATCATTAGGCTTCATGGTATTCATGGGAGTGCTTGTAGAAAATGATCCAAGCCAGGTACTGCTATTGTTAGCATAAGTTTGGACATTAAGGAAGCTCTCCTTGTCAAAAAGGGTTCAGGCTGGTCAAATTATGATCACTGATTCAGAAAATTAAAAGCTATAGACAAGTCCCTTAGGTGAGAACTAAGATACCCGACATTTGGCAGAGTGCCATGGTGGACAAGCTGAGCATCCCCGAGATGGACAGTTTTAATAGACTCAATGGAGAGGCAAAGTTCTGCTGGGTGTTTAGCCATAGGATGTGCCTTTGGCCATCTTGTAAGTTTGCTCACTTGTGTTCTGGTTGTGGGAAAGGTCACCCTGTGTCTAGGCACTGGAGGACTGTAGGATGGGATAGGCCTGACATAGACTTACTTCACCTCAAGGGAGGACTGGGAGAGACACGGGATAACTCTCCCAGAGGCAAGTAGTTTTTTTTTTTTTTCATAGCCACAGAGCCACTGCTGTAACGGGTTTTGACTAGTCTGCATCCTTCCTACTCACCAATGGATTCAGTTTTTGCTGACTATCTTTACCAAGAAGCTGCCACAGTCGTTCTTGAAGGTTGCAATAAATGTTTCAAGATCCATTCCTTATTTCCATTAGATTCAAAATCAATTAGAAACTTTCATCCATTAAGGGACATGAAGACTTGGCAGCTAATTTAATAGAAAAAGAATAGGCAGTTGGGTAACTGGTCCATCTTCCATGCCTCTCTGGCCTGCTTTTAAAATTTCCCCCACTGGCCTAGTTTACAAGAAACTGGAAGGTGAGTGCAGGCTGATTCACCACTGCTTGCACCCTGCGGATGCCTCAGTCAATGATTTCATTGATAGAGACCAGGCTAAGGTAAGTTATTCTTCAGGTGACTGAGGTCATCCTAAGCTATTCCAACCCCTGGCTTTGTAAGTTGGACATCCATTAAATCTGCATTCTTCCTGTTAGGCATGAGTACACACGATGCTTAGGTTTTCTATTTGAAGGGAGTTCTTTTTCATGGTGTGCTTGGTGGCTTGTGCTAGCTTTGAACTTTTCAGCACATTTTTTTCCTTGATGCTGGCAGTGCAGAGCACCCCATTATTCAGTGATCCACTACCTGGATTATTTTTTAATGTAAGTGAAGGATAGGAAGTGGCAGGTTAGGGTATGATAGCCTTCAAAGAGGTTTGTGGTATTTTAAGAGTACTGTTGGATATTGACAAGTCAGAAAGGCCTAGGCAGTTCTTCACCTTTTTGGGTTTAGCAATTGGTACCATCAATAGATCTTCTAAACTTCCACAAAATAAATTATAGCAGGTTAGGCATTAAATATGGAAATTTCTGGATGTTAATAAAGCTTGCATGGGGGGAATCATGCACATTCATGGGATATTGAACTTTTCCTGCAGTTTCACCAGGCAAGACTTTCCTCTAGTCTATTTCTGACTTGCTGAAAGGAAACAAAGCCAAGCATTCCAAGGTTCATCTGACCAGCAGGGTTCAAGAAGATTTCCAGCTCTGGTTCATGTTCTTGAACAAATTCAGTGGTGTGTCACTTTGACAGTTTCCTTGGGTCTCTACCAGTGAACTTAATCTTTGTACAGATACAGCAGGGGGAGGTTGGTATGCAGAGCTACTTCCAAGGCAGCTGGTTCACTGAAAAATGGCTGGAGTCTTTGTCAAAAGATAGGAGGATGAATATTACTTTCCTGGAGATCTTCCCTATATGAGTAGCCACTTTAAAATGACAAATTATACAACAGCAGAGTATCATTTCATTCAGATAATGCTGCAGTTGTCCATGCCCTCAACAACTGGGCTTCTAAGTCCAGATGGTCACGCTCTGTAATTAGGCTTTTAGTTTTATTGGGTTTGGAAATTAATCTGTCTTCCTCTAGTCTGTATGCACCTGGTTGATACAGTCCTATAACTGATAGCCTTTCCTGTTTTCAGTATACCAGGTTTTGGCAGCTGGCCAAGCATGCAGAACCAAAGGGCACTGTAATTCCTTCTGAAGTTTGGTCAGTTAGAGAAGAGTAGCCGCATCATTGTTGGCAAATTTATGGGCCATTAACACCAGAAAAGTGTATTCGTCACTTTAGACTTTCAAGGGATTTTATAGGTCCTTACCCCCTTGCCACAGAAACTGAGGATTGTCTGTGGCCCTTCGCTTCATGATTTTCAGATGCTTATTAGCAGATTCTCCCAATGCATTATGAGTTCATGTCATGGTTTAAGCCGGTTAGCATGCTTTTTGGCCCATCAGGATCTCTCCAGACACTGGCTGTCTGGCAGGCTGAGTAAGAACTGGGAGAATATTTGATGGACTTCACATGATTCCAGGAAGCAAATAGAGAAGCACCTCCTTGTCATCATTATTTGGTGCTTGCATAGAGCAGTAACTGATTTTCATACCCTTTCTATCCTGGCTGCTTTGTTCACTTGCTTATACACGGATGCTATTTATACCAGTGAATTATTAGACTCCCTTTGCTGGGAGGATCTTGTGATTCACAGGGAGTTTATTCTGTTATGTGCTAACAAATCCAAAATTGTGTGTAAAGGGCAGCAAATATTTTTAGATAAGTCAAGTTGGTTGGCCATTTTCCCAATTCACTGGTTCAGGCTACTGCACAGGATCACCCTAGGGATGCAGGACAGTTAGATTGGTAAAGGTCAACCTTTTCTTATGGAAGGCCATTTAAAGGCAAGGCATACATTCTCAAGGGTAATCATCCCACTCATTTAGAATAGGGCACACTTTTGACTTAGCCACTGTTGATCATTTGGCTAAGGTCATGCAAATAACAGGAAAGATTGTTTAATGAAATATTGGAAAGTGAGAGGATGCCTGATGAATGGAGAAAAAGTGTTTGGTACCGATTTTTAAGACTAAGGGTGATGTGCAGAGCTGTAGTAACTACCGAGGGATTAAAATGATCAATCACAGCATGAAGTTATGGGAAAAAGTAGTGGAAGCTAGGGTAAGAAGGGAGGTGATGATTAGTGATCAGCAGTATGGTTTCATGCCAGAAAAGAGCACTACAGATGCAATGTTTGCTCTCAGAGTGTTGATGGAGAAGTACAGAGAAGGTAAGAAGGAGTTGCATTGTGTCTTTGTGGACTTAGAATAAGCATATGGCAGGTTGTCTAGAGAGGAGTTGTGGTATTGTATGAGGAAGTTGGGAGTGTCAGAGAGGTATGTAAGAGTGGTACAGGATATTGTCAAAGGAAAAATAACTTCAAAATGATCAATACATGGCAGGTTCAGGTTAAGGCACTTTAATCTTGCAGCAAGGAGACAAAAACGTGCTAATACAGAGTTTGTCTAACTAGAATCACATATACATTTCTTACAAGGTATTGCCTACTAAGCTGACGTAATGAATCACAAGTTCTTTCAATATTATTTCTCAGCAGCTGTTTGTCCATGATTTTCTGCTGGCATATCAAGTTTACAAAAAAACTTCCTAAGAAAACCAACGTGGCCTTGATTACCACCGGTCAGATACAACTTTCCCACTATGCAATGTTACCATTCAAGGTAATATGGCTAATTCGAGCACAAAGCAAGTACAGATTACAGTTCATTTCTTCAAGCAGTCTTTGTCTGATGTATCTCTTCTTTTCTGCAGCTGTGCATGTTCTCATAACACGAACAGGGCTGATTGTTCATATTCAATCACATTATAGAAAACAGTATTGTTCTATTCATTCACTATTCATTCATTTTCCTGACCTAGCAGATAATCACCTGCTTCTCAGTACATTTCCAAAAGGCATAAACATGAATTTTGCTGTGCTAGCAAATACTAGGTCAGAGAGCATCTTGCAATTTCAGAAAGCATACTGCAGTTTGAAAAAGCATCTTATAATTTCATACAGAATTAAGCTGTACATAAAATAGAATGAAATGTGTTAACCCTTTTAGCTTCAAATAAGCACTAAACATATAAATCAATACATATTTTTCTAACATTTCCCCCTGTTAATACTTTTATTCTATTTTCAAAAGCACAAACAGCTGCTTATTCTCTTAACCTCTTTCCATTTAGAATTTGCAGTTAAGAAAGTCATACAGTTTAAACTTATGAAAGCGTTTCAGTCTTCAATAGTTCTTCAATTTTAGTACTTTGATATAAAGTCTCAGAAACTGACATGTCTATAAAATCTTTGATCAATCTTTTCATGCAAGGAATACCACAACAAATGCACACTCCTAATATGAGTAATCCTACACAAATGGCAATCAGGATGTTCATTAGGATGCTACTCCACCCCCCAAACAAATTCTGGAAAAAATCCATCAATGGGTTTGGGCCTGGTTTAGTCATGGCCGACACTTGCTGAATCACCTCGAGATGTTTTTTTATCTCATGCTGGTTGTCAGGAATATACAAACAGCACTCCTCTTTTATTAAAGTGCACGTACCACCTTTCACCGCTAGGGTGAATTCAAGAGCCATGTGGTTTTGAAGCACCACAGTTCTCATAGCATTCAGTTCATCAGTCATTAACTTGAGAGCAGAAAAAGTTGCATTACTCATTACTTCAAGAAGTTTGGACAGTTTTCTCAGCTCCCAAATCGATTTCACTGCACCATATGCAGGGGCTATACCTGCCCACGATATGATAGTGTCACTCAAGTCCATGTGTGTCAGTTTGTCTTTATTTTTTACGGAATTATGGTTTCTCCAGCCTGCTTTGATTCGTCCCACTGGATTTTCAGGCCTTCTGATTGGATTTCCGGTTTTCTTGGTGACCTCTCTGACATTTTGAATCTTTCCCTGAGGTAAGACTGCAGTGTGTCGTATGGTCAGAACCAGGTAACCAAAAAACAACTGCCAGACCAGTTCTCAGGTAACCATTTGTATGCCTTTTTTCCACAAACAAAATAACAATTCTCTACTTTAGTATTAATATACACTTGCCTTGCATGAAACATTTTCTTATCAATAATAGATAGTTGTTTTAAAAGTACAGGATTATGTTGAATTTCATCAATAGTCTTATGAATCGACTTGAGATATGAGTCATAGTTTGTATCACAGATATAACCTGCATTATTGGCTTTGGTATAACATTTGTAAGGAATAGTCACATTACAATTACTCCAACCTACCTGAACAGTATCATTTTTGTAAAAACATACAATTCCCTTTTGTGTAACAGGCAGGTACAATGCTATTTTGTCTTGTGATTTTACAGTTGTAGTATCAAAAAGCAAATTTTCCCAGGTCTCATTGACCCCTAGGGGGACAGCAGTCATTAATAATCCCCTGTATGCTGTTGGTATAGCTGTGCAGATCCAGCAATTCGAAACATTAAAAGTTTCAGCATACACGTATTTCATTGCTTGGTAAGTGTTAAAGTTCGAATGCCAGTCTATGAATGATTCACGTTTATTCAGTTCAGCTCGTGTGGCTGGAAAAAGGAAAGGCCACAACAAAAAGATTAATGTTATCAATATGGTCAACAGAATGATCATGCAATACTTCTGAGGTTGTTCAGCATTTCTATTTGCTCTGTATCTGGTCATTTTGTTCTTGTGTAACAGTAACACGTTTTTTGTCCAGTTCAAAGTTTTTAACCAATTTACAGTGTGTCAGATGAATCCAGGATGCTCGCTCTGTGATCTTGACTGCAGTGGGTGTTGACAGTAGCACTTGGTACGGCCCTTCCCACTACGGTGTGGTCCCATTCCTCTTCTTAATTCCCTTCACCCAGACCCACGTGCCTGAGACTACTACTGCTTCCAATGGTCTGGTTTGTTCTTTATCTGAAACAGAATTCAACTGCAAAAGTTGTTTATTACTTAGAAGTCTTCTCATGTATTCTGCAAGTGAACTGTCTGCCTCCTGGTCTCCAGGCATGAGAGGTTTCCACTGAGGTATATAATATGCCCTCCCAAACAGTATTTCAAAAGGAGTTAACCCCTTTGCATTTGGAACAGTTCTCATGCTCAACAATGCCAGAGGCAGTCAGTGCACCCAGTTCTTCTGTGTCTCGCTAATCAATTTCCTAAGCTTATTTTTCAGAACCCCATTATGCCTCTCTACTAATCCTGTGGATTGGGGGTGGTATGCACAATGGTTCTTTAAAGAAATTCTGAAATAACGGCTCAACTGTTGTATGGTCTGATTTACAAAGTGTGTGCCATTGTCACTGTAGATCTTTTCCGGTATGCCAAATCTAGGAATAATTTCTTTAACGAGGACTTTTGCAACAGTAGCTGCATCTGGATTTTTGGTCAGAAAAGCTTACACCCATTTGGAAAACATATCTATAATGACAAGACAATATTTCTTATTTTCACATTTGTTTAGTTCTATGAAATCCATACAGATAGTATGGAACGGGTACGGTGGTGTTGGGAAACTCCCTTGCTTAGGCTTCAGGGCCCCCTGTGCAAGATGCCTGTTACAAACATGGCATGCTGCACAAACATTTTTTGTGTAGTTTGTAAATCCATATGCAGTGAACACTCGGTTCACTAACTGTACCATCCCCCCTGTTGAGACATGGCACTGCCCATGGCTCAACAAAGCTGCATATCTAAACAAGTTAGACGGCAACATTGGTTTTCCTTCTTTGGAGATGTACAGCCCTTTCTCAAGAATTGCTCCTCGTTTTATCCATTTCTGTTTTTCTACATTTGTAGTAAGTGTCTGCATTGTTTTTAACATTTCTAAATCTAAAATCTCAGAAGGTTGCAATTCCTCACTCAAAAGAAATACTTCTGAAGCTGAAGCTGCCTGCTTTGTAGCTGGATCAGCTCTCGCATTACCTTTTGAAATCCTATCCTGTTGCTTAGTATGAGCTACGCATTTACAAATATCTACTTTCTGAGGTAACTGAATAGATTCTGACAAATCTAAAATAAATTGCGCATGATTAACCGGTTTACCAGTAGATGTTATCATTCCTCTATTTTTTCACTGTTGTGCAAAAACATGTACAGCAGAAAAAGCGTACTGGCTGTCAGTAAAAATATTCACACATTTACCCTTTGCCAAGGTAATGCCCTTGTTAAAGCAATCAATTCTGCTGCCTGTGCAGATAAGTTGTGTGGTAAAGACTTTGCTTCTAAAATCTCAGTATCAGAAACTACGGCAAACCCCACTAGATTCTGTCCTGTAGGACCCCTTCTGCATGAGCCGTACACGTAATATGTCACCTCGGCATCATCCAAGGGAACATCCGTTAGATCATTTCTGGGCAGTGTCTTTTGCTCAATCTCCTGCAGGCAGCTGTGTGGTGTGCCATCTGCAGGGGTCGGAAGCAAGGTAGACGGGTTTAAAGTTGTACATCGTTCAATTGTCATATGAGGTTGGCTCAAGAGTATAGTCATACAGGAAAGATGTCTAGCAGGAGAAAGATATGCTAATTTTTCTTGCAGTAAAATAATTGTGACTGCATGAGGCACTCTCAATGTGAGAGGGTGGAACAGCACTACTGAGGCCGAAGCCTCTACTGCCATTGCAGCTGCAACTACTGCTTATACACAGTGGGGCAGGGATCGCGCCACTGGGTCCAGCTGTGATGAATAATAAGCTATGGGGCATTGCTTATCCCCATGCTGCTGTGTTAACACTGATGCCATGTAACCTTGCTTACAATCTACAGTTTGGAAAAACCATTTATGATAGTTTGGTAATCCTAAAACTAATGAGGATGCTATCAGTTGTTTCAGTTTGCAGAAAGCTGATTCTGCTTCTGGTGTCCATTGCAATAAATCTTGTGCTGCCATAGGCTTCTTGTATATTAAGTTGATCAGTGGAGCAGATTCCAAGACATAGTGTGGAATCCAACTCCAACAGAAATTAGTCGTGCCCAGGAAGGACATCATTTCCTTCTTGGTAGTCAGTTTGGGTGCTTGTAAAATTGCTATTTTCCTATCGTCATCCAATGTTCTGCCTTCTTTGGATATTACATATTCCAGGTATTTAACCTGTTTTCTCCAAAGCTGCAATTTGTTTTTGTTTACGTTGTGTCCTTGAGTAGCTAGAAATTGTAGTAATGCTATGGTATCTTCCCTGCATTCTTGCTGGGTGGGGGCTGCCAGCAGGATGTCATCTACATAAAGTAGAATTTGACTGCCTCTTGGTGGGCTAAATCCTGCCAACTTGCTTGCCATCTCTTGTGCAAATATTGTTGGGCTTTCACAATACCCCTGTGGTAGTCAAGTGTATGTGTACCTTTTCCCCTGAAATGTGAATGCAAACCAATGTTGGCTGTCAGGGTGTATTGGAATTGAAAAGAACGCATTGCTAATATCTACCACAGAAAAATACTTCTGTTGAGGTTTTAAATCATTCAATAAGGTGTGTGGATCTGGCACCGTAGGTGCTCTAGGTATTACTGCATCATTAACAGCTTGTAAGTCTTGGACCATACGCCATTCCCCGTTTGCTTTCCTAACAAGAAATAAGGGTGTGTTACATGGTGAATCAGGAGATTCCACCAGTACTCCTTCCTTAAGTAAAGCTGCTATTATAGGTTTGATTCCTATTTCTGCATCCTTCCTTAAGGGATACTGCCTCTTTTGAGGTCTAAATGCTGATTTTGGCATAATGGTAACTGGTCCTGCTGTACAAATTAGTCCTACATCTGATTTCCCTGTTGACCAGAGAGTTTCTGGTATGCTCCGTAAAGCTTTTTCTTCCTCTTCCAGTAAGAGTGCTAATCAGCTGTCCTCACTAGACTGCAAGTGTACAGCTGGGTGTGTCTGCGTTATCCAATTTAGCTTCTGCTTTTGTACTCCCTGTTCTGATAATTCTAACTCTTTTTGTTTTTCCCACCTTGTGACTTTTTCACCAAGATCTGCCCATTTCACATTCTTGTCTTTAGTTAAACTAACATGTGGTAATCGATTAGATTTATAGAGTGCAAAGAATGCCTGGGGCAATGAACAGCTAACTACACTGTTCCCTTCTGTGTCCTAGTACAGATTACATAATACTAATCTGTTTGCATGGTTTTTAAATAGTTCTTGCTCATATTCCTTATCAGGTCCTGGTGTGCTACAATAATACAGAGTACAGTGCAACAAATGCTGTTTAACAGTGTCAAGGGAGGGGAACTTACTGATGGCTACATTCATCAGCTCTTCGGTTACTGCCCCTGGACCAGTCGTGACTAAGTCCTGGCTGTACCAATAAAATGTTTCACCCTCCGGTCGCACCACAAAAGTATCCATTTGTCGCTGTGCTTCCATACCCTGCATAGTTGGTACTACTGCTATGCCAAATATCTGGATAAGATCTCTGCCGAAAAGGTTCACTGGGCATTTTGCAGAAACAACAATTTTGCTCTTCTGGGTCATCCCTGAAACAGGGTCCGTTATTGCTATGTTATGGGAGAGTGGCTCCCGATACAGCTGTCCATTAGCTGCCTTCAGTAATATGTAATCAAGTGATTCTGAATTTTCTGGTAGTTTAGAAGGATGTATCAGGGTTCGTGAAGCTCCTGAGTCACATAGGAATTTAACTCCCCCCCCCTACCAGAAGTGTAACTTCCAGTTTTGTGTCTGCTAAATAGAGCTCTAGGCTCAATAATGCTAAGTCCAAAATTTCACTTTCTTCACCATCGGTGATTTCTTGTACTTCCTCTATTTCTTCTATCACATTCTCTACTCCCTCTATTACATTTACATTTGTCTTTTCTTGGTTATTCCCTTCTAGTGATTCTTGACTATCATATAGTCAGTCCTCACCCTCCTTATCTTCCATGGCTACCTTCTTGTTTTGCTTGCAATCCCTTGCTAAATGTCCCTTTTTTCCACATTTAAAACACTCATCCCTTTTCTTTCTCTCTCTTCAAACACTTCTGATCGTTTGTCAGATTGTTTGTTTCCCTGGGCATTTTTCTTGCCCTTTTTCCCGGACTGTACTACATAAACTTCTACTCCGTCTTCTACAGCAAATACTTGGACTTTCTTTTTCTTTTTACTATTAAAATGCCTTTTGGCATGCCTAGCATATTCAACTAGTGACTGTAATCTACTTGTACGATGGTCTACCATGTGCTTTGTAATAAAGCTGCTTATAGGCAAAATACTGCCTTTCAAAAATGCATTCTTTAATTGCTGCTCATATGGGGAATCATGTGTTTGATCTTCAGTTACCTGCATTCCACAATGGTTATTAAAACACTCTAATAATCTAGCATAATATCTGTCAACAGTTTCACCTTCCTATTGAATGCATTGATTAATGCAAGTCCAGTCTGCCCTAGGCTTCCATTTCTCAGAGATTCGGTCTGTCAGACCTTTCACTCTGTTATCCAGTTCTGCATTACTATGTGGCAGTGGCTTATGTTCTGCGTCACGGGGATTCCAGTTGCCACTGATCATGTGCCAATCTGGACCTACGATCTGTCTGACTACTTTTTCTACTTCTTCTCCATTCAAATGATAACTTAACCTCATGCCCTGTAAGTCTTCTAAGAATTTTCTAAAATTAACTTTTGGATGGGGAATTCCCGCTGTGGCTTTCCGGATGTCTTCCGGTGTCCACGGTCTATATACTAGGAGAGTCGGGTCCTGCCCTGCTTGTCCTGCCTGCGGATTTGGTACTTCTATGAGTAGACATATCTCTTCTTCACTCATAGCTTGTGAATTTTTGTTTATTTCATATAACTCAGTATCCCCTCTTAAGTTACGTGTTCGAGACCTAGTCTCGATGGGATCTCTAACATACGGTCTTGGCTTTGCGGTAACAGCCTGGTATAGCGAGGTGGATTAGCTTGTCCACTCGCTTCATATTCTGGTGGGGGAAGTGGAGGGGGTGGAGGGGCTGATGCTATCACCAAATTATTGTCTTCTTTATCTAGAAACATAGCTTTTGAATTATTACTTTTCTGTTCTCTATGGTTTGCTTCCTCAATCCACCTGTGTGCCTGAGGAATACCCAATTGACGTTGTCGTTTTACCTGACCTTTTGCGTCAGTTTTAAGCTGTTTGACAAGTTTGACAAGCGAGGATTTACCATTAAATTTATATTTATTAACCCATTTTGTATAGTATCTAACATTGTCGGCATGTTGTAATTGCATATATTTTGCATCTTCGGTTAGCGGTGGGTTTTGGGAACTTTTTGTGCACTTATTACCCATATTGTTCTGATTGTTAAACTATGTTACGTAACCCTTCTTATTCTCATGTGGTACCACAATTTTTCTGTTTCACAGTTTAACTAGAATAACTGTCTTACCCATTCTGTTTCCCTGATCTATGACAAGACTGCAATCTTTCTGTCCCTGACTTGTACAACAACAAATCTCCTGACAGATATTTCCAATCAAGTCCCTGATCTAAAACAGAAAAAAGGTAAATCTCACCTTACCTGAGCCTCTGTGATTGACCCACTCCTGGTTTCTACAGCAACTCGTCCTCCAGTTGCAGATCAGAAAAGTGGCTGGCCTCTTTTGAACAACAGTTAAGTCGGAGGTCTTTCAAAGCAGAAGAACCGATGTGGTTTCTTCCCCGTATGGTTTCATGCCACCTGGCCCATCTGACCTGAGGCAAAGTGAGAGTTTCCGGTCCGGTGGATCAATCTGTCAAAGGAAAAATAACTTCAAAATGATCAATACACAGGAAGTTCAGGTTAAGGCACTTTAATCTTGCAGCAAGGAGACAAAAATGTGCTAATACAGAGTTTGTCTAACTAGAATCAGGAAGTGAAACTACATTTATACATTTCTTACAAGGTATTGCCTACTAAGCTGACGTAATGAATCACAAGTTCTTTCAATATTATTTCTCAGCAGCTGTTTGTCCGTGATTTTCTGCTGGCATATCAAGTTTACAAAAAACTTCCTAAGAAAGACAACGTGGCCTTGATGACCACCGGTCAGATACAACTTCCCACTATGCAATGTTACCATTCAAGGTACTATGGCTAATTCGAGCACAAAAACAAGTACAGATTACAGTTCATTTCTTCAAGCAGTCTTTGTCTGATGTATCTCTTCTTTTCCGCAGCTGTGCATGTTCTCATAACACGAACAGGGCTGATTGTTCATATTCAATCACATTATAGAAAACAGTATTGTTCTATTCATTCACTATTCATTCATTTTCCTGACCTAGCAGATAATCACCTGCTTCTCAGTACATTTCCAAAAGACATAAACATGAATTTTACTGTGCTAGCAAATACTAGGTCAGAGAGCATCTTGCAATTTCAGAAAGCATACTGCCATTTGAAAAAGCATCTTATAATTTCATACAGAATTAAGCTGTACATAAAATAGAATGAAATGTGTTAACCCTTTTAGCTTCTAATAAGCACTAAACATATACATTAATACACATTTTTGTAACAGATATGTACAAGGGTAGTGTGACAGCGGTGATGTCTGTGGTGGGAGTGACGGATGTGTTTAAGGTGGAGGTGGGATTACATCAAGGATCAGCTCTGAGCCCTTTCTTATTTGCAATGGTGATGTATAGGTTGACAGATAAGATCAGACATGAGTCCCCGTGGACTATGATGTTTTCAGATGACATTGTGATATGTAGTGAGAGTAGGGAACAGGTGGAGGAGACCCCAGAGAGGTGGAGATATGCTCTAGAGAGAAGAGGAATGAAGGTCATGAAGACTAAGACAGAATATATGTGTGTGAATGAGAGGGAGAATAGAGGAATGGTGAGGATGCAAGGAGTAGAGGTGGCAATGGTGGATGAGTTTAATTACTTGGGGGTCAATAGTTCAGAGTAATGGTGAGTGTGGAAAGAGGTGAAGAGGAGAGTAGAGGCAGGATGGAGTGGGTGGAGAAGACTGTCAGGAGTGATTTGTGACAGACGAGTACCAGTAAGAGTGAAAGAGAAGGTCTGCAAGAGGGTAGTGAGAGCAGCTATGTTATATGGGTTGGAGACAGTGGCATTGACAAAAAGGCAGGAGTCCGAGCTTGACGTGGCAGAGTTGAAGATGTTAAGATTTGCACTGGGTGTGACGAGGATGGACAGGATTAGGAATAAGTATATTTGAGGGTCAGCCCAGGTTGGAAGGTTTGGAGACAAAGCCAGAGAGGCAAGATTACATTGGTGAAGACATGAGCTGAGGAGGGATGCAGACTATATTGGGAAAAAGATGCTGAGGATGAAGCTGCCAGGTAACATTAATAGAGGAAGATGTAAGATAAGATTTATGGATATGGTGAGAGAGGACATGCAGGTGGCTGGTGTGACAGATCAAGATGCAGAGGACAGGAAGAAATGGAAACCGATGATCCACTGTGGCAACCCCTAATGGGAGCAGCCGAAAGAAGAAGAAGATGCAAATAACAGGAAAGTGGGTGTCTGATGCCTTCTCATCATACATCAGGCACTAAACACTTAATTTCTGTTTCTGGGAAAGAGGTTGTCTGGATGATTGGACATTTCTTCATCAAGAGATCCACAATCCAAGCTATGATCTGCCAGACCAGACATGCTGGTTTTTTAGATGATAACAAATGGTTATTTCATCACTTTGGCATTTTGAGTCTGTTATGGTTTTAGTTTTGAGAAATTTGGTGTCAGCTTATAGAAAATGAATGATTGCCCAAGGTTCTGGTAAACGTCCTCAGGGGAAATTACTTGATCTGAAGTCCAAAATAGATCCTCCTAGCCAGAATCCTATTTGATATGCACAGGCTGCACACACTAACTCTAGATATGGTTTTGTTTTGGTCATCTATTGTGCTGAGAATCCACTGGGGAGGAACTAGTTATACATGTGCAGACAAGATATCTAGATGCTTCATTAATCACAAAGTTACATGTGAAGCCTGCCAGATCAGATTTCAGGATATCTACCGCAGAGATCTTGACATATTGGACTCAGATTTTTATGCCAGTGAGAAAGTACATTTGAACAATTTAGTTTTTGATTTGGTTAATGTAGACATTGTTATGGCCATGGAGGGTATTTTAAGATGTAACTTTCACCCCTTTTTAATGAACTTGGATATCATAGGCTTGAGGCTGGTAAGGTGAGAAAGGGATGGTGGCATGCCATGTTGGTGGCTGCCTTGCACCCCCTTGTTTCTTCCCTGTTGTTGCAGTTCGCATTCAGTTTAACTGGTGGCCATATCAAGAGGTTTTGGGGTTGGAAGGCAAGACCATCAGGTCTGATGTAGCTTGGGTCACACACCTGGTTCTGTAAAGGTTAGCCAGAGCAAGCTTGGGCACTCTAAGCAGCTTAATATTTAATGGTTAAGGATTAATGACTATTTTGATGATATGGTTATATGTGAACATACTATGGCATCTTTAATGTTGTCCATTATATTGAATAAAAGGTTGCAAAGGCATTGCAGTGTGGTTATTGACCCAGCTCAGTGGACAATGGAACTCTTAATGTTAACACAATGAATGGCCTGTGCAAGTCCACATTTGCTGCATATGTATATACAGTGATGTCTTATACATGGCCAGAATGGAAACAGAAAAATATGGAATATGAAACACAAAATATACTGAGAGATGTTATCTCTTTCATAAAATCTAATAGCAGAAAATGAATTTTAATTTTAAATATAAAGCCATATTATGCATATTTAAGAAAATGCTGATTGGTGCACACTTAATTATAACTTAAACCCATGCAGACGGACAATAGAGGTATGACTGCCGAATCCTACACAAATGCACTTTATAAGGCACTTACACGAGTGCATGGATCATGCTATCCCTAATAGAACCAAGATGTTAGCCTCCAAAAAAGGAAGCCAATCTGGTGGTCCTCTGCCATAAACAAACTCTACAACAGAAAGAAAGTAACTGTTGCAAAAAAGAGTAAAATCCCATGACTGGAGGAACTCCCTGGTCAACCTCAGTAAGAAGCTGAGATCCCTCATAAAATCCTCCAAAGCTAGTTACAAAAACAAAATTGCCACTGACTCTAAAGACAGCCACAAAGCATTCTATAGCTAAGTCAAGAATCTAAATGGGAACACTCAGATCTGCTCTGAGTTACAGCATAATGGCACTAAATATACATAACCAATTGATATTGCCAACATCCTAGCAGATAGGTTCAGTGCTAACTTTACCCCCCTCTCACCCCCTAGAGGGCTCATCTCCATACAGGAAGAATGCAAAGTTCCTATAATCACAGCTGCACAGGTAAAAAACACACTCTCCAAAGCCAAGAACACAGCATCCATGGGACCTGACAATATCCCAGGCTGTGTTCTACACGAACTACAGAATGAACTGGCACCCTACCTAAGTACCATGTTCAATCATAGCCTCACCTCAGGCTTTGTACCCACTGAATGGTGCACCATGACAGTTATCCCACTCCACAAAGGGGGAGCCACGATGGACCCCGGGAACTACCGCCCCATTAGCCTGATGAGCCTGGTCTGCAAGGCCATGGAACATATCATCGTGGAACTCATAAACAAAGACATTGGCAATCTCCAAACTCTGGACCCTACTCAGTTTGGATTTGTAAAAGGCAGATCATGTCTCCTAAACCTGATTGACTTCTTTGAAGCAGTCACCAAAGCCATAGATGAGGGTAAAATGGTTCACACAGCTTATCTAGATCTCGCCAAGGCTTTTGACACCATCCCCCACTCTGAAATTATAGATAAGCTCACTAAACTAGGTATAAATCCCTATGTCACAAGATGGGTTGCCAACTGGCTCAAGAACAGAACCCACACTGTGAAAGTAGCGGATTCCAAATCCGACATCAGACCAGTGACAAGTGGAGTACCACAGGGTTCAGTCCTGGGTCCTCTCCTGTTTGGTATCTACTTCTCTGAAGTGCAGGCCAACACAGAAGGTCTTTGGCTAACAAAGTTTGCAGATGATTGCAAACTAGGAGCCATAATCGAAACTCCTAACGATGTGGACAAACTACAAAAGGGCCTCACTGAGACAGTTACCTGGTGTCAAAGCCATGGCCTGAAGCTCAATGCCAAAAAGTGTATTGTCATCCCCTTTGGTAAAAACTCTGTACCCATGAACTACCACATAGCTGGTAGTCTACTTAATGCTGAAAATGTGATAAGAGACCATGGGACACAGGTGGACAGTAGTCTCTCCTTTGATAATCACATCGCCACAGTGGTCAGGAAATCCTTCTACGTGGCTCATCTCATCACAAAAATATTCTCATCCAGAAAAAAAGAGGTCATTGTTCCCCTCTACTCATCACTCATTAGACCCATTATAGAGTACAATGCCCCTTTTGGTATGTACCTCATAAGACATCTACAACAACTGGAAAGACCACAGAAATACCTCACAAAGAGGATTACTGGCCTCAAACAGATGCCCTATGCAGACCGTCTCAAAAAACTACAGCTTTACTCCATCGCATATCGCCTACTCAGGGGCGATCTCTGCCTAACATACAAAGCTATGTCAAACCCAGAGCTGCTGGGCATGCTCCACTTAAAGAAATCCCAATCCCTCCGAGCTACATGCTCTAGGGACCTTAACCTTGTCACCACAATAAACAGAACATGCTGGAGGGATAGATTCCTGTCCAAGAGATTTCCCATACTTTGGAACAGACTACCTATCTATGTCAAACAGAGCTCCTCATTAGCACTCTTCAAGAAAAATCTTGATGATTGGATGGGAAATTCACCCCAGGGATCACTTCTGTGGCTCTGCTCAACAGGGGCACAAGAAAATAATTTTCTTGGGTGGCGAAAGCCAGGGTACATTTTTTGGCTAAGCTTGTAATGGCCCTAGGGCCGATAGCCTAGTACCTACCTATGAACCTATGAACCTAAAAATATAAAACAGTCTAGTTCTCTTAAACAAGGAATGGGTCCTAGTTAGCATAGATTGAAAGAGAAAAGTTTATCTAACACAAACTCCATGTAAATAACAATGTGAATGAATGAATTGATAGATAAATAAAATAAATACATAGGAAATGATAGGCTTTTTTTATGAAAAAATACCTGCCACATTTAAAATAGGTCCAAACTGACATATCCAGTTTATCACACAAGCATTGACATTTGCATCTAATCAGATAGCACACAAGTTTTGTCCCCTAGTTTCCATAAAGTAGTATTCATCACTACCCCATCATTATCATTCGAAACACAAGAAAAATAACATTTTGACACAAATATCTTCTGACTATGATCATAGTCTTCCACACGACATTCAACTTTTAAACAAAGAAATATACAAATAAATAAAATATCTGTCAAATGTATTTTACAGAAATAAACTCTTCACTGGATGTGCTATCATATTATAAATAAATAGTTCTAACAAATAATGAATTTAAGTATGCAAAATATACATCAAGAATTATGTTTTGCACCCCTCACAGTACTTGTATTTCTGTAATAAATGTGAATTCAAATAATCAGCATCAGTATAAAACTTTCAAATGAAAAGTCATAATGAGGTCCTTAGAAATACAAAGTGAGAAATCATAGGAAAAATGGAAATTTTTCATATAACTCTGGAAACAAATGAGCATGTTTTTGTGTTGTTTCATTGCAAAATAGACTGTTACAAATAACATTGCCTTTCTTTTTTTCCTTTGCTGGTATAGCTAAAATCCCCAGAAGTCTGAAAAATTACAACTATCCTCTATTTTAGTATGCTTTGCTAACACATTAAGTTTTGAAATATCAAAAACATGTTTTGCCATTTTCTCATCAGTGGTAGCTGGTGACTTCAAATCAAAGGGAGGCTACAGTAGGCAGCTGAATGGGTGGGGCCAACTAGGAAGCGGTGGTGCCAACTGGAAAGGGGAGTGGCCATGTTACAGTGGGATCAACCCTGCCCATGCTTACCAATTTACATAAAATAAGTGCTCAATCACTATTGCACATGCTGAATAATCTACCAACCAATACCAGAGTAAAGCACATTTCAGAGTTAATGAGGTGTTTAGCTTTTGCTGTAACACCTGTAAACAGTGAAAAAGTGGTTGGTCTTGACTGCATGAAACTATTATGACTACACACGATGTAGTAAACATGCACTGTACTGTATGAAGTAATCTGAATTTTGTACATTGAAATGTATTATTCACAATTCAAGGTCACACCAATTCCTAATATCCCAGAGACTCTGAGAAAAAGTACATGCAATTTGCTGTTATAATTACAATAGCTGGAAGTCACAGCTCATTTATATATATATATGCAGTTTGGTTTGAAGACTTACCTATGCAGTATGCTGCAAACAATACTTTGTACTTTGTTGTTGAACCCGCAGAGAAGCTGTGGTCTGGTCTGGAGCACATCAGGTCATACTGGATTTGATTTTTCTTTCCCTTTTCTGGAAACACAAAAGAGATGTTTTAAAATTTCCCAAGGAAAAACAACATTCACTGTATTCTAAAGAGAATATTGCTAAAGGTTGTGTAGGTTGGTTTGAAGACTTACATAAGCAGTATGCTGCAAACAATGCTTCCTACTATGTTTCTGCGCCTGAAGTGAAGCTGTGGTCTAGTCTGGAGTACATCAGGTCATACTGGATTTGTTTTTTTTTTTCTGGAGACACAAAATGGACCATTTTAAGTTTCTCAAGGAAACACAATATTCATGTGACCTTGGTTCCAAATAAGTACTTGTACTATAGTACCAAATAAGTGTCTCTATTGTATTCCTTTGGATATTTCTCAAGTTTCTAATTGTAGATAAAGTCCATTTCTCTCTCTCTTTATTTTGTACAAACAAATCAATAACTCTTTGGTTGAAGTTTGTAGTACTTCACGTTAATTCCTTTCCTATGGAAATCAGAGCCAATGCATTCATTCTTGCTCCATTGTAGTATAGACAAACAGTTTTTTTTTTTTTCAGGGTTGAGAAACACCTTTCTGCTTAAGCAGTTGACATTGGTGTAGTGGCTATATTCAACAACACATTGCATATTTCTGAAAAAACACTGGTTAATGAGTTGTTGACCAAGAATTTTAACATCTTGACTGCACTGTCTTCATGACAAGATTCCAGATTCTGTTCTAAGTTGTCCCTTCAACAGGAATGGATAGTTTTCTATTGCTGCTGTGAAGAGATTTTCTAGAAACTCTTTTATGTATGCTGAAAAATATTCAGGCAGTAGCAACTGAGAAGCTTAAAGATGTCCAGTTTGTTCAAATTGTGATGTTGCCTGGAACTTTATGACATGACACACTTCCTTTGCAGCAAATGACAGTGTGTCATGCAATGGTTGGGATGCTGATGGTTCTCTACATCTTGTCAGGATGTTCTCTGTCTATAGGCACTATTTTGCAGTGTCGCCGATATCTGATCTGACACTGTCAGTTGCATTCAAAAATATATGTACATCCTTTTCAACTGTGGTTAAATCTTCATCTACAAGTAAGAAACCTGAGAAATATTCAGAGGAACACAATAGAGGCACTTATTTGGTACAATAGTACAAGTACTTATTTGGAACCATGGTCATATGAATATTGTGTTTCCTTGAAGTTGCCTGTAAAGAATGTCAATATGGGGCATTATATGATGGAAAACAGTCAGCAAAAAATTAAATTCATCATTTTCAAGTGTTCACAGTAGCCCATTTGCTTCCTGTACAGTTGCTGCAACATATGTAGGTCACTTGTACAAATAATGAAAACACTTTGACAGCAAGACCAAGTTTTTTACACTGCATCTACATTATGGATGTTAAAATCCCACCATGTTCCTGACATTCATGGCATGCATCATGCTACTATATTGTTCAGATCAGCTTGTGCTTGAACTGAACATGAGAAAAAGGCTGGAATTCCAACAAGAGTTAAAAGAAAATGTCCTTGCTTCAGTATTATGTAGTGTGCCTCTTCACATTGCCAGATTAAGTTGGTGGACATGGCAGTGTACATAGTCTACATAATAAGCATATTTAAATTCCTGTCTTATGATGGCCTGGACTCCATGCTGAACTTCACTCATACCACATGCACCATCATAACTCTGAGCAAGCACTTTTTCACGCTAATCTCCCAATACTTCCTCCAATTGTTCTCTTATCATACCAGCTATATGCTTTGCAGTTTGTCCAGGTGGTATACAATATCCCCAAAAATGTACTATCACCTGGTTATTAACAACATAATGGAACATTGAGGGCAATTTTCCACAGCCTTGCAATACCAGTGGTTTCATCTGCAATTAATGCTACACACTTTGCAGTATGAAACTCTTTTTTTTTATTTCTTCACTGTATATTGTTCGCATGCAGTCAAGGAGTTCATTCTGAATGTTTTTTGATGTTCCTTTAAAAACAGTTGAAATGTTTATGTGTTCAACGAACTTCCAATCAATCCTGCAGGTGAAGTCTATCAGTTTGTGAAACATTCCAGTACTCATTGAGTCTTCGGCTTCATCACAGCCTCTTAAAGCTACTTCTTCTTCAACACACAGCTTGATGCAGTCAATTACAAGTGATAGAACATAACTGTTTTCTTCCACTTTCTTATAATGTCTTTCCACTGAAACTGGTATCCAGTACTTAACTGACACCTAATATCCACCATTCCCAAAATTGCTAGACTCATTTGGTGGTCAAAATGTTTAGCAGACTATTCATGCTTTCTAGCCTTGTTTACCGCTGTCTTCAGGTGATTCATATCTTTTGATGTCGAGGTGTCCTCTCCACTGAACAATAAACATAGGAAGCAGTACAAATTGTTTCCTCACAACCACAGATCTAGTTGTGCTTGTCATAGACAACTGCTGAAGCTGTGTATGTACTGCTTTTACCTTGGGACTCCATCTTGAGATCAGATTGGGTCTTCCAGTCATCTTGATTCTTAACTTTTCATCAAAAGTCAAGTCTCTAATATTAATAGATTTTAGATAGGCTACTGTAACAATCTGCTCACTCATGCTGGTATTGTGGTGGCCATAATCCTGAAGTAAGCAAATTACAGAAATGATTAAGTGGCATTGTTGTTTAAATTTTAAGTACTGCTTCAAGTACAGTATTCATTTCATTAACAGTCCCCATGCCCAAGACCTTCCTAAAGTATTTGGCTTGGTCTTGCCAGGATTAAAAAAAAATTAATAACAATGCTTGTATAACTGTATTCTTGATGCATACACTGTCACAGGTTGCATTCCATCTTGCTTTTCCAAAATACACATTAGTCCTGCAAATCAGAATTAAAAGAATAAAACAGGGCCAGTCATTTCATTGCCCATTAAAGTTTCTCCATTGTTCCTTCCAGGATTAAAATACTACATCTGTGTCAGTTTAATTATTGCTGCACGGAGACAATAGGCACACCCTGTATGCTTACTACCCATCCACATTAGTCTTGCAAAGCCAGAATTACAACAGTAAGCAGTCAGACATTTCATTCTCACACTGGATTAGCCCCCCTATCTCAATTACCTACCAAAAGTACCTGGTTTGAACCTATGAACAGGGCTGGCCTTTAGTCAACTCGTTCCTTAGGCAAAAGGGCTCCACAGCACCCCCTTCCATACACCCGATGCCCCCAGTTGGGGCTACCTACACTTTCCAGATTACTTTTTCTTACTTTTTCATACTGTTTATCTTACTCTTCAGTTTTTCCATGTACTCTTTCAACATATTTTAAAGAAACTATTCTTTACTTAAAAAAATAAACAAATCCTAGAAAAGCATCCCTGCTACAGCGGCACCCTAGGAGACCACCTACTTGGCTAATACCTAAGACTAGCTATGCCTATAAAGTTAAAAAAATGCAGCTACATTACTGTTTAGTTTTCATATAAGCATTAACTAATGGCCAGTGCTTGTACTCACTCAGTCTCACTACACCCAAATACACAGCAGTCTAGCAAAGACAGGACTTTAACAGTAAATAGTAAGGCCACTCATTTCATTTACAAATATTCCCCCATACCTTTTACCTACCTAAAGAGGGTGGTTTGGCCTTGCCAGCATAAGTAATAATGTTTTTATTACTATATTGAATTGATACATGCAAATAGTCAGACTTTACATTCTATCTTATTTCACCCAAGTACACATTAGTCATGCAAATTCAGAGTTATTAAACTAAAGCTATAGTGTCAAACATTTCATCCACAAACAGCCATCATATCAATTGCTGACCTAAAATATCTGCTTTGACCCTGTCAGGATTAAAGTAAAAATATCAGTGATTGCATTAATTTAGTGTGCTGCACATAAACAATAGTCATAGGCTTGCATGACAGCTGACTTTACTGAAATGCACATTAATAATGCAAAGCCGCAATTATGACAGTAAACAGCAAGGGCAGTCAACTCATTTAATTCACAAACATCCACCCATTGCCTAACTAAAGTAGTAGCTGCTTTTTACATGTTAGGATTAAAGTAGAAATAATAATAACAGTTGAGTTGCATACCTGCAGTCCTTTTAGTTTGTTGACAAAAATATTAATCACAGCTTGGGTGTGTGCCAGCCAAGATTTATTTTACTTTTGTTTACCTAGGTTTCTGCAACCGGCTTTAGTTGAAAAAAAAAACTTTTCAGCATTTGACCATTGTGAAAAGCTCCAACATACACACATTTTTAAATAAACATTCAGTATACATGGACAGATATTAAATAAGAATTAATCATAAACTTAATTATTTTACATTCATCTTAAAGTACAGACCATACCTCTCAACCGTACTGAATTGCTCAGTTTTTACTGGTTTTTGAGGTACAAATGATGGGGTGCAACGATTCCCGAGTGCACCACTAATTTTCCTATTTTCCCAGCTTTTTTTTAAAATTTTTTAGCCTTTTTTTTTCTGCGCTGACGTCATCGTACGGAGGAATGCATGGTGACATCAGCTCCGTGAGCAGCCTGTGCCGGGCACTAGCAGTATGACTCTGCATCTGCAAATGGCAGAAAGTTCAAAAGTATGATACATTCCCAATTCCCATTCATTTTTTCCCTCTAATTAGAGTGAAACAAAACCAGCTTAGCCAGCACTGGATTTCAAAAAAAAAAAAAAATAATCCAATGAAGTGTCGTTACTTAGCCATAACCGTTATGCTATCAGCCTGGGAGGATTAAAAGAACTATAAGAACAAAGAAATAAAATTGTAAAAAACACCAAGCTGTAATCCCTCAACCAGAACGTCGCTTGACGAACCACCCAAAAAGGCTCAAATGCTTGTGTTGCTTAGCGCTTTCACCTTTATTACATCACTCTGATGAAGCCTTTGATGTAATAAAGGTGAAAGCGCTAAGCAACACGTTCATATTCTAGTATATTTTTTGCATTTGGAGCCTTTTTGGGTTGTTCGTCAAGCGACGTTCAGGTTGAGGGATTACAGCCTGGTGTTTTTTACAAGTTTGGTCGTGTTTAAAGAAATAAAATTGCCAAAAGCCAGGGGGACTTTCAGAAAGGTAGGTGTTGTGTCTGGTCTGTCTCTTCTCTTCTTCCAATCCCATTATTAGTGCACGTCTGCAGGAAGGAACAGGACCAATGACAACAGGTATTTTTTTTAGAATATATGTATTTACTGTCTGCAGTGCACACTATTTTGTGGTTGCTGGGCTGGCTGATGCTGTTCAAAATGAGATATTGCTGCCGCCTGGCCCATTGTGTCAGTCTGAGTTACTTGTTAATTTGTTGCCTGTGTATGTTATAATTCAGATTTCAGAACAGTTACCGGCTGCCGCTCCATGGTTTTACACTGCATTGTCTGCAGACATTCACAGTGCCAGTGTTCTGTTCAGAGGAGTAGAATACCTAGACTCGACCCCTTGTTTTTTCCCTAATGCCTGTAGCCTGTTTCAGCAGTGGATTACTTTTTCCTTGCCTCTTACCTAGTGTTATCATTACATTACACAGTTTGATCGGATGGTAAAAGATTGTTGTAGTTAGTCATTTCTCTTTTTATTTAAATTTAACATGTTGTTTGTGTACTGTGTGCAACAGCTGCATACTACACTAGGGAAAGATGCTTTAAATGGGGCAGAAGAAGAACACATCATATAATGTTGCTTGTTAACTGAGAAAAGAAAGTCAGCAGTGCGGGTGTGCAGCACTAAGTTAATCACTCAGCCAGAGAATATTTCACTCCTGTTGTGGAACAAGGCAGGCTTAGAAACGACCCTCTTTCCCCCAGACCAAAAAGGGTTTAGATTAGAAGCATGTTGAGATTGAGAAGAGAACGCATAATAAAGTTAGTTCTGCAGGTGGTCGCCCAGTTTATTTACATTTAGCAGGCGCAGGGCCAGGACAGCAGCAGTGCACATGCTGGACTCGTGGGGTGAGTGAGTTGTTTATTTTATTTACATTTAGCAGCAGCAGCAGCAGTGCATGTGCTGGACTCATGGCAAGAGAGAGAGAGAGACCTTGTTTCCTAGTTTATTTACATGATTTAGTAGGCGCAGCAGCAACAGTGCACATGCTGGACTCATGGGTAGGGATTATAATAAAAGAAAGAGAGGTGGGAGTGGACTGCGGTGGACAGGGAGTGTTTGAATTAGTGTGTAGTTAAGTAGTTAGTGATAGTATAGGTAAAAATTTCATTTGTATTTATTTTATACAAGTTTAGAATCCATCCCAGACCTTATTTAATTTTTATTTATTTAAATTTTACACCAGTCAGTGAGTGTACTACTTGTTATAATTTGTTTGATTGTTTTATAAATGTACGTGTGCATACGTAGTAGTAAGAAGACCAGTACAAGACAGTAAATTTTATTTTTATATAAGAGAAATAGAGAATTTTATTTTAGTTTTATACAAGTTCAAAGTTTTTTGTTAATAATAATTGTTGTATTGGTTTACATATTTGTTATTGAAGAAGGCTGAAGGAGCACAGCCGTACCGCACCCAGTGTTATTTTTATAAAATAATATTGTATTTTAGTTTTGCACAAGTTCAACTATAACTATTACTCTAAATAAAACACTATTGTTCTTATGTTGTGTTTCCTGAGCATATTTTGGTTGCCTGTTCTTCAGTTTGCATTTAAAATTTGGTATCTCACAATGCCATTGGAAGGGCAGGGCTATATAATTATGTATGCAAGGTTTATGTTAATCAGCATACTGATTTGTACCTATTTTTCACGAGCTTTGTCCAGATTTTTGATGTTTCCAAGTTGAGACGTATGGTGCAGACAGAAAAGTATAGTTTTGCAAAGCTAGAATTACAACAACAGTAAACATTCCATTCACAGAAATTCCCAATCTCCACTGACAACCCCAACCACAGTATGTGACTTGATCATGTGAAGTTAAAAACAAAAACAACAGCAACAAAGATGCCACTGTCATTAAGGTAATTATTTCTTTCTTTTTCTCATAAGCAATGATCAGAGTTCAGAACTTGTGGTCAATCTTACTTCACTCAAATGCACATTACTCTTGCAAAGCAAGCCAGAACTGCTGTCATTCCATTCGCACATAGGCATCGCCCCCATTCGAAATACTTACTTGGAGAATCTGCTTTGAATATACAATGTTTAAAACAATGAAAATAAAATACCATGGTTACATTACTGGATCTCCTTCATATCACATAGAACTTGCAAGTGATATTACTTCAATTCACACATACAAACAGTACCCATGCAAGAGTACAGTTTGTTTCAACAACAACTCATTGACAAACAGTCATAATTTATATTGAATAACCCTACAAAAAGATATTAGGGTAAAAAAAAAAAAAACATGTCATCCAAAAACAGCCCCCCAGAACACACTGCATACCTAGTATCTCTTTCACTCCTGACAGGATATTATATTAAAAAAAAAGAAAGTCATCAGCAGCCCCCAAAGGACACAGACCATTCATATCTGGTTGACCATGCCAGTGTATTATATTAAAAAAAAATCAACACCCCCAAAACACTTTATGTAGAAAATAACCATAGCTGTTGGTCCCCAATAAGCAGTAAGCTAAATAAATACTACTTTGTACACATGCTGATGCTTAACATTTCTGTATCAGTGCACTGATGTGTGCTAGAATAAGCACTGTGTGAATGGCACATTAGTATATCTATAATTAATAACTAAATTGCCCCTGTATTTTAACATGTTGTACCATTTTAAATTACTTGCTTATTGAACATAGCTCAATATCTGCGGTGCTGGTGCTGCGGTAGCATTGTCACCTCACAGTAAGACGCTGTCCAGTTCGATTCTCTGCTAGAGCGTCTTCTGCATGGAGACATGCGTGAATGGGCGTACCTTCGTTGAAGGTTGTGTGTCAGGGCTAGCAACTCGGCATGTAAAAATCAACTGCCAATCATTAGCAGACCGGAGTTCTGCTGTGGTGACCCCTAACCAGGAAAAGCCGAAAGACACATACATTGAACATAGCTCAATGTTCTGCTTCTAGAACCTGTAATAAATAGCAATGCAGGAATAGTACAAGTTACCGATTTTTTAGTGACTGGTAAATAATTTAACCAATTCAGATAAGTAATGGAAAGAAGAAGAAGGGGCAGAGTTTTGCAGATAATCAGTGCTTGCCCACTAGGTCATTCAGATGAACATTTATTTTACTAATTTTAAACAATATCAGTTAATAATACATTTGCCTATTTTCATCATAAAGTCAATGTGCTTGCTTGTTTTTGTTGTGTGGTACTATGTTTGAACTATAAGTGAAATGATAACTGACATGACTCAGAGACAGGAAAATTGGGGAATTGGCTTATCATGAACAACCACCTTATCATAACATAAGCAGACTACTTAGCAGTTTTTCAAAATACTTTTTTTCTTACCCCAACAAATGGAGATAAACTCATTGCTTTAATATGCTAAAATAAAATGAAACATAATCAGAATATGAGGTCCTAGATAAAGGAAGTATTTTACCAGTCAAGTATGGGTCTATCATATGATGTGTTTATTTAATTACACTTCAATTTTAAAATGACACTGTAATGTATAAGGCAGAGTTTGCCAAAGTGATTCCAAGTAAGTGCATAGCTAGATATATTTTTTCCCACTTAATTGATTATATTTTAGTGAGCATCTCTCAGAAACATTACAATTTAAAGAGGCTTGAGTCTGTTTCCTAGTGACTAAGCCAAGGCTTGCAACTCACTTTTATACATATCTTGCTTAGAGGTAGGTTTGCTCACTTAAACAAATTAAAATAAAAAATAAGCTGTTAGAGCAATGCAGAAGAATAATTTAAGCATTTACTAACAGACTAAACATGTTATAAATGTGAGGAGGGTTATAAAGATAAGGATGTGAGCAGAACATGAACATTTCTGACTGCACTTTTCCTACACAGCATGCCTCTCAACTGTCCCTAATTTTGCTGAATGTCCAGATTTTTGCTTTATATTTTTATGTCTGTTCCTTAAAAAAATGTGGTTTTCTGGCAACTCATTTAGGATTTAAATCACTAAATAATATCTTATGTTTGAGTTTCAGACTTCACATCCTTCAGAAATACATATTAATGCAAAACAGGTTATTCTAATAACTTTCTAAGTTTATGAGAGCAATATTTTCAATCTATCACTGATTTTGGGCCTTTGCACCCCCCCCCCAGCATTTTGGTTTTGTCCAGAATTCTTGTGCTAAGAAGGTGAGAGGTATGCTACTAGGTTAGGTACAATTCCTATATAAATAGCTATTTTTCACAATATCTCTGGAGTCAAGATTGTAGCTGTACAATATTAACAAAGAGATTAAGGACTTTCCAGTGTAAACAGTAAATCCCTATCTTAGAGGACTTCAATGCATGATCCTTTTTGCTCACTACTCAACTAGCCTGACACAGTCAAAATGCCAACTTAGTACTATGGAGCATGATTTAAAAGGTGATCATTAATTTCTTAGGCCCTTTTCTCCCTTTAATACTATAGTGACTCTGAATATTAAAATATGTTTAAGAGCTACATTCTTTTTCAGACTGCATGTTATTCTTTCCTTTCTCGATGGAAAGGGTACACCTCTCATTTCAGTTGACTCATATACCTTCCAACCTCATAGTGCAATAAGTCTGGACAAACTCAAAAAATAATTGGGGGGACAAAGCCCCAAAATCAGGGATAGATTTTACATGTTGATTTTATAAACATTGCTAGACTGAAAGATTTAGAATTAGCATGAATTTTCTGAAGGATCTGAAATTTGAAACTCAAATGTCTGTCATAATTTAGAGATATCATTCATCAACAATTTGCGATAATTTACATTTTTTGAATTAAACCAAAATATGAGCCAAAAATCTGCATATTCTTTGAAAATCTGGAGACTTGAGAGGTAAAGGCATTAAAATGCATAAACTTCATGAGTTTTTAAGCAACGTATCTTAATAATACAACGGAATGTAATGGGTTCCAGCATAATAGGTATTGAACCATTTAGATTCATTCAGTCCGTCATTTGCTTTATCCACGTTCATTGAAGTGTAACTTTAGACATGACTGAGAGTAAGCAGTCAGTTCAGAACTGTTTAATTCAGTGAAGCAATGTCCCATGGTTTGATAACAAAAGGCTTCATTTTCCTTTTGTTTCTTTTTTCTTTTCATTTATTTCATTCTCATGCCATCTCTTCATTCCTCTTTACTTTAAAAAGTGGTTTGGCATCATGGAGATTTAAATTAATTTTTGACTTTCCTATCCAAACAGAAGACTGATTTGTTACATCAGTAATGACTGCAGTATAGCAGAAAAAGCCAGTGCTACAAAGTGCTATATAAACTCTTTAAAACTGCATAAAGCAAGAAAAAGGCAACATACAGAACACAATCATGAATAATGTTTTCTCCAACCATATTTTGATTTTATTATTGTAATATTGGCTTCACACTTTGTGACACAGAACCAGTGAATTCACAAAGAAGTGCTACTTAAACACCCTTAAAAGAGGCCATTGTGCCCATTGGTTGTAATTTGGTTAACAAACGCAAACAAAAATGTTAAGGATGGGCTTATAAAATGCAATGGATCTTAATGTATGATTATCAGTTATTCAGTCAAAATATAAAAGGTTATGTATTTCCTGCTGTGGCTTGTGAAAGGGTTGACTAATGTTTAACTGCAGGAAACAGAAGAGACATTTAATCCCAATGTGCCATAGTAGTGTTTAAATAGTCATCTATGCAGCCTAGCAGATGTAAAGATGGGTTTCAAACTCATCCTTCCAGATTAAAGTACACAACTACAATAATCAGAGAGAATAATTTCAAACCAAGAACACTTTTAAAATGTTGGTACTTTTAATGTGAACAGCTGACAGAGTAAGGTGATATTAAGCAATATGCATTTTCTGAAGAACAATAAATTTTGTAACAATCCTCAGGAATTATTAAACTCTGTGCAGGAATAGTGCTATTCCTGCACAAAGCAGATTGTGGCCATGTAGAAAAGCAGCGGGCCTTGCATATTAATGAAGGCATGCTGCTGTATTCTCTACACAGACATGATCCATATATGAGCACAGGGATTGTGTCCGAGCATTGCTTGCACAGTACACATGCCCCCTGCACTCTAAAATTGCAGTACGGCAAATCTAAAGCAACTAACAGTGTCCACGGACACTATCACAAGATAACAGTGTCCGCGGACAAAATATAGAAGCAGAATCCCCACAACATACCTTTCAACTGCCCAGATTTCTGCAAAATGTCCAGAGTTTACTCTCATATGTTTGGCCTTTCCCTCATAAAATAAGATCTTGTCTGGTAAATCATTGTGATGATCTAAGGATTGAAGTCACTAAATAGTGACATACATTTCAGTTGCGTAACTTATATCCTTCAAAAACTGTATGCTAACAGAAATTGATTTATACTAGCAGCTTTCTACGTCTATAAGAGTAATTTTACATGTTTTTTTTTTTACCGTCCCCAATAAAGTTTAAGTTTAGCTGAGTGGGTGTGAGAGTTGCGTAGCTATGCATAGCATAGGTTAAACATTAGAAGGAGCTAAATAGAACTATACAGCCAAAATAGTCAAAGTAAAATATCATAGTGGTTAGAGCTGTCGCTTAGCATGTAGTTATTTACAGTTCAAGCCCCAATGCAGGCCATAAATATTTTTGTGAAAACAGCACTTAAAGTATATTTTAATAGAAATAGGTAGTGAATTATATATATTTGTTAACCAGGTTAGTGTAGCAGGTCCAAATGTGAGGTGTCAGTGTAGTACAGATGTAGAACTCCCATGTAAACACAAGTGTCCCACACAGTATTGCCACAAAAGAATGTAATGTAATGAAAGCACATAAAATATAATAATAATAATAATAATAATAATAATAATAATAATAATAATAATGAATAATAATGATACTAATGATAATAATGATAGTTCATAAAGTGAAAGCTGAACAACATTAAATTGTGCTCAGCTGTGCTTAGCTGGAGTAAGCATTGCTTAAATCTGTATGCTTAGAAATAATTACCATAGCTAAGTGGATTTGCGCACTGGTAAGCAATGCTTAGCATCTACCCCTTTAAGCAAATCGTATCTTTGCTAAGCAGGTTTGCCCATCACTAAGCATAGCTCAGCATATTCATAACTGTTCAATCACAGCAAAGGGTGGGAAATCAGCCTTATTTAAACCTCGCAGGTGGGAATAAAGCTCATAACCAGTTGTAGCTCATACAAACAAGAAAAATGCTCAGTGTAAATGCTGGCAAAATGCAAAGAACAATCCACCAACAAAAAATCCAAAACCAGCAAAGTCGCAGCCCTCTCTCGCAAGGTAAAAACTTTTAATAGCACATTCAAAAACTCAAAGCTTTCAGGTATAACTCCCTTCTACACACTGGCTGGCTTTGTTTATTTTTGTTGGTAACCAGTTGTAGCTCCCCACTGCAGTCACTATGGCTGGTGTTGGTGAAGGTGTGCACATTTGGGTGCAGTGCTGGGGCATTCAGGAGTCCAGGCTCATGGTTGGACTCCAAGTAAAAAAAACATGAAGGGAGAATGCTGCAGGACCAGTAGCAGGGCTCCCAATACAAAGTGGAGGCCTGGGACCATCTCATACGCAATCTCACCAGTGCCACTGGCATCCTTTGGACTGGTGAGCAGGTCTGGCACCATTTTGCTGACCTGAAGCATGGGAAGAAGGAGCTCTTGGACTAGTGGATCCAAGATGCCCAGATGGGGAATGTCCCAGATGTAGATAAGTGTCAGCATCAATAAGTGTTTTCCAAAGTCCAGCCTGTATATGTGATGGATAGGTATGCATACATGTTTCTCTATGTCCTGCACAGCTGCAGATGAGAGGGCTACGAACTTGGATGCCCACGCCAGCAGGCTGCTCAGGCTGTATCATGAGGCTGGTGAGTAAAAATCTAGCTTTTAGTATTCAGGGCAAATAAATAGAAAGGAGTAGAATGTCACCTGTCAGTATTTAAAAATGGGTATGGTTTGTACTTAATAAATGGGACATTAGTAGAGTAATAGTGATGTATAGGGTATATATCAATAAAAGTGTCAGTACCTGTCAATAAAGGTCAAAACCCCGGACTGGTTGTGTTTACTTTGGTATGTGTTGTTATGAATCGAAATGTGTACAGTTTCTGCGCAGCAATTATAGCTTTGAAAGCAGTAAATAATCAAGGCTCATCTGACAAAGATTGTGGAGTTGTCAAACATATAGTTACGATATGAAATGTTCCATGTACCAAGATCTGATACCTGAATAGTAATGTTATGTTAACCAATGTTTTCCATACTGTGCTATGTCAAAGTATGAATACACAGTATAAGAACTATCTACCATGTATGAATGTCAGAATTACAATGTCAGATTATACAACCCAGAGAGTATTAGGCAGAAAACAGTCAAACAAATGACAGCAGTTTCTCAATAGCTCATTTTGATGAAATACAGACTTCATTCTATTTTATGCACAAACAGTCACAGTTCGAATCCCGGGAGTGGTAGTAAGCTGTATGCGTATTTTCACCCAGGAATATGTGAATAAATGTAGAAACAGTCAGGTAGTGTTAACAGAAATTTCATGCACAGGTCTGCCAGGTAAGAAATGGTATATCTTAGCTGTAAGAACGCTATACTTATACACTGCATACAACACCCACTGTCCAACCCCAAGGCTGCAAATAACAGGAAGATAAGTACATACGCCAAGTAATCTCCTCCAAGCAATGTCCCTCAAGTGTCGCACTGTCACAGCTAGTGGTCAATGCCACCCACACTCAGGGTGACTGATAAAAATCAAGGCATATATGGCAGTAGCACGCATACACACACACACACACACACACACACACACACACACACACACACACACACACACACACACACACACACACACACACACACAGTATGATTGCACATATGTAACTCTGACAATGTGAATATGTGTAGAAACAGTCAGGTAGTGTTAACAGAAATTTCCTCCACAGGTTTGCCAGGTAAGAAAATGTATAAATTAGCTGTAAGAAGGCTATACTTATACACTGTATACAAACATACCACTGCCCAACCCAAGACCATAGGTTGATGTAAAGTGAGGTAATATCCAGACAGTAATGATTATAGCAATGAAAGTTGTGAGCAATTGAAGCCTATACAGTTGTTAATTGACATCTCTCTCTCTCTCTCTCCCCCACTCTGTCTGCACCAATAATCTAAACACATAAATCAATGGGTATATTTTTCACCAAACCTACTGTTGGGACATGTGTCCTATTATTCTACACATATTTAAATGTTTGACTATTAATGCTCCCTGTTCAAATACTATCATTGTTGGCCTGTTTCTATCAATATAACCTGCATGCCATTATAATGCCCCCTGTGGTTCCATATATGCATGTGTTCTGTATGCAATGGAACTGTTACAAATCAGTTGTTTTGGGTTAACGGGCATACCTATGCATGCTGTTATAACTAATCCTGGAATGCTTTTTTCATGACTAGCCAACATATTTTATAAAACTGCAACACCATAGCACATCTGGGAAGGCCGATCCCAGTGGATCTGCCTGTTTTACCTCAACTGGCCATGCCACTGGTCCCCAACATGTCTGGGACTCAACCCAGGACCTCATCATCTGCTGGTCCTGCACCCCCTTTTCAGTGGAACCACCTCAGGGGATGGGGCCGTCCCCCATGGGAGCAGGCCCAGACAGGACAATGTCACTCGAAGTCAGGTCCAAGGATTGGTGTGTAGCGAGCTTCAAAAGGAGTTCGGAGATCTGCTATGCCAGCTATAGGGCAGCATGGCACATCTTCAGGATCAGCCTGCCCCTCCTGCTCAGGTCCAAGGATTGGTGTGTAGCGAGCTTCGAAAGGAGTTTGGAGATCTGCTATGCCAGCTATAGGGCAGCATGGCACATCTTCAGGGTCAGCCTGCCCCTCCTGCTCAGCCCCCAGCACAGCCGCTTTTGTGGTCATGAAGGTGCAGTGGTGACTGCCCATGGGTGGGGACCTCAGTCCCACTCTATCCATTTTGAGGCTCGTGGGTGTACGATTCCCAACCACCCTCCCTGTCCAAGGTGTTTACCCCCACATATGTCATATTGTTGCTATTTGCTATCTTGCCTGTCTTCCTACCCAACCTACCTCCCCAAATATACCTACTATCCTTCCCACAAAAAATGTTGCCCCATACATAGCTGTCCATTTTGCACACATATCCACTGGACACATGTAATCTTGTCTAACTGGCTTAACAACACATTACTATTGTCTCCACCCCTCTCTCAGGGGGTTGAGTTTCCAAATTCACATCCAAATTCTGTACAAATGTGCAGCTGTTGCTGAACCAGAAATGGACAGCTATGGACCTTCCCTACACCCACCCTGCACATCCCTAGCTATCTTTAATATTGTTTTCCCCTCTGCATGACACCTTTTTCACCACTTTCCTATCACCCCTTTTTCTTTTCTGTGTGTGGTGAAACATATTTATGGAAATGTAGATACATACTATACACACACATATATATATATATATATGTGTGTGTGTGTGTGTGTGTGTGTGTGTATATATATACATATATAAATATATATGACATGCAGTGCAGCCATACCACAGAACCATAACCTCTCAACCTCTTAGTGCAGGACTAATGTACAATGGCCATAGAAAGGGTGGGAAGTGTGCCACATATAGGGACATAATCAGAATATTGTTATCATGACTTAACAGTTATACAGCAACAGGGTGTGTATCAACAGAACCTTCAGAAGGATATGAGGATGGGAACTGACATGTATGTCATTATTCATTGACATAAATCCTTGGATCATAACAGTGATTACCCAGACAAATACAAATAAACTGTGGAACAGAACCAAAGTATGGGCCAAACACATGGACATTCTGCAAACAGCCTGGCAGTGGAGAGGTATGCTCAGAACCCTTTAGCGCAATGAATCTGGAACAAGCCAGACAAAGTGGGGGGTCAAAGGCATGATAATAGAGACATATCCAAATTAAGCTGAGAAAGTTGTTGTACTAACACTGTTACTGCTAACATATATTGACGGAAATATCACAAGTCTAGGACTCAAGCACTCCTTATTATGTAGTGACCCCAATCCTCACATCATCCTACTGATGTGTCAGGAATACACAACAGTGATAGGGACCAGACCAAAGGTATTGGCCACAAAACTGTACATTCTACGAATATATGGACATAACAGAACAGTAAGGAAACTGCACTGAGCTTCCAAGCACTGTCCACACACCACGCAGACTGGCATAATACTACCCAAGTCCAGCCCTGGAGCTCTACACATGCATTTGCAAAGATAGCATGCACTACAGGGATATTAGTATCTACTGATAGCATTCCCCAGAGTCCCCAACCAGAGCAGCATGCACAGTCAGATAGAAATGGTCCATGCCACTCACATGTACCCCCCACCTTACACAACCCAAACAACATATACACACTCTACTTCTACACAGCCCTGACAGTCTGTTAACAATGGCTAGAGATACACTGACACAAGAAAATAACATCAGAGGTGAGGTACCCCACAGCTGTCCTTGAGTGCAAACTGGAGACATCCACCAAGGCTCGAGTACTAAAACATGCAATCACATTTTACATGGAAAAGCCATGTTAAAAGTAAATTTTTTATAGTAAAATGTGTGGTAAAGTATTTCTGTCACCATGTTAGTGTAGCTGTTGTACAATGGAAGTGTGAGTGCATATAACATTTGAAACCAGCCATGTATACACAAGTGTCCCATACAGTATAGTCACACCCCTTGCTACTGAAATGACAGCACATATAGGCATGTTATGTAAAGGAAATCATATACACTTGCCCAGCAATAAAATAAACAGGCCTTGAAACCAGGAACCTGCACACAATAGTTACAGCACTTGACTACTAAGCCATCTGAGCTGCAGGATGTTTTGATGTTTCTTCACACATATCATGCAGTGCAGTCAGTTTACCATAGGAAATGAACACTGTGGAAACAGTAGTGATTCAAATGATGCATATATATATATATATATATATATATATATATATATATATATATATATATACATATACAAAGAGACAGAGAGAAATACATTAGTTGTCAATAACTTGCAGTGCTTTCACATCCCAGAACACCTCAGTACAAGTCTGGACAAAGCCAGATGAAGTGGGGGAGAAGTCTATGGACATAGAAACACATGGGTAATGATACAAAGGCACCCATGGCACTGACATCTGCTGCTCCCTTACACAGTACAACTAAGAAGTACACAGTATGCTGGTACAACATCAGGATAGGTGATGCACAATGGCCAGACATACACCGAACCTTCAGCAATATAACTGAAATGACTGAAGATAGTATAATGAAAAACAACCAGCCACTAATCCACACAAATATTTTAATGTGTTTTGCCTTCAAATATTACATTACAAAACATACTTGCCTTAAATACAAGAAGCAATTAACACTTACTTATGTATTCAGGTACACAGCTTCTAATTACACTCCTCAGTTAACCCCTAGGGGATAAAGTATCAAATGTTACAATGTAAATCGATGCTTTAAATAACAATGGTTTGGTTATAAGTGTTCTATCAAACTGAGAAACAGACCCTTTCCATAAAAGTATCCTGTAACCCACTACCATCCCCATGGTGAAATGTATGAAAATTTACAGCTATAGACCCATTGTCCTTCTAATTAATAGTATCACTCACATGTTCTAACAGCCTAATATTAAAACATGTCTTACTATTCTGCACACCAACCATTTGCCTGTACAGGGTTCACATGTTGTCCAGCCTTTGCACTCATATGTATGGCCACTAACCCAAAAAAATGTCTGAGATTCCACAACAACACTGGGATGATAGCCGGAATGACAGCAGTAAATAATGATAGACCATACCTATCAACCTCTTACTGCATGACATCTGGACAAAGCCTGGTATATAAGTGGAGGACAGAGGCCCAAATACAGGGCCATATTTGAAATATTGCTGTTATACACTGAGAAAGTTGCTGGTGTTACAGGGTTAGTTGCAACATATCTCTTCGGAGGGATATGAAGTCAGAAACACAAATGGATGTTGCCATTTGCTGATAGCAACTCCACCCCCCTATACTGCAACATCCTGTCTGAACTTTTAAATCTGCCCGATAATTAGGGACGCCATCTTTCTTACCCTGTGTTCTTACCTGGCTGCTGTGCACTCTGCGTCGGGCTCCTGACCTTCTATACATTCTAGTGAACTAGTACATCCCTGTACTTAATAACCTGCATAATCCCTCCTGGAAGCATTGAAAACTTGACTGAACTTGGATTCCACCTACCAGTCTCAGTGAAAACAACCCTTCTAAGACTGATAAATCTAGTGAACTAGTACATCCCTGTACTGAATAACCTGCATAATCCCTCCTGGAAGCATTGGAAACTTGACTGAACTTGGATTCCACCTACCAGTCTCAGTGAAAACAACCCTTCTAAGACTGATAAATCTAGTGAACTAGTACATCCCTGTACTGAATAACCTGCATAATCCCTCCTGGAAGCATTGGAAACTTGACTGAACTTGGATTCCACCTATCAGTCTCAGTGAAAACAACCCTTCTAAGACTGATAAAGTATGTGTATATCCAGCTACCTGTACTTTATACCACTATTTAAGATTTAATGGTTCTGTCTCGCTAGGCCAGCTTCCCACCCAGAATAGCCAGCAGCCAACTTGCCCCTATTTTTCCCTTCTTGTTCTCTTTAGCTAACCCTTTATCCAGCCTATTCTCTCTCTCTGTGATACTTCCTTACTCACTATCTCTTCAGCCTGTTACCCTGAATGAGAACACTTAGCTGTAGCTAAGCGACCATCTTCTAGGTGGCACTCTATCTTTAGCTTTCTGCATTTCTATCTGTACACCAACTTCATTACCTTACTGCCCCAACCCTGCTTCTACGTTTTTACTTTCACTGACTTATTCTATCACCTCTCCCACCCAAATCCCAGGGTACCTTTACCACACTGTAACTCTTTACTTCCCTACTTTTCTCTCTCTAGCCTCATTACATACTTCCACATACTTACCCTCTGACATACTTGCTTACATTTCCTGCTCTACACATTGTCTTCCTCGACAGCTCTCTCTCTTGTCTCTATTATTTAGCTGTTCTACCTCCTATATTCTCCGTTAACCTCTGCTCTTTTCCTCTCTCCTCTATACCTACTTGCACCCTAAATGCTCCTTACCTCTGACTAACGTGCTACCGTGCTTGCAACTCCCCACCTACATCTTTACATCAGTGCTCTTCCCTCCATACTTCTCCTATGAGTATAATCTCTGTGCTCCTCCCTATATTGCAATCATCCCTTATCTAACCTTTCTCTCCTCTCTCGCGACTTCTGCCCTGTCCCCACATTTGTAGTTTACTCCACCCCCCTATACTGCAACATCCTGTCTGAACTTTTAAATCTGCCCCATAATTAGGGACGCCATCTTTCTTACCCTGTGTTCTTACCTGGCTGCTGTGCACTCTGCGTCGGGCTCCTGACCTTCTATACATGTAAGCATTGTTTTTGTTCTATGGGACCTGTTAATAGGTGCTCATCCAGCAAAGAAAATCTGCTTTTGCCTAAGCATGTATGCTAAACATGAAGGATTTGTATATGTTTTAATGTGACCATATTTATCGCTGATCAAACACTCTACTACCTTAGCATCTGCATGTGTGGATTGTGTGTGCTACTAGTTTGAGGTTTACTTAGCCAGTACATTTTTTGTTTATGCTCTAAAACTGGTTATGTGCAAAACGCAGTGTGTTTAATTCACCACTCTTGTTGCCACTACTTACGCTAATATAGCGACTCAGCATGTGTGAATACTATTAAGGTTTGTTGAATCTATTGCATTCTAATCTGATTCTAGTACTGTTTCCCTTCGCTTCTCGTTTTTCACACACTCTCTGCTGGGTTAAATACCTGTTCCTGAGTAGCGCTCTCACACTAGACGCTAATAAACATACAACGCTGTTAATAGCGCTCTCGCACTAGACGCTAACAAACATACAATGCTGATAAGTTTGGATCGCAAACAAATGTTAGATATTGGTAAACCAAGTCATGCTTGTCCATAGTGCCGTTTTAGAGTTTAATTGAACAATCTACTGAAGAGCACTATACAAATAAATGATATAATACCTATTTACATTATTTGCTTTATCGCTAATAGCCCAGAAAGCTGGTAACTCTCTGACACAAACAGCGCCTCAGACTTGTTTTGTATAATCAAATATTGCATTGCATATAGATACATGTGCTAGCCTTTACATTTCTAACAACTACATTTGAACGAGCCTATTGCTTATGAGTTCCTAACACTGCTCATATGTAGCTGGGGTATACATGCTCATTTACATGCACTACGCGTTGTGCACGTGGAACGCATCTAGGGACATAAAAATCACATATGCCTAGTGCTACTAATTACACACTTTCTACAGATGAAACTGTTTCTACCATTGTTTATTCTTTATCTCTGCATTTTGCATAACTGTTGAGTCACAAATGTACCTGTTTTTGTAATGTACTTACTAAGTGATTTGAACAGTGTTGATTTTTACTGATGTATTGTTGCATATCTAACTAATTTGTGCCTGAAAAACCTTCTCTGCTTTCTTATCCCTGTTTTAATGTTTGGCTCACTACCTTCTCTCTCTTCCTACTTTCTTTAGTCTAGTGAACTAGTACATCCCTGTACTGAATAACCTGCATAATCCCTCCTGGAAGCATTGGAAACTTGACTGAACTTGGATTCCACCTACCAGTCTCAGTGAAAACAACCCTTCTAAGACTGATAAAGTACGTGTATATCCAGCTACCTGTACTTTATACCACTATTTAAGATTTAATGGTTCTGTCTCGCTAGGCCAGCTTCCCACCCAGAATAGCCAGCAGCCAACTTGCCCCTATTTTTCCCTTCATGTTCTCTTTAGCTAACCCTTTATCCAGCCTATTCTCTCTCTCTGTGATACTTCCTTACTCACTTTCTCCTCAGCCTGTTACCCTGAATGAGAACACTTAACTGTAGCTAAGCGACCATCCTCTAGGCGGCGCTCTATCTTTAGCTTTCTGCATTTCTATCCGTACACCAACTTCATTACCTTACTGCCCCAACCCTGCTTCTACGTTTTTACTTTCACTGACTTATTCTATCACCTCTCCCACCCAAATCCCAGGTTACCTTTACCACACTCTAACTCTTTACTTCCCTACTTTTCTCTCTCTAGCCTCATTACATACTTCCACATACTTACCCACTGACATACTTGCTTACATTTCCTGCTCTACACATTGTCTTCCTCAACAGCTCTCTCTCTTGTCTCTACCCACTCCGTTCGCCCTGCGGGCTCACTCCGCTCCCTTACCCTGCCCCCAATTCCCACCCGCCCTCAGTGGTCCTACCTTTATACCACTAGTAGACACACCCTATCCTTTCCATACCAATCAGACATCTAATATCACAAACCAACCCAAATCTCTCCTTGAACACCACACCCACTAATTATCTAAACCTCCTCCCCCTATCTACTCTCTTTTACAACTTCCTCTCAACATACCTCAAACTACATCTTAACTCTTTCCTAACCTCTATTCACACAAAAATGGGTATATCAATCACCCCTCCACAGCTTAAACAGCTTTTCTGCTTATCACTTATATCTTCTCTTATAATTACTTACATCCTAACCTCTTATGAATACCCACTGAACTCTTCTTATTCATTCCCCTCTAAGTACACCAGTACATATACATCACCTCTCTCCCCTTCCCTCTCCAACCTTACCACACAACCCAACTATCTACATGCCAAATACCATAGACTAGCCCACTTCAAGTTAAGTAAACCTAAACCCAGGAAAATATCTGACATCTTTTACTTACTCCATCAATCAAAATACCTTAAACTCCTCCACCTTTTGTTAGATGGAGACATTCATCCTAATCCAGGCCGACAACATAATAAAACAAAAACACACAAAGTACTAGATAAAACTACATCTCTCTCACTTTCCATACCCAACAATTCTCTCTCTATTGCCCATCTCAATATATGAAGTATTTGTAACAAAATTAGTCAAATCCATGCCCTCCTTGAAACCCATCAATTTGATATGTTAGGCTTAACTGAAACATGGCTAAAGCCACCAATCAAAGACAATGAAATCAGCCCACCTGGTTATAATATCATTAGACATGATCGCGCTACCAAAAAAGGGGGAGGAGTAGCAATTCTCTACAAAACACAACTCCAAATTAGTACTTTAAATCTGACTTTTAACCTTGACAATAATGCTGAAATAATTAGCTCCAAACTCCAAGTCAATAAGACTAAAGCCATAAATATCATATGTGCATATCTCCCTCCTTGAAACAATATCAACACTCTCGAACATATCCTCAATTTTCTCTCTACCAACCTCCCTCAAGAAACACTAGTCTTAGGTGATTTTAACATCAATTGGTACTCCTGTAACAGTACTAACCCCACCTCCCATATAAACCTATATGGCTTTAAACAACTCATTAGTAGTCCTACAAGAACTAATAAAACCAACAATAAGGAAACCATCTTAGATTGGATTCTTACTAATACTCCCCAACAAACCTATCAATTAGGCACCCTTCCAGATGTTCTAAGTGACCACTCACTAACTTATATCATTAGGCACAAATCAAACCTAGCCTTACCTACCACCTACAAAACACTACGATCAAAAAAACAATTCAACTCTGATCAATTTCTTGCTGAACTAAGACAATGTAATTGGTCCCGACTAAAATACCTTCCACTTAATGATGCTGTTGAATACTTTAATTCTACATTCCTATCCATACTAGATCACCATGCCCCAAGTCACACTATTAGAACCAAAGCTAAAACAGCACCCTGGCTAACCAACAATACTAAGCAAAAAATCATTCTCAGAAATAAATCCTGGGATAAATGGCGTTCCACTAAGAACCTAACTGACCACCATAACTTCAGAGAGCTTAGAAATAGTACAAAAAAGCCATCCTGGCAGATAAAAAGAACTATTACTTTCAACTACAACAAACCACCAAAAAAGAACCCCAAAAATTTTGGGCTAGTATTAATAATCTTCTATCCCCAGGCCAGTCATTCACACCAAATCCCCAGGAATCTAATCCAAACAATCCTACACAAATAGCTAATGACTTCAACTCTTTCTTCACCAATACTATCCAAACTCTAGCAAATCACCTACCTCCTGACACCTCTAAATTACCCACACCTACTTTACATACTTCTCTTCCCCTTTACCTTCAACCTGTATCTACCTCATTTATCTCATCCCTACTCCTTAAACTTAAACCCACCACACCCTCTGCAGACAAACTTCCTGCAGAATTTCTGCAGATAGGAGCTAAAGCCATTGCCTATCCCATCTCAATCCTGATAAATAGATCTATAAAGGAAGGAATTTTCCCTTCCATTTGGAAGATATCTCACATCATCCCACTACACAAAGGGGGCAATTCTAATGACTTCTCTAATTTTCGTCCCATGGCATTGCTATCACCTATAGCCAATATCATGGAAAAATGTATCCATAAACAACTCCTTAACCACCTTCTCCATAACAACCTACTTGCTAACAGTCAACATGGATTTAGACCTTCTCACAGTACCACTACTGCATTACTCTCCTTTACTAATGCTATCAACCATAACCGTAACAACACTAATCTATCATCTTCTATCTTCACAGATCTTTCAAAAGCTTTCGACATGGTTAATCATAAACTTCTTCTGCATATACTAAAATCTCTTTCAATTCATCCTTCTTCCTTATCCTGGTTTACATCTTACCTAGAAAACCGTCAGCAGGCAGTACTTTGGAAAAACTCATTATCTAATCTCCTTCCTATCTCTTTAGGTGTACCTCAAGGGTCTATCCTTGGCCCGCTCCTATTTTCTATATTTATTAACGACCTCCAGTCAGCTATTCCAAACACTACTTGCATACAATATGCAGACGATTCCACTATAATCTGCACTGCTTCCTCTCAGACTGAACTCCTGTCACTTACCCAAAAATCTTTTTCCACCGTTGAACACTGGTTCTCTGACCGTTGCCTACTCCTCAACCCCAAGAAAACAAAGTTGCTATTGTTCTCACCTACCCACAAATCAACCTTTCTTAACTTCTTTATTACTTATTCTGGTAACACTCTGATTTCTCCTGATTCTACTACAAAACTACTAGGAATAACTATTGACAACAGTCTCAATTTTGATTCTCATATAAACAACACAATAAGAGTAATAAACAAAAAGATTGGTTCCCTTTATAGAATCAAACCATTCCTTACACCTGAAGCTCGGACCACCTTAGCTAGTTCTCACCTTATCTCTACCCTTCTATATGCTTCCCCTATTTATACCAATCTCTCTAAAAATAACCTCACTGGTAAAATAGAAACAAAAAACAAAACCAATAAACAGGAGAGCGAAGCGAGTCCAAAAGAACCTCCGGAAGCAAAAAAATAATGTTAACGTATTTTATTAAGAACGTTTTCGCTTCTGTGCAACAGAAGCTTCTTCAGACAGAAAAAAGAAGCGCCAAAGCCACTATTTAAATACTAAAATTTAACTGACATGATGTCATTTCCTTAACAACCAAAGTGGTAGCTAAAACCACTATTTAACAAAAGAATATGTATACATCAACATAAAAAACATATATAAAGACCAGCTTTTAACAAAATAGAATACACATCTAAGATCTAAGATAGCTTTTGTATTATATGGGATCATACTTGTTTATTCAAGATTTCTTAACAGTATGCACTTCCTAACATGCCTTTAAAAGGCGTTTTACTGTTAGCTAGTTTTTATTTTTAATAGACTGTTTTATAAAATTATACCACTACCTTTGGGTACTGAAGTGGTTTACATAATAATTTCTTAATATGTTTTTAAATGGATTTTTTATGTTGATGTATACATATTCTTTTGTTAAATAGTGGTTTTAGCTACCACTTTGGTTGTTAAGGAAATGACATCATGTCAGTTAAATTTTAGTATTTAAATAGTGGCTTTGGCGCTTCTTTTTTCTGTCTGAAGAAGCTTCTGTTGCACAGAAGCGAAAACGTTCTTAATAAAATATGTTAACATTATTTTTTTGCTTCCGGAGGTTCTTTTGGACTCGCTTCGCTCTCCTGTTTATTAAAAATAACCTCAAGAAACTTGCTACATCTTACCATAATATTGTTCGATTTGCCACAGGATCCCTCTTCAGAACTCATCACTGTCATAACCTAAAACAACTAGGCTGGCTTGAACTTCCTAACAGGCTCATTTATCAACAGCTCTTAACTGCTCACAAAATTTTATATCAGCCTTCTAAAACACCAATTCTCTCTAACCTCATTACACCTTATAATAACTTGAAACACCTACGCTCTTCAAACAAACTACTGGTTAATATTACCAAACCCAATAACTCTGCAGGTGACAGCCTTTTTTCTAACTCTGTTGGAAAAATGTGGAACAAACTTCCATCTGATATCTCATCTTTGTCTAGTCTTCCACTCTTTAAAAGACAGCTGAAAACACATCTCAATAAACACTGGCTTTGTTCCTGTAACAACCCAGATTAACCTTCCTTTTTCCTTTCTTCCTTAATTCCTCCTCACACAACATCCTATAGACATATGTAAAAAAATATATATATATATATTTTTAAAATATTTTAATTATTTTCTTTTTCACCTTTTTCCATATTATTTACTTATATTTTTAGAATTTGTATAGCAAATATCTACTAAACTTTGCTTATGTAATTTCCTGCTATGACTATGCCTGTCTGCATGTGTATCTCATGTTCTGACTCAATGTGTTTATAATTTTTACCTTGTATTGCCTGTTTCTGTGAATTACTTGTAATACCGTTGGAGCTTTTCTCCCCGGGCCTCCACTGAAAATGGACATATATCCAGCTGGATTAGCCCGGTCAACAAATGTAAAATAAAATAAAAATAAAATAAAATATGCCACTGATTTGCCAAGGACAACACCTGTCTGGGGAACAGACAAAACATAACAGGCAAACGTCTGGCCATTATGGGGATAGCCCTACAGTTTAGAGCTATGCAGACAAATACCTTTGTCAGACTGAAATTCATAGAGAACTAGCATGTACACACAAACCCTGTAAACATAGCAGTATTCAAACTATATAACAGCAATACTCACATTCTCTCCCTAAGTCTGAAACCTTCTCCACCATTTAGATGGCCTGTCACCACAAGTCTTGTTGTAAGAGTGATTCCCACCTGCTGTCTGTAACACTCTGTAGCTCACGCACCTCCAGGATGGCTTCCTCACAGGCAAGGTAAAGGGACAATGCCCACGTGAAGTACTTAGTTATAGGAGTGTGTTGCCATGACATTGGCTATTGGAAGTACTACACAGCTGCTCTGCATGCAATTAGTTAGTGAGGAACACCAATTGGTGCAGAGGCATTCACCTGTTCAAGAGCATTACCTACAAAAGGCAAGCTGCCACCTATTCAGGCCATCTGTCTACCAGTACTTGACAGTGAGCATACAAAATGAACTTATCAACATATTGATATAACCCACTGCACTGTAAAAAAGAAAGGTATGTGAAACAAGTAAGCATGCAATGGAATGTAGTATGTTTTTTCTAATAATGGGAAATAGGAGTTTGAAAGAATTATGTCTCAACAAGACTTGCTGTAGTGATGTCCTGCTGCACAGCATCTATGGCCATAGCATCTGGCTGTCTCTGCTGTGACATAGAACACAGCGCAGGACCCTGACTCACCCCAGGAAAGGACAGCTCACATATGACAACCACTGGAGTGTCTGTCAAACACTACTGACTGTGCCACTGCTAGGCCAGCTACAGGGATATTGTACATATCCATATGCTAGCTGTGAATACGAGTATGATACACGTTTGTCATGCAAATCTAAGAGAACTATATAGAACATGTTCATATTAAAGTACTGTTGCAGAACTGTGTGTTAGACTGCATGTGATATAGTGAATCCATACCATTCAACTGTAAAGCGTTCTGCTGGACAATAAGCACAGTTGTGCCTGATATCTGTAGTCACTTAACATGTAATCGTGTTATGTCAGCCAAACCATTGGTGAGTCTGTGAGATATGACATTGTAATATAATAGCCTAGTTATGACTGTTGGGCATCATCCTTAGTTATCACTGTGATGTCAAAGCCTACTGTGCAATTAACTTAATTATGTATGTTGCAGCTATATTAATGTAGTGTCAGTATTGATGTGCCTTTGCCACCCATGTATGTGTGCCATTGTCCAGACGTCCTGCTATAACATGTCGAGAGGCACATCTATGTATGCGTATATTCAGCTGGAATGCATAAAACAAATAACATGGGTTGCAAGCAGTCAGGTAAATAGGTTGTGCATGTTCTACATGCATGCAATATCAGTTTCAGTGCATACAACAGACATTATTGTATACAGCTACTGCTTGTTGCATTACCCTGATGCTGTTATGGGTACTAGAATAGGCATGATTATCAGGCTGTAATCAGAGAAGTGTCCAACTGTGTCATGACTCTCTGTCCATGCCTACCACTAACAGCTATATGAACACCTATATACAGTGGATATCAAAAGTGTACACACCCCTGTTGAAATGCCAGGTTTGTGTGCTGTATGAAAATGAGACCACAGATAATCATTTCAAAATGTTTCCCACCTTAAATGTGAAAACAAAGAAATCTGGTAGGGGATACAATGTAAACATAACATATGTACTATATGCTGATTGCATACATGTACGCTCACGTATAATAATACCTTGTAGATTCACCTCTTGTTTTAAGCACAGCATTCTGTCTTCTTGCGTACACACAAGCCATCAATTAAAGAAACTTTGATTACCGAGAAATAATGTTCATCTGTCCTACTAGGATTTATTTGGCATTCACCCAGTTGCCTGATAAAGCAAAAGCAATGTTTTGCAGAGAGCTTACAAAGCATCAAAGGGATCTCAGTGTGAAAAGTGATCAGTCAGGAGAAGAGTAGAAAAACAGTCCACAACAATGGATATACCATGGAATACAGTGCAGACAGTCATCAAACAGTGGAGAACATATGGGGTAACAGTGACCCTGATAACAGATGAATGTCCATCCAAAAGGGATGAAACGACAAAATGACAACTGGCCATGGAAGCAGACCAGGGACCTACAGCAACACTATAGGAGCTGCAGGAACATCTGGCGAGTCCTGGGAGTGTACCACATTTGTCAACAATCTTCTGTATTCCTCATATGTCTGGCCTATGGGCCAGGGTAGCAAGATGGAAGCCTTTTCATACACAGAAAAACATCCATGGCCAGACTAACATTGGCAAGTACTACATCAAATCTCCCAAAAGCATGCTGGAAAAATGTGTCATGGTCTGATGGGACCAATGTTGAACTTTTGGCACACAATTCCGAAAGGTATGTCTGGCCCAAAACAACAATTTGCATCGCAAAAAGAACACCACCCCCCCCCCCGGTGAAGCATGGTGGTGACAGTATCATGCTTTGGGATTGCTTTCTTTAAGCTGGAACTGGACCTTTAGTTAAGGTGGAGGGAATGATGAACACTTCCAAATAACAATAATTATTGTCCTAAAACCTATAGTCATCTGATAGAAAGCAAGACAAGGAGCGATTGTACCTGTCACCATGACAATGACATCAAGCATTCATCCCAATCAACAAAGGAATGGTGTCACAAGATGTAAAGTACAGTTTGGGCATGTGCATGCCAGTGCCCTGACCTACATCCAAGAGTACATCTGTGTGTTGACCTGAATAGGGCTGTGCACAAGAGATGCCCCTCACATTTGTAGCACTGTGGCAAGAAAGGTGGGCAACTATTGCCAAGTAAAGATGGGCCATGATTTTAGACTCCAACCCAAGATGAATGAATGCTGCAATCATCTCAACAGGTGATCACACAACATATCAGTTTAATGGTGTTCACACTCATTCAACTGACTTATTGTACAGATTTTTATTTGCATATGTTTTCATAGAACAGATTATTACATTGTCGATTGAATTGTACAGGCTATAGGTCGCATTAAAGGTGGGCATTGTTTTGAAATGAGTTATTGTGGTGTCATGTTTCAATTGCACAGATACCAGGCATTGTAAAAGGGGTGTGTACACTTTACATCCACTGTAGCTGTTTGGACTCAGCAGTGCCATACCTGTAAAACCAACCTCCACCAAGGTAGAGTAATCCCCTTTGGTGGACAGCAGCAATACACAAACCACATAATAGGTTGTTACATTGGCTGTACATGGACACATAGCTGCAGGCAACAATGTGGAAGCAAGTCCCCCTCTATCGGAGCAAGCATGTAAGTTCACAGGTGACTTCCTGTACAGCTGACTATGACTACAAATTAGACATATCCACACCACCAAGGCCAATCACAAGGCTGTCTCCACATATGTTGTCAGTGTCAGAGGCAAGAACACAATTCACCCTGCACTGCTGGTAAAGCACACCTCATACATACATGCCATGGCTACAGGCAACCTGCATCAAACAGGTTAGGTGGGAACATCACCACCCTGTCCCCTCATTTGTATAGAGAGATATGCACAGCAACTGCACCTCTCCCCTCACAATGGTGAGCATGTACATATTGCCTACTGATGGCAATAACAGCAAGTCTCCATGGGGGCTGATAACATCCCTGTCTGCCTCCTACATGAACTCAGGCACATGCTCACAGCTACATCACACATTATAGTCAAACACAGCCTTGCCACCATCCACACCCCATCCACATGGAAGAAGGGCACTGCCATCCCTCTACACAGAAATTAATGAGGAATAGAGGATTATGCAAATAAGTTTCCATCATTGGGGGGAATATAACACTTCAGGGCCAGGAGTGCAATGCAAGTTGATATTGTTGTGATAGATTAGAGGGTTAGGGTGTAGTTGTGAGTGGTGGTGACTGATATCCACAGTTGATGTGCAGTTTGATAACTGTATGAGGTCCTGTGACATGTTCTCCTGTTATATCTTCCAGGTGCAATGCAAAGGCTAAGACTGCTTGCCTTCACTGAGGCAGAAATAGCATGCATCGTTGAAACTGTCACCCAACAGAATGCAGTACTATTTATCAGAAGGCCACAAGAGGACTGCCCTGTGGTATGTTCTTGTCCACAGGGTAAATGATGTTGGCCTGCATGGCCAAACATACGAGCAGGTTCGGCATCATGCTACTAACCTCATATGCCATGCCCGTTAAAGGGCTGCTGCTGTAGCGAGGGACCGCCTAGCCACAGGTTGAGACCCAGCCATCTAGCCCCCACTGACACCCACCAAGGAGCTTCTCACCAACCTTGGGACACCCACTCAAAGCATCCACAGGAAGCTGAAGAAAGCATTGTGGAGGTGGGTTGCAGCTACATAATGGACAAGGAGCATGCAGGTAAGGCCCCAGTGCACATTACTAGATTACTGTTGCATATCTAGCCGTAGCTGTATAGTATCTACATGCATATATAAAAAAAGATAGTAGGCGTTGATGGTGTATAGTAATGCACAAAAGTGCACATCTTTGGTGATGGGCAGCATGTTTTGTAGTACTGGTGTTTGTATTGTTAATGTACAGAAACTCTGCTTCCACCCTGTACCAAGGCCACATGAGAGTCTGCTGACAGTATCTCTCTCCCGCAACTATTTAGGTCCCACGGGTCAACACATGGGACAGCAGCCTGTAGCTGGCGAGTATGGAATTGTTTTGTTGTGGTTTGCCAATATCTCATGCATGTTATGGCCATGCTATTTGTCATGCACACAAATATCACATCTAGCCATAATGCATGATGTGCATGTTCACTTTGTTGCTGTTAACTGCAGTGCATCACAGTGGTCACCATGGGGACATATCTGAAGGGTATGTAATATTTCTGTAGCATACCTCACAACCTGTCAGTGCAAGATGTCTGGAGACCAACAAAATGGGGGGAGGGTGGGCTACAGTAGGGACTTGCATGACATATTAATCTTATACAGTGGATATAACAGTGTACACACCCCTATTAAGATGCCAAGTGTTCCTGATATATATATATATATATATATATATATATATATATATATATATATATATATATATATATATATAATACAACCGACCATGATATTACATTCCACACCTCTTCCAACCTGTAATGAGATCATAACATGAGCAATTAACTTGTAAAATAAAACATATATATATATATGTTAGTGCACCAAATATGGGGTATACAAACCCTACAATACACGGGATGCATATGTGTGCACACCCTCAAAATAACATATTGTGGAGGCAGCTTGTGATGAATTGACTGCATGCACTCTACTTGGGTACACACCTACCATCAAGTACAGGGACTCAATGTGACACTGACTAACAGTCTGCTGTCCAAGCAGTTTGTTCATGACATAAGGGTCTGCTGTCCAAGCAGTATGTTCATGACATTTGCTCAGTTGCTTGCAACAGAAGCAGCCATGCCTTGCACACATCTTACAAAGTGTCACAGCGATCTCATATCTGAAAGGTATCAGTCAGGAGTAGGGTACAGAAACATTACCATAGCATTGCATATACCATGGAACACAGTGTAGACAGTCATCTACAGGTGGATTGAGTATGGGACAACAGTGCTGTTGAAATTGACCATATGTCCCTTCAAAACAGATGACAAGACATGTTGAGAACTGGTCAGGGAGGCTGCCAGGAGACATGCAGCAACACTGAGGGAGTCGTAGAAATCTCTGGCAAGAACTGCTTGTGTACTACATATGGCAACAATTGCATGGATTCTGCATACGTGTGGCATATTGGGTAGGGTAAGTAGACAGAGATATTTACCCACACCAAACACCATTCAGGGCTGTGTAGAGGTAGCAAAACATAAAATCAAGTCTCCCAAAGGCATGTGCTGCAATATATAATGATGTCATGAGACCAAGGTTCAAACCTACAGACAATATTCCTAAAGCTACGTGTGGTGCACAAGTAACACCTCACTTCACCTGAGGGCCACCATCCACACGTTGAAGCTTGTTGGTGGCAGTGTCCAGCTTTAGGGTTGCTCTTAATTAGCTGAAACTAGACCTGTAGACATGGTGGAGGGAATTCTGAACAATTACAAATTACACTCACATGTGTGTGCCAAAGCTGTCAAGCATCTGCAATATGGCCGAGGATGGAGAGGGGTTCCAGCTTCCAACATGACAATGAATTGAAGCATACATCCAAAGCTAGCTAAGAATGGCTCTATCTGAATACAATCAAGGTTCTGAATTGGGCCAGATAAAGCCCAGACTCAACACCAATAGTAAACCCCCAGTGTGATCTCCAAGGGCTATGTACATGAGCTGGCCTTGCAATCTGACAGAGTTAGGGGACCTTTGCAGGGAAGACTGTCCAAATAATGTCATGGCAAGATGTGCCATGTTAATATATCCCTTCCCAGGAAGATCTATTTATTTCTATTACAGTGTTATGCATTTATTGGACATGCGATGGAGGTTAAAGGGTGACACTTGTACAAAGGCACTTCTAAGGTGAGGAACATCACCAGCCCTTGTAAAGTATGGCAATGGGTGATGTACTGGGTGAGAGAGGCCACAAAATGATTTACACTACACGTATACACACTTACACATACATTTGCCAGAACTGGGATTATAACTTCTACCTAACTAGTTATTTCTATTATAATGTTATGCAGTTATTGCATGCACCACAGGGCTTACGGGGCTAAAGCCTAACAGAAGGAACTTCTAAGGGGACTGCTATCTGCAAGACTGCTAAAGTAGGGAAAGGGAAATGTACTGAGTTTGAATGAACCCAAAAGCTTTTAGTTGTAAACACAAACACACACTTTTACATTTACCAGGACTGAGAGTAGAACTTCTAACTAACTAGTTAGTTCTACTATAATGTTATGCCATTATTGCCCGTGCCACAAAGCTTATGGGGCTGATGGCTGATGGGATGCCCTTCTAAGGTGACTGATATCTGCAGTACTGCTAAAGTATGTAAAGGGGAAGTGTACTGGGTTTGAATGGACCCAAAAGCTTTTAGTTGTAAACACACACACACACACACACACACACACACACACACACACACACACACACACACACACACACACACACACACAGACACCTTTTACATTTGCTAGGACTGAGATTAGAACTCATACCTAGCTACTTAGTTCTACTATAGTGTTCTGCGTTTATCACACGTGCCACAGAGCTTATGGTGCTGAGACTTGACAGAAGGCACTTCTAAGGTGACTGATATCTGCAGGACTGCTAAAGTACAGAAAGCAGAAGTGTACTGGGTTTGAATGGACCCAAAAGGTTTTAGTTCTAAACACACACACACATGTTTACATTTGCCAGGATTGAGATTAGAACCCCTACCTAACTACTTATTTCTACTATAGTGTCATGCAGTTATTGTACACTCCACAGAGCTTATGGGGTTGAGGCCTGACGGAAGGCACTTATTTATTTATTTATTGACATTTGCTAACCAGGTTTGTCCAACTGGGCTTGTGGCCCATTTTCAGTGGAGACCCGAGGAGAAAAGCTCCAGCAGTACATTTTTAAACAAGTACAATTTTAAACAATATTGATATAACAGCAGTTATAGCAAAAAGATTCACATATGTTGGGTTAAAGTTGCATTAAAAAGAAGCTTAGTAACATAATTTTAAATTGATATAGTTCAATAGGTCAACAATAACATTTCTTTGTTTGTATAAAATTATGCAAATGCATAGTAGACACATTGGAGAGAGAGGTGTAATGAGGTACTAACTATAGTCCTTTTGAGGGTACATAAAGGGAAGAAAGACTAGATGGGGTCAAGGCAAGGGCAGGTGCTGGAATTGAGAAAATAAGCTTTTAGTTCATTTTTAAAGTGTGAGGTGTGGGAGATTGAATGTAAGTTAAGGGGAAGTTTGTTCCAAGCATGGGCAAGGGTGTGTTTGAAGAGTAATTTGCCTACTGAACTTTTTTGGTGGTCGACATCAAGTAATTGTTGGTTAGAAGTACGGAGGGTCCGGGATGGGATGTAGATGGAGACTAAGGAAGCTAGAGATGGACAGAAGGAAGTTTTATAAAGAACAGTGTGTAGCATATAAAATTGATAAGATAACAGAAGTTGGGTAAGTTCAAACCATTGAAGAGAGTTTAAAGAAATGCAGTGGTGTGAGTTGTGTGGGGAGTTAGTAATGAATCTGACTGTTTTATGGTAAGTCTGTTGGAGTTTGTTTAGAATGGAGGCCTGGATATTGGTAAGAACTGGTGCAGCATATAAGAGGGAGAGGAGGAGGAGTGCCTGGCCCAGAGTAAGTCTAGATTCAGGAGTTAGGAATTTTTTGTTCCGATATAGCAGGCCTAGTTTCTGTTTTTTTTTTTATACACTGGAGTATGTGTAGGTTGAACTTTAGTTCATCAACAATAATGACCCCTAAGACTTTTGTGTGGGTGTCAGGTTGGATAGTTGTATTGTTAAAAGATTTAATAAAAAAGGAGGCTTTGTCATGAGAAAGAGAATGGGGAAGGAAAAGTAGGAGTTTGGTCTTTTTGGGATGTAGAATCAGTAGGTTGTGAGAGAGCCATTGTTCAGTGGATAGTAGGGCTTATTGGGTCAGAGAGTGTAGCTCAGGAATGTTATGTGAGATGGATATAAGTGTAGAGTCATCGGCATACTGAATAAGGGAGGATTTTTTGCATGAGGTGTAAAGATCATTGATGAAGATGTTAAACAAAAGGGGTCCCAAGATGGAGCCTTGGGGAACACCAGTGGAGGTGGGAAGGAAAGGTGAGGAGGATGAGAGCCATTTGACAGATTGTTCCCTGCTAGATAGGTAACTATTAAACCAGGCAAGTGTGGAGGGGGATAGGTGGAGATTTGCAAGTTTGAATAGTAGTAGAGGATGAGAGACAGTATTGAAGGCTTTGGAGAGATCTAGAAAGAGATAGGAAACGAGTTTATAGTTCTCTAGGGCCTCTGTAATGGTATGAGTGAAGGAGAGGCGGGCAGTGGCGGTGCCATGGTGAGGATGAAATCCATGTTAGGTAGGGGTAAGTGGTGCATGAGGAGGTGATTGAAAAGCTGCGAGTGAATACATTTTTCTAATATCTTGGAGGGGGGGAACAGAATGGCAATGGTTCGGCAGTTTGAGGGGCAGTGGAGTTTACACCTTTATGAAGAGGGATAGTAAAGAAAGATTTCCAAAGGGTGGGGACAGTTAATTCCAGAAAAGATTGATTAATTAGTATTCTTCTCAGGTAACTGATATCTGCAGGACTGCTAAAGTAGGGAAAGGGGACGTGTACTGGGTTTGAATGGACCCAAAAGCTTTTAAATGTATCTACATGCACACACACACACACACACACACACACACACACACACACACACACACACACACACACACACACACACACACACACACACACACACACACGCACACTTTTACATTTGCCAGGACTAAGATTAGAGCTCCTACCTAACTTGTTATTACTACTACAGTGTTATGTAGTTATCGCATGCACCACACAGCTTATGGGGCTTCACCCTGACAAAAGTGACTTCTATGGTGACACACATCTTCAGGACTGCTAAGGTGGGGCACTGGGAAGTGCACTGGGTGGGGAAGGCCTGTTCATTCCTAGATCCTACTGACATTTGTATAAGTGTGTGAGCATGCCCTGTGTGTCCTTCTATACTACATGTGGGATTTCATTCCAGGGATTGTTGTACTCCAGTCCCTATTGTTTTGTGCTACAGCCATACCTCTCAACCTGTTGGGGTAGGATATCTGGAGATAGCCTATCAAAATGGGGGACAATGGGCCATACAGTGATTGTGACACTTTCTCTCAGTAATGTATGGGTTTCTAGGGTTACATGGCTTGTTTTAGTAGACATCAGACATATATGCCATTTGACACTGTAATGTATTGTTTCAGTACCTTGTGACATACCTCCTCAGATCATCACAGTGATTTACCAGAGGAATACAAGATGGATGATGCACACACCAGGTTTATGGGCCAAATGCTATGCATTCTTGCACAATCCAGGCTGTTGAGAGGTCTGCCTACAAGCAATTGACTTTTGGTGCTTTGGAAATGGTCCAGCACCTTGGTGATATATTACAATGGTGGAATCTCCATGCACTTAGGTCCTGGACTGGTCTGATTTCCAGTCCACAGTTGGGTAATATAACTCAGATAGGATCAGGGTGACAGGCAGACTCCAGATAGATTTGTAGGGGATAGTATATGTGGAAGTGTGTGTGTCCTGGGTAAGATATGTTTGCCTATAGCTACCAGTACTTTGCATCGGGTTCTCCTCAATGGTTGACTGCACTTAGAGGATCCTGTGCATGTCAGACTGTTTGGCCAGCCTGGAGGTGTTTGTCACACACACACACACACACACACACACACACACACACACACACACACACACACACACACACACACACACACACACACACACACACACATATATATATATATATATATATATATATATATATATATATATATATATAGATAGATAGATAGATATACATACATGGCTCATCTCATTCTGCTTGGATGGCCATATGTTGGGGTTAGGATGTTGCATAGGATGAGTGATCAGGGAAGGGTGTGTTACTCCCCATGGCTGTGGCCCAGGGTTCTGTGGGTGCAGAAATGTCACCATCTTCCAGGGTTAGGACTACCTGCAGTGAGTATATTCCCAGGTTTAAACTCCTAGCCCTGTCTGTCGACTGTACAGAGTATCACAGAATGTTCACATCCATGACTCATATATCTTGTTGGTTACCCAAACAAGTGTGGTTTTCAAGTAAAAGTGTTTTGCAAGTCACTCAGGGATGAAGTCAGATATTACTGACTGTTGACATTGCAGTTTCAAACTTTGTACCCATCAGACATTCCATGCTAATACAAATCATTCCATCAACTTTATAACATTATTAGAGCAGTATTTCACATATGTCTTTCTCTTTGGACCTTTATCACGCCATTATTCATGGCTTTGCCCAGATTTCTGGCACCCTGAGGCTGGCAGGTTTGCTCCTAGCAGTTATCAGCATGGTCTTTCTTTGCATTTTGTAGACTGTGTTATGTTGGTGTTATGGACTCCATGACACTCCCTAACATGGCACTGTGGGTGAGGCATAAGCATTTGCCAGAGGCCTGTAGGCCAGGTGTGACAGATGCAGGCCATCTGTAGCACAGCAGTGCATTCTAATGATCATTATGCTCCCAGCCTGCCGGCAGTAGACACCCCTGGGATGGCACCAGCAAGTTGACTATGGGTGTTACTGACAATTGCTTTCTGTTACTATTTTGCCATCACTCTGGGTGATAGCTGGATGCTGCTTAAGGATAGGAACATGTTACTGCATTTCTATGGGACTATGGGAGGGGTGACGCATCTGTACACGATTGACATCTGTACAGACTGTGCTGATATTTGCATAACATTTTGGTCCCATTTAGCATAGAGGCATGCACTATCTTTCAGACTACAGGCAAAACAGTATTGACCACAGGTCAGATTGTTCTGGCATAGACATTTGTAGTCTCAGACTTCTTACCTTTCAAAGCCATACTGCCATTGCCAGACCTGCTGTGATAGCACTGTGTAAAAGTCTGTGGGTGGGGATTTCATGGATGTCGCCATGTGGGAGCCTTTGCCAGGCATTTCTGTATGGTTTTCTACAGCTGATCTGCTGGGTGAGGCTGGTGGTGGGTATGGGATCCCCACTTTGAGATCCATGCATATGACCTATGACCCCTCCCCCAGTTATTTGGTTCACTACATATACCGCAGTGGTATTTGGCAACTAGGGTGGTACTGCATGGTGTGGGTAGAGCAGTACTGGGGATACATTTCCTGCTGTCCCACAGAGCTGTCAGTTGTCTGCTGCTATCCCAGTTAACCACCCCATTCCACTCCATTCATTTATTTTGTTATGAAGACTAGCTTACCTTGTGCCTGCGGCTGTTGTGAGGATGGTGCTTGAGGTCTGACTATGTCAGATGCATGCAGTAACTGCCTATACATGGTAAGGTATAGGTGGTGTGATGTTTGTCATCAATTTTACTGTGTGTGTGAGTCAGAGAGAGAGAGAGATCAGTCCCTGGGGCCCTACAGTGTCAGTGTATGTGATATGTGTTGCCTCTTTGCCAAGGCCAGGGCATACTGAGCATGCCTCTGTCTGCTTACAGGGGCAAGCCCGGGATGTTCTGCCTCTGAGTCACTCTGTGCCTGTGGAGGCCTTGGCAATGGTGGGGCACGGTGTGGCCTTTCCCATTTTGTTCCTCCTACAGCTATTTCCACACTATCATATTATGTAGCATAGCACATACTATGAACATGTGTTCACATGTGGCTGTATAGTACTGCAAGGCTCCACTGCATATGTCAAGGCACCAAAACCTTGACTTGAGCATCCCAAACACACACTCTATAATGATCCTGGTTTGTGCATGTGCTTCATTATGGCATTCTTGTGTCTGTTTGTGTGCATTTCTGATGGATGCCATCAGCCACGGCTCCAGTGTGTAGCGAGCATCCCCCACCAGCTGGTCATATAGAATGTCCCTACTGACAAATGCCCGGTACAGCTATGACAAATGCCAGATGTGGGAGTCGTGATAGCTTCCAGTTCTGACAGCACACATGTTAATGATAATGCCCTGGGCATCACACACGACCTGGCAGTTGAAGGAGGGGAAGACCTTGCAGTTTATGTAAACCCTACCCCGTTCACCAGGTGGTGTTTTGATGTGGATGTGCATGCATGCTATGGCACCCAGTACCTCTGGGTCATCTGCTACATGGTGGAAAAGACGCATATTGCTGGTCCTCTCCTCACGAGTGTTGAGGAAGTAAATGTGCTCAGTGGCATGTGTTCACATGGCATCCAGTAACTGGTTGAGTATCCTGGATGCAAATGCCTGTGAGACCCCTATGATATTCCCAGTTGGTCTTTGGAAAGTACCTGTAGCTAGTATTCTTAAGTCTACACATACCTTGGTATCCACTGGGATGGGCTCCCCTCTGTTGGTTCTGGCTCTGAGGTGAGGCTGGCACAGCTCAACAAGTTGCTGACGTATGTCCCTCTCCACCCTGTATCACTCTACTATCTCCAGATCATGTAGCCCCTGGTAGGTTACCCTGGTTGTGAACACTCTTCTCCTCCTCCTCAGTTTGAGATGGTTGTCAGGATTTTCCTACTCACTACTCTCAGTCTCTAGCACATACTGATAGATTAGAGCAAGAGCAACCCCTAATATGTTTTGTTAGATTTGCCAGTTTAAAATTCCCCCGAATGTGTATACCAGTGGTGTAAATTTTGTGGGAAAAACCATTCTGAAAGGTGTTTGCATAGTTTATAGTAGTTTGCTGGGCTGCTGCATGTGTAATTGGCTGATTCTGATACAGTCCACCTGCCAGCTATGCTTGTTCTCCTTGATTGCCTTCCTTCTGCAGTTCCCCTACCCATTTCCTCCCTGTTTAAGCCCTGATGTGCAATGCGCATTCCCAGTGCTCAAATGTGAACAGTTCTGCTATCTCCTATGTTTTTTTTTTTCTTCTTTTTTTCATTTTTTAGGCCCGGTGTGTGCCGCACTCACCCATTTAGCTAAAGTAAACAGTTTTAAGCAGAACTGGCCCTTTCTAGATGCAAACACTCTCTGCATTTCATGGGATAGGGAAATAGACACACCCCCTGCCTTAGCTGTGTTTAGCTAATGGCAAACATGGGCCAAAGAGCTCTAATGTGCTTACAGCAATCATGACAAACACCCTTTTCATGTTAGCTGCTCCTCCTTTCTACACCATGGTTTTGGAGCACCTACAAGGTTAGGTGCAGTGTGACACTTAGAAGAAATTTGTGATTCAGTATAAATCCCCTCATTTGCATACAGCACTGCCTTACTCCTGAGTTACGACACTTACACTGAGCCTTTCCCCTTAGCAACCACTATTCCCTGGTATTATTTTCATTCTGCATGCCATTGACTATAATGGCGAAATGCAGATTTTTCTTAAAATTGATTTTTCCCCTTTTTTTTATTTTTAGCACAATCCTGTTTGCACGCCACTGCCCTATGCTTAAACATCCAAGATCGACCAAAAAAAAGTTTTATTTTACAAAATCTAAACTATTTTTCATGCCAATGGTCATATATTTGGCCATTGACATGCCTAATAAATGGAATACATGCTTTATTTGCCTCCATTATCTTATTTGCAGAAATGTATTCAGCTAGTAACTGAATATATTTCTTCAGGTTACACTATTCCTGCACAGACACCTGCCTGCTTACTGAATCACTAATTCACCTCATTTGCATGGTTTTCACCAGCAAATGAGGTAATTAGCATAAAGCAGTGGTGTTCATGTAGGAATAGTGTAGGAGCACTCGTGCACATCCCGGGAGCTCTTTGCTGAATCGCTTGGCGGACATATTGCATGTAGCAGCTCCTGCACTATTCCTGCACATCGTGCAGAGCTTAATGAATCCTGGTGTATGTCTAATTTCAGAAAATCTAATAGAAACACTTACAAAGGGAATATTTTTGCCATATTGTCATCTTACAGTAAATACAAGATATGATTATATATTAATTTTGTCAATCTTAGTTTTTAAAATCAAATCTCTGAGCCATGCCTCTCGCTCCTAATGGAAGTAGATTAGTTAAATATTTTGTATGCAGTTTTAATGATAATTATGTTTTCTGAAATTTACCTGGATGTACCTACATTCCAAGAACCTTTACAACTAGTTTCAACATCTGCAGAATGACAGATATGGGTACAGATGCACAGGAATATGAGTAAGCAGCTTGTATGCAGATCAATATGCTCTAACATTCACGTATACTGTCATTTATGATAAAATGCATTATTAGCACACTTCTTGCATGTTTATTATGCTGCATGTAAAAACCAGTTTTAATGTCATGCACTTGTGGATATTTATTTACTATTATTTTTTATATATATTTGTATTTTTTATTGGAGTGTTGTACTTATCTCAATGGACCATTTGCAGGCACAGCCCAGGTGAATAGTATCATATAAGAAATGAACAAACCATATTTACAGATACAAGCATATGCTATCAAACATATACATATTTAAGAATGCAAAAATATTGCAAAGTGTAGTTCAAAAAGCAGTTTACAAAGTCAAAACATGTATGGAAAATAGAATTATGCTTAGCAGAGCTTTTTGGATGAGATGTTGTGATATTAACTGAGATGGCTTATACTACATCGATATCAGCATATCATTATATAGAAATGTATGAAGACATTAGAATAGGTAAGTGAGAATGGTTGCAGTAAAGGATACCATGGTGAGGAGACAGAGAAATAGATAGAGAGGCATGCAGGGGGAAGAGGATTAGAAAGGACAGAAGTGTGAGAGATGCAAAGAGAAGCATGAGATAGGATGAATAAGAGGCAGTAGGTGAGAGGATGACAAAATGAGGTAAAGAAGGATGAAATATAGATAAAGACGTGGGAGAGAGCTGCAGGGTTCAGGTAATGTGACCTGTGTGAGTACAGCTGCACTTTGGGTGAAGATCTGCTCCTTGAGCTATTGTCTGAAGTCTGAGTATATTTGGATGTCTCTGACTGAGAGTGGAATGGAGTCCCAAAGTTTAGCTGCTAGGTTAGAGAATTCATATCACAAATGTATGCAAACACTTGAATTCACAAAGTGATATGCCATCATTTTTACTATATATTTTTGATTTGCAGTGAAAGTAAAGTTATACTGATATGCAATAAAGGCTTGAAATTTCAATTAGATGCACTAAAACATTTGTTGGTATTATAGCAGCCTTTGTTTAATGTTGTGTTAGTTGACTGAGGTTTCAACCCTCAGAGCAGTAACCAGTGCTTTACAGTATACTATAAAGTAAATTCTCTCACAGCCTGAGCAAAAACTTAAAATAATAATTGTTTGCCAAAGAAAAGAAACTAATGAGTATTTCAGTTGAAAAAATACATTTTTAGTAATACTTTTGATCTTATAGTCACCAATAACATTTGTGACAATATTATTCTATGTTACATATTTTGACTATGTATATCTTATTAGCATTAATTCATTCACAAAGGATGTATATTTATGCTTACATGCCATAGTCTGGTCATCTGGAAATATTCTATAAGACTGAATCAAATTAGAATTATCCTGTATCACCCCAGTCATACAACAGGGCAGAGGGATTTGATAAAACCCACCTTCCACTGCTAGCTTGTGGAGGAAAACTGACAGAATTAAAAAAAATTAGATAATACAAATGCAAACAGTGATAACTCACGAATGAGCTAATCTGCACCTCCAATACACACAGTGATTTTCAGAGGTTAAAAAAGCAATGTCTTCTAGAAGTATTAATTTATGCTTGATGTGACCTCCTATACCATTAGTTATGAGACAATGTGAATCACTGTTTCAGAGCTTGACTGATATTAGACTTTCAATATGTCCCAGGATGCCATAATATACAACTCTGGTAATGTTTTTACATGTTAATTTTGCCCCCATGCCTGCCATTTATCAATCATCCTTTCGTCTGGACAAGGGTTATTCATTTCTTGTACTCTAGAACTTTCTTCTTCAGTACTGGAGCAAGAGCTGTGCAGAGGGGGACCTTTATTCATACCACCATGAGGATAGGTTGTGCCCTTAACAGTACCCCAGCACTTGAAAATACTTTTATTGGCATGACCCCCATCACTGGGCAGAAAGACCATATGATCCACATCACAGCTCAGGCCCACAACACCTTCTCCACATGAAGGCATGCTGCTGCGCTCTCATCATGAAGAACACCATCAGTTGCTATATGGGTGAGCCTAATATCCAACCACAGGCTTGCATTGAATCCCAGCCCCTCATACAAGGACTACTGACTACTGGCTTCATTCCACCATCCTCTCCAGGATGGGCATGCCCAGGCTCCCCTACAGGCTCTGTCAGTTAAATGAGATGCTAACTGACTCCAGGATCCCAGGGCTGTATCCAGGCTTTATCTGTCTATGCTACTGGAAATGGTCATCTGATAACATTTTAATGTAATCCGATGTAAAACAAAACTGCTGCATAGCATTCAGTTCACATGCAGTATGCTGAAAAAATACTCACTGTATGCTAATTGATAAGGAAATGCTGTGAGGGAATCCATTGCTCCTAGAAACAAATATTCCCAGATAATATAGATGTGAACAAAGGTATCCATTGAATGAGATGCCCGCTCTCACCATGTACTCCCAAACCAACACACCTTCAGTCCTGTGTTAACAAAACAAAAAGGAGACAGTCCAAAATAATAATAAACAGCACTGAAAATATGACCGTTAGTCAATACATTATTGGAATATTATTAAAATGAAATGCATTACAATGTTCTATTATTGTTTTGACAATCCATAATCACCTGTGCTGACTTTGTGACACTGAGTGGTAATTATGATATTAAAAGGGTGGTGCAGAAGATCAGATACATCAGACAGTAAACTGTAACGTTTTGGAAGGATGCATTGCCTGCCCTATCAAAGGGCTTTTGTGAAACTATTCCAGATTGTCAGTCATGTGTCAGGTTAGCTTCATGTCCTATTTAGGAAAACAAATGTTTGACAGGCACAGGTGCCTGTGATATCAAGCTGCTGAGATGGAAGGAATTTCCTTTTGTAATACTAAGCAGTAATTTGGCTGTGGGAAGTTAAGACAAATCAGCTTCGAAAGGGACAGCAGCTCTTTCTCAGGAGACATATGCTAATATCAGTGTGCCCTTTTCAGTGAGACTTTACTTGAAGCTGATTGCAGGAGAATCAGGGTATGGGAAGCTAGAGTTTGTAAAGAGTAAAGGGTGAATTCAGCAGCTACAAAATCTGAGACAGGTTTGAGTAAACATTGTGCTGTACAGGCATCATACCTCCCAACTATTCAGATGTTTGCAGACTTACAGTGCATCACCTTTCCATTTAGCCATTCCTGTGCATGAGTCATTGAGGCAAGTACAGTATATCAACTGTCTGCATGTATTTGTGTATGTATGTAAGAGTGTATGCATCTGTGCATGTGAGTTTATTGCTCTGGGGCTTAGAGAGTGTGTGTGGAGAGGGGCCCATATTTGGTCAGTTAAGACATGCTCTACTGTACAACACAGTCATAGGGAACTCAGCTGTCTGTGCCTGTGGGTGGTCTGTTAGGCTTGCTACAAAATGTTGTGCAGGTTGGTAAAATGCTGCTCTATAGCTAGCATTGGTCAGAGTGTTGTATCTCCACAGCATTTAAATGCCTGCTATGTATTTATGTTGGTATTCTGAAGCAGGATACATGAGGCGTATTACTGCCTGCTTCCATGCATCATGAAATATACCACATATTGTGTCAATTGCTGATAACCTTCTTAGAGCTTCACACTTCATTTGTGCATTGGGATTGCTTCTATCTAGCTCTGATGCCACTGAACTCACACTAGTTGACACTTATGCAGTGTACCACTGTCCTATTCATGGGTGGTTGGATATATCCTATCATATCCTGCTCTGTAGTGTACATAATTCTGTTATACATTTGTTTTAGACATGTATATCACTACTGTGTTGCTAATGGATTGCTAACTGCTTTTGGATAATTTCTAGCCCTCTACTGCAGACCACTGTACTCAACCAACTATTACTTCTGTTTTTTTTTTTTTAATGCTTCATCACTTTCACCTTCTTAATGTTATTATTTGTCCTTTTTATTTTGTTTCTGTCTATTTGCATTTCTATTTTACACAGTGTGGTATGTGAAGGTGGATGTGGTGTTCTAGCAAACATAGCCCCATGACCCTAACTCACCATCACCTGCTGCATTCCCAGCAGTCTCTATACCCTCCTGATTATCAGGATACTTTAATGGTGCATTCTGTTACTGCTTTTGTCATGCAGTGCTGTAGGCTCCCTATCAGTGTGCATCACTGTAAATTCATCCTGCATTATCCATCAGAAGGTAGAAGCCCTGGTGTCTGTTCTGGTGGTCTGGGAGTTGGCCAGCCAAACTGGCAATCTGGACTGCACCTTCTTGTGACTTCTTCTCTCAGCTTCATGACTCCTCCCCCTGGGTCATCAGTAGCTAAGCAGCTATGAAAGCAGTCAGAGATGTGATTGACATCTGCTTGGGTGCAGCACAGTACAGCTTGGTAGCCACTCTTCACGTCAGCCAATTTCCAGTTATGCTGTTCCCCTCCCTTGTGTTATTTCCCTCTGCAGATTGTTTTCCACTCCTCCATCATCTATAGTACTCCCTCTGTGTGGCACTGTGTCTCTCATTTTGCCTCCCACCATATGCTCCCTCTGTTTATATCTCTACCTCCCCTGTCAGTTTTATTTGTCTTTTGCACTGGTTTACCTTCCCCTGTTACTATCCTTATAACCTGTTTCCTCATCACACGACAGATATGATACCTTTCCCATATCTTCCCTTCTATAAAAAAATAAAAAGGGTACTTGACCTAAACAAATGCACACACATACACACACACACACACACACACACACACACACACACACACACACACACACACACACACACACACGTGTGCAAACTTCCTCATTTTTAATACATCAGTCTTCCCTTCCCCATGGTTTTCTCTGTGGTTCACTGATGTTCTTTTGGTTTTGTGACTGTTCTGTCTACCATATTACAATACTAAGTTAATGGGAACTTTGATGTCTAGTCCTTCTCTGGGCTGTCTGCTGTTCACACCGTGATACCACTGCATTTAGGGAATGCTTTGCTGTGAATACCTATGTATACACTAGTTGGACTATGTGGTCATGTTGTCCACATCCTTGTGCATTTCATTCTCATTTCACCAGCAAATTCTTTTCTTATGCCACTCTAGTTACACAACTCCTTCTGCATGCTTAATTAGTGCATAGCTGAATTATGTAACATTGGCTTTGCTATTTTCCCTACACAGCTGCTATACCATTTTTTTCTGAAACCCAACTGAAATGTTATATGGTAGCATTACAAAAGTTTAGTAGATCAAAAATTTCTGATGGATTTTCAGCAGAAGCATGTACTCTGTTTTAAGTATAATTTTATTAGCTTGTTAGCTAAAGGCATCCTGTAGATTTCTGTAACTTCCAGTTTCCTCCCACATCCCAAAGACATGCTGTAGGTGGATTGGACACTCTAAATTGGCCCTAGGTGTGAGTGTGTGCCTTCTGTGGAAGGTTGGGCGCCGAGCTGGCAACTCAACACTGTAAAATTCCACTGCCAATCATGAGCGGACAAGGTGATCCGCTGTGGCGACCCCTAACCGGGAAAAAGCTGAAAGAAGAAGAAGAAGTTAGGTGCACCATAGGTTCATAGGTTCATAGGTAAGTACTAGGCTATTTGCCCAAGGGCATTTATAAGCTTAGCCAGAATGTGTTGGCTTTCGCCACCCCCTTAAATTAATTCCCTGTCCCCCTGTCCAGCAGAGCCATAAGTTCCCTGTGCCTCTCTCCAGCAGAGCCACTACAGTAATCCCTGGGGTAAATTTTCTGTCTCCCATCCACCCATCAAGGTTTCTCTTGAAGAGTTTTAGTGAGGGGCTCTGCCTGATGTATATTGAAATCCTGTTCCAAAGCATGGGGAGTCTCTGGGACAGGAATCTATCCCTCCAGCACATCCTATTTATCATTGTGGTGAGGTTTATATCTCCAGAGCCTGTGGCTCTCTGGGATTTGTTTTTTTTTTTAGGTGGAGCATGTACATCAGTTCAGGGTTGGACATGGCCTTGTATGTCAGGCAGAGATCACCTCTGAGTAATCGGTATGCAACCGAGTACAGCTGGAGTTTCTTGAGTTGGGCTGCATAGGGCATCTGTTTGAGGCCAGTAATCCTCTTGATGAGGTACTTTTGTGGTCTTTCCAGTTGATGCAGGTGTCTTGTAAGGTACATCCCAAATGGGGCGTTGTATTCTATGATGTGTCTAATGAGTGATGAGTAGAGGCACAATAACCTCTTTTATTCTTGATGTGAACCCTTTTGTGATTAGGTGGGCCACATAGAAGGATTTTCTAACAACCTTGGCAATATGATTATCAAAGGAGAGATTACTATCTACTTGGGTCCCCAGATCCCTTATTACATTTTCTGCATTTAGGGGACTACTACCTATGTGGTAGTTAATGGGTACTTTGTTTTTTTCCAAAGGGGATGACTATGCACTTTTTGGCATTTAGCTTGAGGCCATGATTTTGACACCAGGTATCCATCTCAGTGAGACCCTTCTGGAGGGTGTCTGTATCAGCCGGAGAATCAATTCTGGCCCCTAGTTTCCAGTCATCTGTGAACTTGGTCAGCCATAGTCCTTCTGTTCTTGCCTGTATCTCTGAGAAGTATATATCGAACAGGAGGGGTCCTAGAACTGAGCCCTGGGGGATGCCACTTGTAACCAGTTTAGAGTCGGACCTAGAGCCTGCAACTCTCATCGTGTGGGTTCTATCCGTGAGCCAGTTGGCAACCCATCTCTTGACGTAGGGGTTTATGTTCAAGCTGGTGAGCTTGTCCATAATACCAGAATGGGGAATGGTGTCAAAAGCCTTTGTGAGGTTGAGGTAGGCTGTGTGGACCTCCTTTCCCTCATCTAATGCCTTGGTAACAGTCTCAAAGAAGTCCACCAGGTTTAGGAGGCATGATCTGCCCTTGACAAAGCCAAACTGGGTAGGGTCCAAGGTTTGGAGGTTCCCAGTGTCTCTGTTAATGAGTTCCATGATGATGCGCTCCATAGCCTTACAGACCAGGCTACTCAGTACTATATAATTATGTACTATATAATGTCACACAGTTTGTGGTATAGCTCTGAACGCAGGATTCTTTACTGTCAACATCTTGCTGCATGAAGATTAATTCAAAGAATCAGCCTGTTCACCAGCTGGCCCTGAATATATATGTATTTTCTGTGCATAAAACATTTTTCCATATGTTAAACCATGAACAACTTATGGCTATTTGCATTTAATATTAATACATTCCTTCACATTTACTTTTTTGGTATCCTCTTATCTTTCAGCCAGATACTGAAATAGGAAAGACATGATGCATAAAAAAACCTATGAACTGTGGTGGTTTGAATTTCAAGAGTATGATGTATTGCTGTATTAGTGGAAAATCAAAATTTAGCACAGATTTATGACTAGCAAAAAAATGCTAACAGTGTAAGGCACACACTGTTCACTGTGATGATTTCAGTATTTTGAACTTATGCTGTAGATAAATATGTAGTACACAGAAGGTCAACAGACTTACTTTGAATTGTACTGTCACTGATCGTCTCATACAAAAATATTTAATAAATATTTATTAAATAATTAAAATGTTTCCATAATGTCCCTTTGAGAGAGCCAGAAGAGCTTCAAGACAGAAACATATTATAATGTTTAATTGCCCAGTCCTCAGAAAGTAAACATGGGGTGTTTTAAATCACATATTTCATAGTAAAAACAACATAAATGACCCCTTTGGGTCCAGATGCAGGAAAAACAAATGGACCATTTCATCATTATAATTTTCTACTGGGTATTCCTCTGATCTACATAAATATCCCTCTGTTTCAGAGCTATACATGAGAAGCAGATGAATGCTAACTTTTGCCTGGAAAACAGAGTTACATTTTACTTTTTGTTAAGAAGGTAAGTAATATTTAGGGGTCATTGACGAAAATAAAGATTCAAATGAAGGAATATATAAAGTATCTAATAAGATACTATGCAGTTACATTTCAACTCAAAACCTTTTTTTTCTTAAATATTTTACTGCAGTCATATTTACTCAGGTAAATTTCACTGAAGAGTTAAAGGATTAGCAGACAGACATATACTTGTAAACTGAGATGAGATAATATGTAATAATGGGAGAGTTATATTCAAACACCATGTGCTGCATATGTGTAGGTATTGTATATAGAGAAATAGACTAAAATATGGCAAAACATTGCTCAGATATTTTTTTGAGATTCTCATCTTCATGGTTTTTCATTTTATTTTGCCATATTCTTATTTCTTTATTGTTGATACGTATTTGTGTTTGCACTCTAAGGGAAATGCCTAGTGGAAACCATTGTTTTTTGAAAAGCTGTCAAATCACTTAAATAAAGATGGGCTGTCTTATTTGTTGTTTATTTAAAAAGGCCCTTAGAAAAATGTTTAAAGCGCTCCTTAAGCTGCTCATGGCACTACAGGTTAAGGTTAAATACAGAGAACATATATCGACATTTAAGGTAAACTAGAAAGAAAGTGAGATAGGATTTCTCAACCCTTGGTAAAAAATATCTAACAGAAAGACCCATATTTATGTGATTTCCACAACTGTAATATGATTACCCATCCCTTTATAGATATGTGAATGAGTTGTATTACTGATAGTTTTAGCAAAGAAGTGGTAGAAATAACACAGACAGACTTTAACAGAAGACAAGAGAAAGATGCAGGCATTGGATGCTATGATATAGTTGCAATTTCATGTTAGCAAGAGTATATGTGGTAGACAGTAGGCAAAATGCAGGGCCAAATTTAAAAAAAAATGCATTCCCATCCATGGTGCTTGCACTGAGCTTGGATGTCTTATGCACACTGCTTATAAAGCAGGAATGAAGGAAGAAAGTGATGTAGTCTTTATAGCCCTCCAGTGCATATTTACTTGAAACTAAAAATAATCTAATCTGGCTGCTAATCCACTAACAAATAAAATAAAAAAATGGTGGTGCATGTCTGTAAATCTTGTCAAGCTGTGTTATATGGTTAACAAATGGCAGTTCCTTGGTACAAAGGGATAAAGTCATTTGTATGACTAAGGTGGTCCTAATTCTACTAGTGGCGTAGGTGTCTGCTGAAGCTGTCATGAGAGAGGAGAGGAATAAGGAAGCTTAACTTGCTTACTGCTCTCTCTCTCTCTCTCTGTCTCTCTCACACACTCTGTGGGTAGAGTTTGGCATGTACTGTTGGCATGCTGTCCAAAATACATTTCCTTGGATAAACTGAGGGTCACTTGGATGTGGTTGTCTGTGGGGGTTGAAGGTGGAGTGGTGTCCACATTTCACACAGATGCTAGGATGTGTGTAGCAAAGCCCTCTGCATACTAAGCCCTGGGCACCAATAAACATTAGATAGTGGGATAATGGTGCTACTAGTCTAAGCAGTCAGTACAGTATACTTGAGCATACAACTTGCAGTGTTGCTTTGGATCCACACATGCACACAGACACTAATGCAACACTTTGCTACAATGTGCACATATTTGTGGCTCAGAGGAGTAGTATACCACACACACACACACACACACACACACACACACACACACACACACACACACGCGTGTGTGCTCGTGTGCACACACACACACACACACACACACACACACACACACACACACACACACACACACACACACACACATCATTGTGCTCAATGTGTTATGTTTGCACTGCATTTTTTGAGGTAGTCCACATAAAACAGCTGTTACTATTGTCCACTAACCACTTCAGGGATATTCTGGTGATAAAACTATGAACTCACATTAAGTAAATCATAAGCACTTGATTTCTGGTTTGGTTCCCAGCTAGGGTATGTTTTCTGTGGTGTCTGCTTTTCCTTTCTTTATCTATACAACTTGTTAGTTGCACAGCAATGAATGAATAATTGAACACTGGTAGGCATTTATTAGCACAGTGGATAAGAAATACCATTGTGCTGTCCTGCATGCAAACATTGCAACAGTCAACACAGAGCAAAATACATGCTAATGCACATAGGTGCATTCAGAATACTGTATTGCAAACATTGTAACAATCAACATAAAGTAGAAGACATGATAATATTCTTCCTTAGCACAATTACTTATTTATTTCTACAAAAGAGAGCTGTACGATTTGTCTGCATATATGCAGTATGCTATTTGGGGTATGGCACTATACATATGTAATGGACCTTATTTCAATTACTTGTACAGAATTGCATTGTGTTGCATCCAGAGTGAGAATTACAATATATTGCTTCAGTAAAATTGAGCAAATTAGTGCATAATCTGTTTTAATGCTTGGATGTAGGTAGCGTTCTCCACATTTAAATTCACATATGTAGTCCCTTCCTCATGTTCTGCCTTTGTAGCTGTATGCACAGGCTCACTATCAGGGAGCTATTTTGTGCTTTCACCAGCTAGAATATTAAATTCCACCCAGTGAGCAGCATCTGCTGCATCATCCTTAGAATGCAGTGCATCAAACAAAAAAAAAAAAAAAAAAAAACACGTCTGAGATGTCTGACGATCATTTTTCTTTGGCAGCCACTAGCAGAAAGAGAGGGAGGAATGCATTTAAAAACTAATAATTAAAGAGGTTTATTTTTCAATATTCAATAGAATATTTTAAGCTATTTATATGGAATTCATGTTACCTTGCCATTTCAGCACTAGCCTTTAATAAAGTTTTGAATACTGAAACAAAAGCTTAAATTGGAACCTAAAAATCATTATGACCACTGACTGCAAAACTCTGAACACTGATACATTTAATATCTTGAAGATGTTATTAAGTATACTATTTCCCATGATACAAGTTTCTTGTGTAATTGGAAAGGAAGCAAGAATAGTTTAAAGCCAAAAATAATAGTGGCGTTGGGGAGCAAAGGCCAAAAATAAATGTCAGTCTTGTGGATTTCTCCAATGTAGGAATAAGGCAGTAAAAATATTTTATCACACATAGCGTGTTTCAGTCTGTGTAACATTAAGTACAAATGAGCTGTGTAGATAAATGCTTACAGATTTCCAGTGATATTTCATAGGCACAAAAATAAGCAGATACCTACTATTAGGAAAGCAGAAAGAATGGCATATATGTTGCCTTGGTGGATAATGACTTTGGGATAATATTGTGTTTTTGTTCACTATTAATTTTAGAGCACATTAAAACTTTTAAAGTAAAATTATACAAAAGTTGCAAACAAATTAAATTAGCATAATTTCCAGCATAAATTTAATAAACAAATAAATAAACAGTAATTCTTGCAGAAAGGAAATGCACGAAGTAATAAAAGCAAATCTTTTACTTAATACATATATAGATAGAAAAATAGATCACTCATTTTGTTTCAGTGCTGCACACTTTTAGACAACAAAGTAATAATATTTCTTTACCTTTTCCTAATAATCAGAAATACTTAACATGACAAAAGCATTTGAGATCTTTCCAAAACTATGCATTTTTTTTTATTTATCATTTCTTTTTACAATATTACTTGCCTGGAGAAAATCACTGACAAAATATATAAATCATTTTTAAGAAGTCCAACGTGACAGCACAACTTTTCTCAAGTTGTTTTCAGCATCTATCAAATAAAATGGTAATTAAATGCATTAGTTAAGTAAACAAGCAAATGAATTTATATATTCTCACACTCTGCTGGAATATGTAAAGGTAAATGACTTAAAAATATATAAATAATTAAAAAAATATTAAAGTAACAAAGTATGTGTAATGTACAGAAATTTTCATTTCCATAGAAAAATAACCAGTTACATCTATATCAAATTAACTGCAGATACTGAAATATGAAAAAATTACCTGTGACATCTTTAAATAAACCAATGAAAATGCAAGTAGAATATAGCAAGCATTTTGCTATGCAAACAGATAAGACAAGCATTTTTTTAAATATGTCAAGGATGTGTGCTATATAAAAGAATATCTCTAAACTTAAAAGATTATTTCAATATTTACATGTAAAATAAAAAAGCAGATGCTATCACTATACTCTCTCTCACTCTCTCTGCATATGTATGTATGCATTTGTCTATCTATTTCTATATAGCTAGATATAGATTTAGATATATAGATATAGATAGATATATATAGAAATATATATATGTGTGTGTGTGTGTGTGTGTGTGTGTGTGTGTGTGTGTGTGTGTGCAAACTGTGTAATTTTTATTAACTTTCATTGACACTTTATCTGTTATATTTTGTCTTAACTGTAGCTTCATCACTTTTCTTCCCTCTGACTACATATATTCATTTACATCCTTACATCAGATGGTTCTGGAATTTCTGGTGTTGTAGACATATTATGTCTTTAAGAACAAAAACAAAAATGCAGAGCCACCAACCGTGACAGTAAGATTTATTAATATTAATAAATCTTTCTGTAACGTTTTGCTGTCTCTGCATTTTTGTTTTTGAGCAAGGACTTTATGGAGGCGTGCAACTATCATACTTGCAGGGGCTCATCTTCCTTTTAAGAACAAAAGACATCAAGTTTTGCATAGATTGTTTAAGTTCCGAGGAAGTGTTCTACTAATGGAATATAGTTTTTTTTGGCACCAGTTGTAGGCTAAACTCCATCACCAACTCTTCGCACTTCCTTACCAGTCAAACAATCACATAGATACTGCATGTTTATACTAATATCTGGGTGTTTACTTTAACCCTTTACTCTTTCCCTTTAATCACCAGTATCCCCCTCCCCCAGGAACCAATGCAGCAACTCACTCTTTTACTGTTAAAAAGCATCTAGTTTTCATGCATTCAAAGCATAGGAATCAATTTGAAAATGCATTTGCTGTACCTGCCTTGAATATGCATTCACCCAGGTTTGTCACAACATATTTCAAAGAGATGAAAGTTCTTAGTAATAGTATCTGCAAATTTGTTCTACTGTCATCTGAAGTGAAATATCAACAGCCTTCCAGATAAGGAAAGGACAAACCTTTTTTGCCTTAATTTTACTCCCAAAATCATATCTCATCTCATCTAGCCTCTTACCCTAATTCTAGAAGCATACGACATAATCATCAACCAAAGCCAGCTCTACCTCACTTTTGTACAGGGCAAAACATTTCCTATTTAATAATGATCAGGATCAACTTATTCTTGTCCCTAACTTTGGGAGATATTTCTCCCTAAATCTATAAAGAAAGTGAATACAAAATGAGTTCTGGAACAAACTAAAAGTTGTGCTAAAAGACAAACCTTCAATTTATTCATCTTGTATTTACCAACCCATACCCACCTCAAAGTAGAAAGCTGCTTTAAAATATTAAACTTTTTTGATGTCTTCCTACCACTTGAGAATAAGCATTTTCCTTCAGGTAAGTTATACGAGTCCATACTCATTTAATGCAGTACTGTTGATTGCTACATTTTGTACAATTTATTTTACATTATGAATTGTGCATGTTCTTTCTAGAAGCTGCAATAATATTGGTAAAGTTCATCACAGTTGTGTTAGTATATGTATTTACTTGAGAAGAGATCCAGTTGTCAAAATTCTGCATACATTTTAACGTTTGTTCATATTCTACATTCTTATTGTATGTCTGCCAGTGAGGAATTCCTCTGTAAACTCTTCTACTTCTGACTTTTTTAGAAGATTTTTGGTCTTTAAGCCCAAAGAGTGGCTAAAATGGGCTCTGTCAAAGCCCTACATTGCCCCTACTAATAAAGACACCAACAAACCCACAATTAACAAACAAAAAGTAAATTGTTGTTGAATGAATCTTAGTTAATGTTTTGTGGTCAATGAAAAAGGATTCTATATAATAAAATGCCTAAATGAGTTAAGGCTAAATTATTTCAACATATTGCTATATCATGAAGTAGTCATAAAAAATATTTTTAACATGAGTATAGTGGCAGTATTAACAGAGGTTTGTTTTATGATACTATGCTATCACAAGAACTTATAATATTTTTATATATATTTTCATTGTTTTACTCAAGAGAAGTGGAAGTATGTGTTTTACCATATAGATATGTTATTAAAGGTGTTTATATAATTAGTTGAGCTGCTTTTTTTTTAATAACACATGATGAATGTGTATGTGGAAGCAGATTTCGAGATTCTGTAGAAGTAGTCAGTGAGGTAGGATTCATCAAGATATCTTTCATGGAACAATAAATCAGTAAAACATCTCTATCCCTTTAAGATGATGAAAAAAGCTGATTGATAATCCTAGCAGGTCTAACAACATTAAAATACTAACCATGTAAAAAATTAAATGTGACTTACCTTGCCTGCTCTCTTGACATTTAGAAGGTTATTGTGCTCTTAGGGTGTTCTTAAAAGCCACTGTGGGTCCCGCTTCAAAAAATCTGGTATTTGAATCTATAGCAAAAAATGCACTTTTTGCCTGAACAAATTCATCTGGCAGCTTAGATTGAAAGCCACAATATTTCCTGGTATTAATTAAAGTGTTTCAATTGCACCCATTTTAAAAATCAAAGTTGCCGAATTGTAAAATATGAGCTTTTTTTTAATTTTTATTTCTTTCTGTGTTAGCCTATTATACTCACAAATTCTGCTTATGTAGGCTTAGTTTTTAGCTCTAATAACTGATGCTTACTTTGGCTTTTCTTGTAAATGTATTTTTCTAAGATGGTTTATAGCTTTAAGGAGCATGTTCTGGTTGAGTGGTGTGTCACATGGTCTTAAATGTTTTGTAAAAAACATTAATTTTATTTGTTTCAAATAGATTTGATGAAGTCCCATGTTGGAAGGGATAAAAGTGCTTGACAGTTTGTTTTATGTTTTATTAAGTCTGTTTTTATTTGTGGTTACAAAACTTTTTTTCTTTAGTATACCTTAGCAAATGTGTACCCACTGGTTGTGCCTCTGGTTTTCTTAGTCTTACTCTTTTGGCTGCACAGATTCATGCTGGTTTTGGTTCCTAAAAATATAATTATTAGAAAGTGTATTTATTTTTCCAAAAGTATTTGAAAAGTAATCATTACAGATATTTTTTTTCATTTATATGGGATTTTAGATTAAACCCTGTAAAACGAAGAGTTTTGTATGTAAAAAAGAAGAAGGAGGTTTAGGGTTAATTAACCCACTGAAATATACTGCTACAAAAGTGATTAAGTGGATAGAAGGAAAATATGAGAGATTAGTAGTAAAACTATAAATATAAGTATGATAAATTTTGGAGTATGGTAAAAAAGAGTAAAAGAGAAAAAGAATATATAATAAAGAAATAAAATGTTACATAGAAAAATATTTTTATCTAAAATAAAACTTGATATAGAAAAAGGCAGAAAAGTACAGTGTAAGAATGTAATGATAAAACGTTAATAAGTAAAGCCATGGGAAACTCAAACAGATGAATAAATATAGCTACAAAAATAAGAAGCAAGAGGTGCAATCAGAACGATGGATAGCAAGATCATTTTATGGAGATTGATAATAGATAAACTACAAGTAAAAGGAAATGTCATATAAAAAGAAAAGTGATAGGATATGTTTACATTGTTATGAAAAAAATGTAATGTGTTTTTGAAATGTGAAAGAGTAAAAAAGGGGGAAACTATGGAAAGAAGATTTTTTGAAGATATAAAAGAAGTGGATAAAATAAACATGGATATGATTAAATATGAATATTATAAAAATAGAAATAAAGAATATGGTGAAAGAATAGGAAAATGTTATTTTATGTTATATGGTTTATATGTAATGAGACAATGAAATTATGTTTAATGGCAAAAGAATTTAACAACAATGTTATGATAGTGCAGTGGTTAATGATGTAATCTAATAGCAAGGGCTTCTCTAGTTCAATTCTCAGCTAGAGCACCTTCTCTCTGGAGTCTGCATGTCCTCCCTGTGGTCGAGTGAACTTTAAAGACATGTAGGTAGGTGTGTGAGTGTATATGTTTCTTCTGTGAAGGTTGGGCACTGGGCTTGCAACTCCACACCGAAAAAATTTACTGCCAAGCAATAGTAGACGAGTGATCTGCTGTGGTGACCTCTAACCAGGGAAAGCTAAAAGACTTTTATTAAATAGAATCAGATGGTTGTTATATAAAAAGGAGTAACAGTCTAATAAAGATGAAAATTTAGCATGATTTTATAAGAAATTGGGAATATGTGTTTGTACACATGTAAATATTTGTAAATAAGTAAATATTTTGTAAATAAGAGTGATTTTTGTATATAAATAAAGGACCGCTTTTCTTTTCAATAAGTGCCGTGGGATCATTTACATCCACCTGAGCTACCAGCAAATATAAATGGATGGGGCCTTGGTTTAATGTTCATTCAACGGACAGCACACTCAGGAGTGCAGCACTCCCCCTTATGCTACATTGCCAGCAACTAATCTACTTGGTGTGGGAATAGAACCCTCAGCTTTCTGCACCAAAGTCAAGTGCATTCTTTCTCTCTCTACACACACACACACACACACACACACACACACACACACACACACACACACACACACAGCCTTATTTCTGTCACTAAAGCTATCACTTTAATAATGTTGCTCATTAACATCTCATTCTAACATGAGCAAATTATGCAATGCTGCTGGACTTCTTTAGCTTCCCCACTTGCCACAGTGTGTCTCTGAATCATTCACACCCTTCACATGGCCAAACATCATGCAGTGTCAATTACTATGATGTGGGAAAGGTCTCTGATTTCCAACAAATGAAAGTTTATATTGTTTCAGCATATTGAAAATAACCCAAGTATCAGTATAACTTCTGAAAACTTCAAATATCTTTCATGATAAAACACAAACTTTTGTATGATCTGCAAAATGATAAGCTAACTGTAATTTCTGACTAAATTCAACTTTGGAGGTTGAACCCTAATGTCACACCATAGCCTAACATAATCAGAAGAGTTGCAATTAATTTTTTCCACATACTGTTATAAACTTAAGGTATCTTAAAAAGAAAAAAAGTATAATCTTTCTTTTTTATATAACTTAGTTAAAGCCACATAAGATTTTTTAAATACCCAAATTATTTGACCTGTCTATTAAAAGAGGTAAATGCATATGATGGCTGTTTAATGCCTTTGAAGTTTTTCTTTCTTTTAAATCTGTTCATGTTTCATAATACCTGCCTGACATCCCATAGACTGATTGGCTATCATGGGCTAAACTGACTCACGCACACACTCTTTACCAATACAGTCACTTCTGTCTTGAACACTAAAAGAACACAATACGTTGAATGTAAGATGTAAGGCGATCCTATCTCGCCTACATTCTAAACTGATGGGCTCGGAGCCGAGAATCAGCTCCGACTCGGCCGGTACACTAGCACAAAGTCTCTGATTGGCTGGGCCAACCCCTATATCCCAGGATGCACTACACCCAAGCACCCAGATCTCGTTTGCCACTCCTAGTGCTAAGACATGGTTTTGAGTTGGCTGTGGCTAAGTACCCTATTTTTTTAGTCAAATTTGTTTTTTTTGTGAGCTTTTTCTTAACATTTAACCAAAACATCTATTTAATAGCTATCTTGTTGTCTGAGTGTGTATTGGTTGTTTTAGCTTAAAGTTAAGTTAGAGCTCTATTCCCTTCCTTTCCTTCCTTCAGTGTGTGTTTTTTGGTCAGAAAGTCTGGAAAAGAGCATAGGCCTTCTGGTTTTAAAAAATGTACCAAGTGTGGGTACAAGATGTCTATCACAGATGGCCATGACATCTGTGTTTACTGTTTAGGGGCCAAGCACTTGCAAGAGTCTTGCAGTGTTTGCCATGCCTTTTCCTCCAGGGTCCTCCAAGAGAGAAAAAATAAACTGATTTTAAAAGGCTTAATCAGGCCTTCTTTTGAAGAGGCTCTTCAGTCTTCAGAGCCTCGTGGTAAGAAGAAAAGGACCAGTCCGTTGGATCTGCCGGCTAAAAGAGGAAAATCTATGTCTTCATCTATTGCCCTCAGAGCCGAGAGATGAGAGACCAAGTTCTGCTTCACCTTCCTTGGTTCCACTGACTTCAGAGCCGATGGAAAGGGGTTCAAAATTGGGATCTCCTCCCTTGGCAGCAGAGAGAGCTCCTACTTCATCGGCTCCGAGGGAGGCTTTGGTGTTCCTTGAGTCTGCCTAACTCCTATGGTGATATTGGAGCCCATAGAGACAGTTTGTCGAGCCCCTTCTATTTCCTCCAAGTCCTCCAGGCTCTCTGATTCGGACCTGGACAGGATTGTCCAGAGGCTCCTACAGTCACCGGTCTTTTCCAAATTGCTGTCGGCCCCAGCCCAGTCGGCTCTGGAGCCAGCCTTGCCTGTACCGTCACTTATTCCTTCGACAACCTTAGGGTCATCGGAGCCGGGGTTTACAGAATCTGGGGAAGTTGTTGGACCTCTGCTCCAACCTTCTTGATACTTTCAACAGGTCCTGGTACTGACCTCAGCTCCTAGTCCCCAACTCTGGTCAGGGCCTCGGAGGGGGTCTTTCTACAGACTCTGGTGGACCCAAGTCCCTAGTCACTTCTCCAGAATCTGTAGCTCCATCCCTGGGCACGGCGACTGGAGCCTCTGGTGCAGCCCTGTCCTCGGACAGCGGGGCTCCCAGGCCTGAGGATACCTCCTTGTGTGGTCCCTTAGCTTCGGATGGGCCTTCAGAGTCCTTGCCTGATGAGACCCCTAGGAAAAAATGTGCAAGAGGAAGCACGTGGTCTCCCCAGATGAGTCCGTCACCTCAGACACAGATCTGGATGATGCGGAAGGGTCCCCTAGGTCATCCTCTGACGATGTCTCATTCTCTGACATACTAGAGCTCTTGAGACAGAGAGGCGGCTGGCCTTCCAAAGCCCCTTCTGCGGAAGAGTCAGTGTTCCTTAAGGCCTTCGGAGCCCAGCCCTCTGCCTCGTTACTGGACATGGAGCCTGTTCCCACTCATCCCAATAAATTCTTGTCTGCACCCCCTGATAGGCAGTTTCTCACTAAGGGAGTTCCGGTAGATGCTATGGTGGATGTCTATCCATCCACCTAACAAGGAATTTAGGAGCATGGATAGGTACAGGAAGTGTACCCTATCTTCAGCGACCTTTACCTTGCGGTCACTGAATTATTTGTGCCATTTCACAAGACTACAAAGGGATCTCATGAAGGAGTTGGGAGATACCGCTCAGTCTGTCAACGCCCAGCTATCTACCCTGTCATCCGTGATTAACTTGTCCATGAGGCTCATTTCATATGCATTTGATGGGTCCTCACTCTTTGGACCCAAGGTGAAGGACACGACTTTATGGAGGCGTGCAACTATCATACTTGCAGGGGCTCACCTTCCTTTTAAGAACAAAAAGACATCAAGTTTTGCATAGATTGTTTAAGTTCCGAGGATGTGTTCTACTAATGGAATATATATATTTTTTTGGCACCAGTTGTAGACTAAACTCCATCACCAACGCTTCGCACTTCCTTACCAGTCAAACAATCACATAGATACTGCATGTTTATACTAATATCTGGGTGTTTACGTTAACCCTTTACTCTCTCCCTTTAATCACCAGTATCCCCCTCCCCCAGGAAGCAATGCAGCAACTCACTCTTTTATTGTTAAAAAGCATCTAGTTTTCATGCATTCAAAGCATAGGAATCAATTTTAAAATGCATTTGCTGTACCTGCATTGAATATGCATTCACCCAGCTTTGTCACAACATATTTCAAAGAGATGAAAGTTCTTAGTAATAGTATCTGCAAATTTGTTCTACTGTCATCTGAAGTGAAATATCAACAGCCTTCCAGATAAGGAAAGGACAAACCTTTTTTGCCTTAATTTTACTCCCAAAATCATATCTCATCTCATCTAGCCTCTTACCCTAACTCTAGAAGCATATGACATAATCATCAACCAAAGCCAGCTCTACCTCACTTTTGTACAGGGCAAAACATTTCCTGTTTGCTAATGATCAGGATCAACTTATTCTTGTCCCTAACTTTGGGAGATATTTCTCCCTAAATCTATAAAGAAAGTGAATACAAAATGAGTTCTGGAACAAACTAAAAGTTGTGCTAAAAGACAAACCTTCAATTTATTCATCTTGTATTTACCAACCCATACCCACCTCAAAGTAGAAAGCTGCTTTAAAATATTAAACTTTTTTGATGTCTTCCTACCACTTGAGCATAAGCATTTTCCTTCAGGTAAGTTATACGAGTCCATACTCATTTAATGCAGTACTGTTGATTGCTACATTTGTACAATTTATTTTACATTATGAATTGTGCATGTTCTTTCTAGAAGCTGCAATAATATTGATAAAGTTCATCACAGTTGTGTTAGTATATGTATTTACTTGAGAAGAGATCCAGTCGTCAAAATTCTGCATACATTTTAACGTTTGTTCATATTCTACATTCTTATTGTATGTCTGCCAGTGAGGAATTCCTCTGTAAACTCTTCTACTTCTGACTTTTTTAGAAGATTTTTGGTCTTTAAGCCCAAAGAGTGGCTAAAATGGGCTCTGTCAAAGCCCTACATTGCCCCTACTAATAAAGACACCAACAAACCCACAATTAACAAACAAAAAGTAAATTGTTGTTGAATGAATCTTAGTTAATGTTTTGTGGTCAATGAAAAAGGATTCTATATAATAAAATGCCTAAATGAGTTAAGGCTGAATTATTTCAACATATTGCTATATCATGAAGTAGTCATAAAAAATATTTTTAACATGAGTATAGTGGCAGTATTAACAAAGGCTTGTTTTATGATACTATGCTATCACAAGAACTTATAATATTTTTATATATATTTTCATTGTTTTACTCAAATCATCTTATGTGACTTCTCAAATACACTAACTAAGGCTTCCACAGAAATGGAAGCATGTGTTTTACCATATAGATATGTTATTAAAGGTGTTTATATAATTAGTTGAGCTGCTTTTTTTTAATAATACATGATGAATGTGTATGTGGAAGTGGATTTTGAGATTCTGTAAAAGTAGTCAGTGAGGTTAAGATTCATCAAGATATCTTTCATGGAACAATAAATCAGTAAAACCTCTCTATCCCTTTAAGATGATGAAAAAAGCTGATTGATAATCCTAGCAGGTCTAACAACATTAAAATACTAACCATGTAAAAAATTAAATGTGACTTACCTTGCCTGTTCTCATGACATTTAGAAGGTTATTGTGTTCTTAGGGTGTTCTTAAAAGCCACTGTGAGTCCCGCTTCAAAAAATCTGGTATTTGAATCTATAACAAAAAATGCACTTTTTGTCTGAACAAATTCATCTGGCAGCTTAGACTGAAAGCCACAATATTTCCTGGTATTAATTAAAGTGTTTCAATTGCACCCATTTTAAAAATCAAAGTTGCAGATTTATAAAATATGAGATTTTTTTTTAATTTTTATTTCTTTCTGTGTTAGCCTATTTTACTCACAAATTCTGCTTACATAGGCTTAGTTTTTAGCTCTAATAACTGATGCTTACTTTGGCTGTTCTTGTAAATGTATTTTTCTAAGATGGTTTATAGCTTTAAGGAGCATGTTCTGATTGAGTGGTGTGTCACATGGTCTTAAATGTTTTGTAAAAAAACAATAATTTTATTTGGTTCAAATAGATTTGATGAAGTCCCATGTTGGAAGGGATAAAAGTGCTTGACAGTTTGTTTTATGTTTTATTAAATCTGTTTTTATTTGTGGTTACAAAACTTTTTTTCTTTAGTACACCTTAGCAAGTGTGTACCCACTGGTTGTGCCTCTGGTTTTCTTGGTCTTACTCTTTTGGCTGCACAGATTCATGCTGGTTTTGGTTCCTAAAAATATAATTCTTAGAAAGTGTATTTATTTTTCCAAACGTATTTGAAAAGCAATTATTACAGATATTTTTTTTCATTTATATGGGATTTTAGATTAAACCCTGTAAAACGAAGAGTTTTGTATGTAAAAAAGAAGGAGGTTTAGGGTTAATTAACCCACTGGAATATACTGCTTCAAAAGTGTTTAAGTGGATAGAATGAAAAGATGAGAGATTAGTAGTAAAACTATAAATATAAGTATGATAAATTCTGGAGTATGGTAAAAAGAGTAAAAGAGAAAAAGAGTAAATAATAAAAACATAAAATGTTACATAGAAAAATATTTTTATCCAAAATAAAACTTGATGATATAGAAAAAGGCAGAAAAGTACAGTATAAGAATGTAATGATAAAACATTAATAAGTAAAGCCATGGGAAACTCTAACAGATGAATAAATATAGCTACAAAAATAAGAAGCAAGAGGTGCAATCAGAAAGATGGATAGTAAGATCATTTTGTGGAGACTGATAATAGATAAACTACAAGTAAAAGGAAATGTCATATAAAAAGAAAAGTGATAGAATATGTTTACGTTGTTATGAAGAAAATGTGGAATGTGTTTTTGAAATGTGAAAGAGTAAAAAAAGGGGGAAACTATGGAAAGAAGATTTTTTTGAAGATATAAAAGAAGTGGATAAAATAAACATGGATATGATTAAATATGAATATTATAAAAAATAGAAATAAAGAATATGGTGAAAAAATAGGAAAATGTTATTTTATGTTATATGGTTTATATGTAATGAGACAATGAAATTATGTTTAATGGCAAAAGAATTTAACAACAATATTATGATAGTGCAGTGGTTAATGATGTAATCTAATAGCAAGGGGGTCTCTAGTTCAATTCTCAGCTAGAGCGCCTTCTCTATGGAGTCTGCATGTCCTCCCTGTGGTCGAGTGAACTTTAAAGACATGTAGGTAGGTGTGTGAGTATATATATTCCTAATTGTGAAGGTTGAGCACTGGGCTTGTAACTTCTCACCGAAAAAATTTACTGCCAAGCAATAGTAGACGAGTGATCCACTGTGGCGACCTCTAACCAGGGAAAGCTAAAAGACTTTTATTAAATAGAATCAGATGGTTGTTATAGAAAAAGGAGTAACAGTCTAATAAAGATGAAAATTTAGCATGATTTTATAAGAAATTGGGAATATGTATTTGTACACATGTAAATATTTGTAAATAAGTAAATATTCTGCAAATAAGAGTGATTTTTGTATATAAATAAAGGACCGCTTTTCTTTTCAGTAAGTGCTGTGGGATCATTTACATCCACCTGAGCTACCAGCGAATATAAGTGGATGGGGCCTTGGTTTAATGTTCATTCAACGGACAGCACACTCAGGAGTGCACCACTCCCCCTTATGCTACATTGCCAGCAACTAATCTACTTGGTATGGGAATAGAACCCTCAGCTTTCTGCACCAAAGGCAAGTGCATTCTTTCTCTCTCTACACACACACACACACACACACACACACACACACACACACACACACACACACACACACACACACACACACACACACACACACGCACACACACTCACACCCAACCTTATTTCTGTCACTAAAGCTATCACTTTAATAATGTTGCTCATTAACATCTCATTCTAACATGAGCAAATTATGCAATGCTGGTGGACTTCTTTAGCTTCCCCACTTGCCACAGTGTGTCTCTGAATCATTCACACCCTTCACATGGCCAAACATCATGCAGTGTTAATTACTATGATATGGGAAAGGTCTCTGATTTCCAACAAATGAAAGTTTATAATGTTTCAGCATATTGAAAATAACCCACGTATCACTATAACTTCTGAAAACTTCAAATATCTTTTAAGATAAAAGACAAACTTTTGTATGATCTGCAAAATGATAAGCTAACTGTCATTTCTGACTAAATTCAACTTTGGAGGTTGAACCCTAATGTCACACCACAGCCTAACATAATCAGAAGAGTTGTAATTAATTTTTTCCACATACTGTTATAAACTTAAGGTATCTTAAAAAGAAAAAAAGTATAATCTTTCTTTTTTATATAACTTAGTTGAAGTCACATAAGATTTTTTAAATACCCAAATTATTTGACCTGTCTATTAAAAGAGGTAAATGCATACGATGGCTGTTTAATGCCTTTGAAGTTTTTCTTTCTTTTAAATCTGTTCATAAGCAATGACTTCTGTTTCATAATACCTGCCTGACATCCCATAGACTGATTGGCTACCATGGGCTAAACTGACTCACGCACACACTCTTTACCAATACAGTCACTTCTGTCTTGGACACTAAAAGAACACAATACGTTGAATGTAAGTTATGAATGGTACAACTCTCTTCTTGGCATTCCTACATTAAGTACTTCTGATGCAAATAGTGTATGAATATGATATATTTCTGCTTAGATGCATTTCTGGATTGCAAAATACAGGACTAAAAGGGAAGATACAATGCTTTAAAAGCTTTTTGTTTATGGAATCTACTTGGGTATTCTAACCTAAACTCCTTCAGCTTATCAAGATGTTTCTACAGTTATACTGTTTAAGCTTATCATGGCATGTTGCTCAAATCTATTAAGCCTTTTGAAAAACCTGTTATTCTGTTGTTCTGCTTGTTTTTATCTGGATGTTTTTTTGCACTGTGATCTGTCTGTGTCACAGATGGAGGTCAGTTAATCTAATTATACAATAGACCTAACTGACAGAAACCATTCAAGATACTTTTTACTTTATCTGCACATAGGTTCTGGATAATATGCATGTGTTAAATTCCATTGTTGCTGTGCTATGTGTTACTTCATCAGATGTTTGATTTATATTGTAGTAGCTCTGGGCAGTAATAGATTTAAGTGCTGGGGGTAATACTGAACTTTCATATACTAAGTCAAGAGATGTCATTTATTGTAATATTCCCTTTCCTTTCAGGTATGGCAATCTTGGATTTGGTACATATGTTTGGAGTGTGCAGTCCTCTCCCCCACCAATTGTCTCCTAACAATTATTAAGAGGTAGCCTATGCCTGAATGACAAGGCACTCACAAATCCAGTCCTGGAGCTGTTACACATTGACAAGTCAAACAGCATGAGGGTCACCTGATCTAGACACCCAATGTTAGTCAGCAACTCAAGCAAAACATGCTGCAGAGACAGATATGCATCTGAGAAATTGGCCCTTGTTTGAGCAGGCTTCCTATTCACATTAAATGGAGACTTTCCTAGGCCCTCTTAAAACGCAGTTTGGATCAATGGATAGGGAATCACAAATTCACACCTGGGGTAGTACCTATGTCCCTTATGGAGCAGGACAATGTATAAGATACTCAATGCACAGGCAGAAATCCATGTCATCCTCTTGCCCCTATGGACCATACAGTATACTGGGTAAATCATGCTATGTTGGCTAGGCCTGTAAGGGCCCTTCAGCCATTAGTCTAGTAATCTCCTATTAACCTATGAAATTCAAATTAAGAAGTGTAGTATATTATACTCCTTCAAATGGGAATTAGATTACATGATGGGTATTCCCAAATTCATCCTTGGTTTGACTAACCTGCACCTTTTTGAAAAAGGAGGTAAGGTTTAAGGGTGGGTACTGGCAAGCTGCAAATGGCCACTAGGCTCTGTTGCTTTGTATGTCTTATGATCTTAACAGCAGCTGCTCCTGCCACAGATGTCAGTGAATTGACACCATAAAAAGACATCCGTACTTTCCCATCACTTCACTCCAGAACAGCCTAGTAGAGCTTTGAATTGGTATATGGCACAAATCTAATCCCACAGTAAGGCTCTGAGGAAGTGCATATGGCTAATTTGTGTTTGCCATGCCTCCTGCACTGATGCATTTACATGTGGAGTGCTACTACCTGCAGCTGTATGCTGCTGTAAGCACTATAGCAACCTCTGAATCAGAATCACATATTGCACTATGCAAATCAGGGGAAACCTCCCTGTTTCTGAATGAAAACATTCGTTTTACATCAGAATTCTGGTCTTCTAAGCTAATATTTTTCCTCTTTCATCTTTAAAAAAGCCATTGCAAGCTTTTCAATATGCAGTTATGAGAAAATATGAGCATTTGCATAATTCTCCATTATTTTCAAGATCCCATCTAAAATATGTTCTTTTTTCTGCATATGTGCTTGATTGCAAAGAGACACTATCTTCCATAAAAAAACAGGATTGAGGCAGCTATAATGTATGTAAATTAGATTACATTCATTTATCAAAATCAAGTGCAGAATTTTTGTCCCATTACAACAATCAAGGCGGAGAGATAAACATTCACATGCAGTTTTCTAAAAAATATTCTCTTCAGTTTATACCTTAATGGTATGTTTGATCATTCAGTGAGGAAAATGCATACCATTTTAAACGTTTACAGACTTTTTTCTTTAAATACAAATACAGTAATTATCAAAATGTAGTTACTTTATATCACTGATATTTCAAAGAAAAATAGTCTAACTGCAACATATAATAATCATAAATGTGCTTTGAATATTTGAAATGAAATTTATCAAATTTAGTACATTCAGTTCTCTTAAAACTGCAAAGCTCTATAGTGTGTTTTTGTAGTTCATTTATTTTATTTTATTTTTGTATGTGCTATTGTATGTTGACTCACACTCAGGGACAGTTGCCCTGAACTGTGTTCTGTCTACAGTCAGACAACTGAAACTGACAGAGCACATCCATCTCTATAGTTTGGGTCTACAGCTGGTACTTGCATGCTAATACCTTGTCACACACACCTGCTCACTGCCACTTGCTCGAAAAACAAGTGCTCAAACTCCCATTTGCCAAAGTTGTAATTTCAGTGTAGCTCTCACCACACATGACCCAGAAAACTATATAGTCCTACCAGAACCTAAACTCTAAACCTAAAACTCCCATCACGTTCCCAACCTGATTTGCTCCCTTATGCTAAATCTTCACTCCACTTACCTAACTCTGTATTCCAGAATCACTCAATAACCCTAAAATTCCCTTCCTTCTTCCCAAACCTAAAACTCCCTTCTTGCTTTCTAACTGCAAAACTACTTTCCCAGTCCCTGACTCTAAAATTCCCCTCCTGGTCCTTAAGTCTAAAATCCCTCTCCCTGTCCTTCCACGTGGCTTTTTGCATGAACTCCTATTTCAGTTTGATCATGAGCAGCAGTCTACATGACTTACAAGAGACTTGACTCCCTGAATTTGAGACAGTGTTTCTGAGTGCTAAGGACTTCAGTTCCTTTATTGTTCAGTTATAGTTATTGCATTACTCCATCTCATGGTGGACCATCCTTTTTTACGGTGAACTTTAACCTTTCCAAGAAGAATGCCTTTTTTTTAGTGATCTTTCTATTTGCATGATGTGCACAAAGTATGAAAGTAAGACGTTTTTAATGAGCATCCAGTGAATTGTTGTTGTTGTTGTTGTGTCTTTCGGCTTTTCCCTGTTAGGGGTCGCCACAGCAGAACTCCGGTCTGCTAATGATTGGCAGTAGATTTTTACTTGTCGAGTTGCCAGCTCTGACGCACAACCTTCAATGAAGGTACGCCCATTCACGCATATCTTCACAAAGAAAATGCTTTAGCTGAGAATCGAACAGGACGTCTTACTGTGAGGCGACAACGTTAACGCAGCACCACCACCGCGGTAATGAGCATCCTGTGAATACTTAGGTTTTATCTCTTGCAATAAAAATGCATTTGTTTTTCAGGCAGTCAGTGTCATATACAGTATTCACCAACACCATAATTCAAATGCATTAATTTTCTTCCAGTCATGGTTCTACATTGTCCAACTTTTGCATCTATAAAATGCTTGTAGCTTTGACAAGTTAAGTTCACATGAAGAATATGCACAAAACATTTATATCTAATCTCTGTATGCCAGATGCTATAAAATATTTGTTTTTGCACATTTATGGGAGAGATAGTATAGCAAGTCTCAGTACAAATCATAAATATTTGCCTATGCCTTTATAGTAATGAAAAAATAGTACTTTTTTGTCAGTATTTTGAAAATGTATTTCTACAATTTCTAGGAATTAATCAAAACAATGGAATTAAAAGAATATATATATACATATATCTATATATATGTGTGTGTGTGTATATATATATATATATATATATATATATATATATATATATATATATACACATATATCTGTATGTGTATGTACTGATATAGCTATACAAATATATAATATAACCAAACACTTCATACCTGCAGACAATGGGCAAGATACAAAATAAAATGGAACAGCAGAATGCAGATTATTACAGTGTGCAGAGATAATGAACCATGGAGAGCCAAGCTATACCATGAATGGGAAATTAAATTTGATGAAATTCAGTATTACTTCATCTCATTTCCTATGGTAGTCATACTACAGACTTACTCAAGGACTTGGTAGGTCCACAATGTCTGGTCAAAGCTGACTTGCTGAACAGCTCCACCTGTACCTCAGACCTAATATTTCAGGAAAGCCAGCATTCTCTTACCCATAACAAAAGAGCATCATTCAGGGCCACTAGTCCACCAGTATGTTAAATCATTATATATTATATTTTTTTAAAAATGGACACTGTGAGCCACTTGCACAGGAGTTCTGGAATTGTTTGCATTACACTTAACCATGCAGGCTTGCAATACCAAGGTCCTTCCTTCCAGCTAGCTTCGCCCAGTATACTAAGCAAGCAATAATGCACAGCAGGTTGTGTGTTAATGTGTAATTAACACCCGCCCAGGCCTCTACACCCCTGGAAGGGCAATAATTTACACATTAAAACACAACCTGGAGGGCATTATTGTGCTTAGAGAATGGGCTCTCTGTAGAATTATTCTGTTTTACTTGTTTATTTATTTTTAAGTACTATATTACTTTTTTGTATATTTTTGATGTAAAATAGTTCCTCCAGCCACTGTTTCAAACTTTCTATAGTATATATTAATGGTGTTGGAGGAAGCATTTTACATCAAAAATAAATAAAAAAATAATATAGCACTTAAATAAACAACATATGTAAGTAAAACACAACAATTTAACAGACAGAACATTTTCTCTCTCTCATACGCAGTCAGTTCTGCTTTCATACACACATTCACACAAGATTGCTCACTGTCTATGGATCTCAGTCTCTCTCTCCACACACACACACACACACACACACACACACACACACACACACACACACACACACACACACACGCACACAAAGTCTTCTCTGCTGTCATACATGCACTCACACAAGATCACTGTCACTCTTTCCATATCTCTCTCATATACACAGTCACTTCTGCATTTGTACATGCATTCACTCACACATGATCGCTCTCAGTCAATCTCTATCTCTTTCTCTCATTCACATGCACACATACACACACAGTCACTTCTGCATTCATACACGCATTCACTCACACATGATTGCTTTCAATCGCTCTCTTTCTCTCTGTCTCACACACACACAGTCACTTCTCCTTTCATACATGCTCACACAAGACCACTCTCTTTTTCTTCTCTCTCAGTCTCTGTCTCACACACACACACACACACACACACACACACACACACACACACACACACACACACACACACACACACACAGTCTCCTATGCTTTCATACATACATTCACTCACACACGCAGACAGAAAAATAAACACACACACACATGCACACAGACACACACACACACACACACACACACACACACACACACACACACACACACACACACACACACACACACACACACACACACACACGCACACACACACACACACCTACACACACACACACACACACACACACACACACACACACACACACACACACACACACACACACACACACACACACACTTCTTTCAGATTATTATTTTTTTTTATTTTTATTTTTTACATTCACTAAACATCAAAACCACTTCTTAGTGCATGTAAAAATAATGGTGTCTGTTTATTTCTTCAGGAGTCCGAGCTCCTTGACAGCTTGATATGCTGCTGTGAAGTGGCAGACTTGTTTTTCAGTGGGCATTACTTGTACATTAATACCCTGCTGGAGAACGTTCGTTCTCCAATCAGGGTACTCATGTACAGTAAGCCAATTGTCTAATAACTGATAAAACACCTCGGGAATGGTTTGACTCAGATAAAACCACCTCGAAAAAATGCAAACTTATTTATTGAGTGCTTTTGTTTTGTTAAAAGTCTTCTTCAGAATGAAAAAAAAGAATAATTCATAGTCCAGTTTATATCAAATCAATTCAAATAAAAAAAAAATACTGTTGCTTGGTTCTATTATATCACTTCCTCTCATCAGACCACAATTAAAAATGATAAATTCAATGAATAGAATTTAAATAAATAAACAATCATAAATGAGTGTCAGTTTTTATATCTAAATTAGATTAATATGAGAACATTAGAAATGTTAAACTTTTTTTCTCTGAATGTTTTTAAAAATAAAAGTAATTTATAGTATAGTAATTATAAACTTGCAGTACATCATCAGCCATTTACATCTTTAACTATACATGTGATCATGGTTTTCTTTGTTTGTTTATTTCTCACTATCAGTTGTTATAGTACACTCAAATCCCAGGGGATCTTTTCCCTTAAATTCACTGCTCTCATTTTCAAAATGGGGCCCAAGGATAGTTGTCCATTAAGTCCCAAAACAGTCCCTGCATTTAGGCCTAATTGCCATATTAACTCTCAATACTGGAAGCAGAATTTCCTGCTGTCCACCCCAAGGACTAGGCTCAACTTCTTCCAATACCCATAATAGAAAAACACCTTTTTCACACTCCATTAAATGTGTATATAGTGCATTGGTTTCTACAGGCTTCGATTACTCATAGCAATGTTCATAGACCCTCATTTTTAAACATCTCTTAGTCTTCCCAACATAATAAAATGAACATAATTGACAGCATGTAGATACACAACACCATTTGAGGAACAATTAAAGTGTATATTAACCTTTATGGATATCTGTGTAGTAGGAAGTCACAATTCTGCCCACTGTGCCATGCATTTAGAATGATTATACATCCTGCATTTGTAAATACCTACTGTATCTTAATTTGCGAATTTACCATTCTTCACCTATTATCACTACTTTCAAAGAAGTTCTTGATATGTTGTCCCCTTCTATAGATGCATAAAGGTGGGGTTAGAAAAAAAACTTCTATCCTGCTTGGCATCTTTGAAAAAGCATCCCAATACTTCTGAATAATCTTATGTATTTCTTTCTTATTGTGATTAAATTTTAAAGTTATGGAACTACTTTAGTTCACGTCTGACGATGCAACATTACAAGTACACTCAGAACTTCAGCAAATGTTAGGGGAGTAGAATGAAAAGCGCAAGGCACATTGGATGAAACTTATTACAGACAAGACAGTTATCATTGTACCCTAAGGGTGAAATCAGAAAAAGCTGAAAATTGAGACTGTAGGGAAAGTACTTGTACCGGTTAACAGCTTCTAGTATCTGGGAGGGGTGGTTGAGGAGAAGGTAAGTCTGAATGAGGAGGTTAAAGCAAGAATTAGAGAGGCTGCCATCAACCTGGGCTGAGAATGCAGAGCAGATGATGAAGCTAGTGGTGATATGGCTATCTGAGATGGGTGGAAGGATTCACACTTTGGGACAGATGAAGAAATGACGGCATCAGGGGAGAAATCAAAATAGCTGCAATTTCAAAGAGAACAGATTATTGTGGTTCAGGCACATGTGCAGAAAAGCAGAAGGCAGTCAACAATGTAGGAGAGCAGAGCAGGACTAAATTGAGAAACATAGTGACAGCTGACAGAACACCTCAAACCCGCATAGAATATGGAAAAAGGGGGTTGATGATGATGATAATGATTATGACAATAATACATGTGGGGTACTTGCTGAAAAACTGGAGTTATACCTTAGCAGCATATTCCATCCACAAGTCCGTCTTGTCATTATCTTTTTTTGGAGAGTGCCAGATTGCCCAAGCAAGATGGCTGCTTGGCTGCTTAGATTCAGTGCTCTGGACATGGGGTCATGGGAAAAAAAAAGTAATTAAGCAACTAGTTCCAGGTGAAACAAAATACACTGAAATTTACAGGATTAAAGACAATAAGACTAGGGAGCAATAGGTGGCAGAGAATAAAGCACCTCCACAGGAATAACATCTTTGCATGCTTTTCCAAAAGCTGATGGCAATTGTTGATGATGCAGACCTAATGAGAGAAGCAATAGGCAATCAACAAAGAGAAGTGAATAAGCATAAAGAAATAATCCAGGAAATGGAGAAGGGTAGAGCAGCTCTGATATCAGAGTTGTAGGATGACAGTAGAAGGCTAATAAAAATACTGAAAAAGCAACAGTGACAAACAGAAAAACTGAATGACATAGAAAACAGATCCAGAAGAAACTATATAAAAATAATATGAGTGTCATGGCATGTCCTGGTTGCAGAACTAAAAATAATGTCACTGGGATTGCTGGAAACAATATTTATCTAATACAGATTCCAAGAACCAATAATATGAAGCATCAACAGAAATGGTAGAATGGAGGTGCAAAAAGAGGATAGCAGAGACACACATTAGCATGTCTGTACAGCTATAAACTTGAGGAAATTGTGAGATAAGCCAGAACACTTAAACTGATAAGCCAGACAACTTTAACTGATAACTTTTGAATGGTATGTTTTTAAACCGGTGAGAAATTGTTCAGATTCAATGCAAAAATTATGAACAATACTGGCTGACTTTTTGGGATCACTGAAAGCTGAGGGAGTCCCTGCATGGATTAATTAAAATATGCTCTGTTAGCAGTATTATAGATGGGAAACAAGCACAGTTTCTCCAAAGAGGGTGAAGTAAAAGATGTTAACATGGAGATTGTGCACAATGGAACCTGGAGCAACAGACTCAAAGAAATAAATTCAGATATCCCATCAGAAGTAGACTGGTAGGCAATCTTGCAAAGAGCAAGAGAGGAGGTATAGTTGTAAGAGTCATGGAGAACATCTGATGCAGATGCACCTGGTGGAAAAAGAACTAAAAAGGAAGAAAACAAAAGCAAAAAGGTAAATGCAATTGCCAGAGTTCACACAATGCACCAAGGATCCGCCAGAATGGTCAGCAGGCAACAAAGGTGTAACTAAACCACTTAATTTATTAACATGAGTTTGTAGATAAAACACTAGTTTTATAAAAAAATCCGTTGAACAATTTAATCACTACTTATGGATTTATCAGAAATGATTTTATAGTACATTCACTTAAAGTTATATACCTTAGACCAATCACATGACCAATAATGTTAGATATTAAAGAGACACATCACAAAAGATACAAGAAATCTAAAACTGTTAAAATTCTTGTATTACAGTGCATATAAACATAGCAGTCTCTACTCACACAAACAACTTGCTATATGACTAAAACTACAAGCAAAAAGTTAAATTCCATGATATAAATAATAAGTAATGAAAAAAATTGGCACTAATAATTACCTACTCTAAATATAACTGATAGACAAGCTGGAATGCTACTTCTAGACGAAATATTGCATAAACCTATGCAATGATTCTATAATTTTAGCAGACCTGAGTAGTAACACAATACTAAGTGAAATATCTTCATTCAGACCACGGGGGGTTTGATGTGTTTAATTTTAACTGCCAAAATAATTCATGAAACTCTGATTCACAATTCCCATGGCCCACTCCTAGGATTAATTGGGATCTGCTCTAATATAGAAAACACAAACGTGTTATGCCCTATCCATATCAAAGTGTGCTTATATAGATCATTGCTGCTACATTTGTTTTCATATATTACTTGTGTTTATTGATCATTCTATGCAAACTATGCTCTGACTTTCCTACATAAAGAAAACATTTCTGTATGGTAATATTTCATTTTTTGTAACATCCAAGATGTTGTCTGGGCAGCCCCTTTGCCTGAACACAAATGCCAGTTGATGCAATTCTTTTAAAATAAATTTATTCATCACATACAGACCTACATAACTACCTTTTGCCCCTTAATAATGCTAAATTTCTGGAAATGGAGTTGGTCAATTTTGTAGTGCTAATAGTTGTTTGAAAAAGTAGGTTTACTGACTATACATGGTGGATCTGGACTTTTGGATTTAGTACATCTGAGCAATAAAAATGTCCCAATAATTGATACCTTCATAGGCGGTGTGATGACCGTGCCCTGGCCCAGCAATCAAGGAGCCTCAGTCCTCACCACTAACACCAGGAAGGTCGTCTCCTAGAAGAGGAAAGGATATCTAATACACACAGTAAAGTACAATTTCCCTTAAGTGCACACAGAGATCACAGTCAGTATGGGGCTGGTTACTCCCTTGCTCACCAGGTCCCCAAGAAGACTCCCTACTGGCACAGCTATAGGGTCCAGGTCTCAGACTAACTGAGCAAGCTAAAACCTCCAGTACCCTCTCTGTCCAACCAGTGCTTCGTGTCCCTGCCAAGTAGCTGACACAACACACACACACTTTGAGATAAGTATTTATACAACCTCACAGACACTCCTGGGAAAGGCTGACACAGATTCTCCAACTGTACCCCTTTACTCAGACTATGCAGTAGTAATTACTGCCACCACCCAGTTAACAATATTAGCTACTAAAAGTCCCTTAAAAGGGTGCCCAATTATTACTGCGCAATATTAATATCCAATGGTAGCATGACTAACAGTCAAGGCTTACTTTAGAGTGGCCTATTACAATAACCTCTATAAATATGCAATGTACTCTATAGCTTATCTCTACACAAATCAGCCACAGGTAGAAGGTTTTAAAAAAAGTTAATAATAAATAATTAAAACACAAGACAAAACTACTACACCACAGAGATATCTAAGAGTTCAGAGATCACACAGAAACTTAAAATAACACAGTAGGACAGGTCTGATTTCAAAGAAAAGCACCTATTTAATCTTTATTAGCTTTAACTATTCCTACAAGAAATCACAGTGCTAAAACTTACATGTGAGCATAAGACAGAATGCTGATAAGCTGGATATCCAAGATCAAAATGCTCTCCAGTATCTTGTGAAAAATAGTATTTAAACATTACAAACATGTCTCTAAGGCCCTTCCCAAATTACATCATTTTTGACACTTAGGTTTTCCCGGGTAAACACACTGCATTATTTAGCAATCTAACACCTGTACAGAAACTTACAATAGAAGACATTTCACATATACATGCTAGCAGAAATCAGAGCAATAAAGCACCTTCCACATGTAAATTCTGATCATAACCTTTAGCCTTAAAACAATGGGCATGAAACCTTCATCCAGCCGCACTGGAGTCACCTTGTAAAACATTTAAGAGATTCATAAGATCTTTTCAACTTAAAAAGACACATTTGAAATACTTGGCTTGGTTTTCCTTACAGCAGATGGCAATGTTGCAACAATCTTGAAGTTCACATTTTACAGTGTTTTCTTACATTTAATCCACAAGCCTGTATTTTACATTTATTTACAAATGCCAGAATTATATATCAAATTCTATTTGACTAGGCTGGCAGCCTTCACCCATCTCTCCCCTATTGTCACAGGCGGCACCAATAATTAATACCTTAAGTGAATTTTAAGAAATATACTGCATTTTGAATATATCCAAAACATTTATTAAGCTTTTCAATAATTTCTCTCCATTGTATAAAAATGTCATCATGAAAACTTTAGTAAGTTTTACAATACATTTTATAAGAGCAATTGAAATACTTTACCCAACAGCACATCACTGATTTTTTTTTTGTAGAGTGGGACACATGCTGCCCTCATAGCAATGCAACTCATTTATAGAAAATATTCCCTTTCAAACTAAATCCACTTATTAAATAATTACATCTTTATAATTGCTAATATTATACCAACATTTTGCTTATTTAAATATTTGCATTCAATAATGGTATCATGAAACCCATCAACATCTGGGATTACTGAAACCAGATCTATCACATCAATAGTAGTAAAGATATTATCATCACTATACAAATCATTTGTAATATTGCCCAAAAAGTCCAAGAATCTTTCACAAATTGTTGAAATTATGTACAAAATTATTTTAAGCACCCATCAATACATATTGCCTCAAGCAGGTCTTTAAAACTGAAGCAGCCTCTAAAGAGCAGAATGGTAGATGCATAACATGTTTATAAATCTTAGGTATTCTAAAAATGACAGTTATTACCAGAGGTATGACCTTACAAAAGCTATATAATTCTGTAGCTATGGTAACCTAAGGGATTGTATAATGCAAAATAAAATCTGTTTTATGATGGGCAATATTTATTTCATTTTATAGCCTTTGGTTTTGAATTTCATTTAAAAAAAATAAAAACATAATCTTGAATATTCAGTAGCATCCATAATCACTAATCAAACCCTTGTCTGGCTTCATAATATGCATGGTTCTAGCTTTCACCACAGTTTTCAGCAGTTTTCTCACCTCACTTTTACATTAAATTGTAACAATTTATAATGTTTCTGTGTGGTAACCAACCTCCTAATATCTTTTTCCATGCATTTTTTAAATAAAGGAACATAATAACAGCATTTCATTTTTGAGAAGAATGTTTTAACTGTAATGGGGTACCTACCTCATCAAATGTGTGGGAAGGAATGAATGTGAACCCTTCTAGAACAATTCAAAATAATGAACATCCAATTATATGTAACATAGACTATAATGTTTTTCATCTGTAAGGCAGTCAGAACGCCTTGCAGAGAAGAAGACACACAACAGGCAGGAGGAGGGGAGTAATCCCTCAGGACAAAGAGACTTGTTGAAGATGTCAAAAAGAAAGGGGTGATGAAGGGGAAAAGGAGGAGGGAGGATGTAATTCCCCATTATAGTTATGATATATATATATATATATATATATATATATATATATATATATATATATATATATATATATATATATATACGAACAAAGATTTTAATAAATTAAATTACAGTAATCTAGAACTGGATGTCTATTACTATGAATTATTTCAGAAGGAATTCACTTTTGTTCCCTCTCACACATTTGATGTGGTATATCATATATGGTGACCTTTTTGCTTGCATTTTTAGTCTTATAACAAGTTGTTTGTGAGAGTAGAGGCGGCTATGTATACACACAATGTAACACAAGAATTTTTAACAGCTTTAGAATTCTTGTTTGTAATTTATTCATGTTTTGTGATACATCTCTTTATCATCCAGCATTATCAGTCATGTGACTTATTTAAGGTGTATACCTGTTAGTGAATGTGTTATTCGATTACTTCTGATGAAGTTCCATGTAGGACAAAAGTGCTTAACTAGTATTTTAGCAACAAACTGCTTTTAATAAACTAAGTGGTTAACTACAGCCTTGTTGCCTGTAGAGCATGTATGTGGATTCTTGATGGATTGTGTGGACTCTTGACCATTGCATTTATCTTTTTGGCTGGGTTCTTTGTTGTAAATGCAAAACATCCTACATTTTTTGTTTAGAAGTAAACAAGGGCAGAGGGAGTGGTTCAACAAGTTAGGTGGGGCAGACAAAATCCTAGACAAAGCAAAACACAGAAATGGAAGAAAATACATGGAAACTAAAGAAAATATGAGGGTGTATCCACAAGTTACAATAAGAAGAACAAGATGTTGGTCAAAGTAGAAAGTCATCAAAAGGAGTGTGTCCAAAAGTGATCACACCAAACGTTTAGACAGAAATAACAGAAACAGGAAAAAGAAGAACAACCCAAAGAAGAAACATTGCATCTCAAGCCTCAGGGAATTCAAACACCCAGTGCTAGACTGCAAAGGTCCTGAGCAGGTTAGATTTGTCAAAGGAAGTGAAAAGAAAAGCAAAGTTGAACCGTGGCAGGAAAGCTGGACCAGACTAGGAGGCAAAGACAAAGGAGGTCTTCAAAAACAGGATAGGACAGTCGGTGGTGTGAGATAAAAAAAAAATAAAAACAAAATGAGTGGATTTACTCAGCAAACTTCATTGTATGCAGGAATTGGGTCATGACTTCATGCCATAAAAATTGTGGGACTAAAGTCACAAACGAAACAGAAGATAAAGGGGTAAATGAGACTAAAAAGAACTAATGAGATTTGTGAAAACTGGGCACTATTCAAAGGTAAGACTTTTTTATGCAGTGTGCTGTAGCAGTGACAGAAATGTATTGTGTAAAAGGAGGGAGCACCAGTGCTACACGGTCTTTCCTATGATACATATATTATAATGTTTGTGCTCTCATATAAAAGTAAGCTTTCTTCTTGAATTCATAAGCAAACATATTATGGATTACCTGAATAAAAATGAGGCAAACTGAGAATGGAATAATTTTGGAAATACCAGTTTTAGGTTTGATTGTAATATATTACAGCACAGTGAAATGGAATATACAAAATTGTCATAGAAGTAGGATCTAAGGCAAAGAAAATGAGTAGCAGCAATGGGAATGGCGAGAGTGACACATAAGTAAACAGCAGATAGAAAGCAGACATAGAGAACTGAAAGCAAGAAGGACAGTGCAAAAGCAGAACTAGGAAAGGACAAGACAAATGAGCCATATCCAAAGGCACTCAAATCACAGTTTGGAGGGTAACAAATCCAACTGCATTAGGGGAGGGGGGGTCACAAGTGCAGGAAAGGCAAAAGGGCAGAAGTTTCACCTTGGCTGGGGACACCCATGAGAGGAAACCTATTCAAAGTCAATTATTAGGGAGAAGTAGTAGGGAAAAAATACAGGAAGGAATGGACAGAGACTGAAAATTGGTAACCTGCGAGATGGGAGGGGGACTTTATGCATGATCAAAAAGAAAAAAAAAGTACACAGCAGAATGATCATGATGGAAGGAGATGTGCCACAGCTCCAGGAAACCAAGTGATAAAGGTAAAAAAGGGAGACTCATGAGCCTACAGTACCCCAAGAGAGAAACAGACGATAAAGCAGAAGGTTGTAAGAGGTGAGTGGCCACCCTTTTCAGAAAGGAATTATATTTAGTGACTGAAAGAGTGCATACAATTAGGGAGGGAAGAGGGTTCATTTGGCAATGAAGAATAAAATGAAAGGAGATGGACAATAGGGAAACGGTATTCTCCAAATGAGGATAACGACGACTTCTACATCAGGTTCCTTGAAGAACTGAATGAGATACAAAGAGATGGAAAGGGAACCAGTGAAGGGGATTTCAACATCACACTGGATCCCAAGAAAGGCAACTTGTTTGGTAAAAGAGAGTACAGTATTAAGGTAAGAAGAGACTTATAATGGAACATGAAAGAAGGAGAGTGGAATGATATATAGAGGGAAAGAGGATGTATTTACCAGAAACTGCTTGATTCAGTCCAAATAGATTGGACATATTACTAGGGGAAGAGGAAATGTTAAAAATCATAGAGGAGATAGAAATAAAGAAGATATAGATAACAGAGCATTCAGTTTTAGAAATGATAATAAGGCCACGGATGGAACAAGGGGAAGGATATAAATGGAAATGGATGAACTCCCAGTGGAAAGATCAATAAAGGAAGCAACAATTACAAAATATGATAGAGGTGATAGTGAATATGAAAACTGTTGTCAAGACAGCTCTGCAGACACATTGGCTCATGGAATCAAAGTGGGAGAAATATGACTAAGGATAGGTGGGGTGAAAAAGGAGGTAAGGTGAAGAGAAGATAATAAAACTGGAAGAAGAACAGAGTGGGATGCAAAGGGAAATGTGAAAAATGAAAGAGACAGAGAACTACTAAGGGCAGAGGAAGCAGTAATAAAAAATGAGCTACAAGGACAGGTAGCACATGCAGTGGAAGTAAAACAATTGCATTAGAAAGGCTACAGGTAGATAAGGTGGGAGGAACAGTGGGGATATTTAGTAAGGAAGTATAAAAAAGAGGTATTCAAAAATGGCTGCCATTCTGTAAACACTGCTGACCTGCAGCTCCTCAATAAACCTGAGAAAAATCTGTAACCTGAGTCAATACTAAGAGGTTTGAACATCAAATTAAAGTAAAAAAAGATGCATCTACACTTAATTAATCTATAACCAGGAAAAAAAGTGGAAAGAAAGTCTTTATCTATCAGGATTCCAAGTGATTAGCTAGCTCTGAAGAGATAAATAAACAAAGGACTGTCTGCATTCTTCATTTTACCTGTCAGCTTGGGGAAAGGAAAATGTCACAAGAAGGAAAAAGCATGGAAAGAACTACTACCAAAACAAAGCTGTTGGAATTACAGTCACCAGTAAAGGATGGGAGTTCCAAAAAAACAAAGAATTACTAGACAGCAGAAACAACAGAAACCAGAGACTAGATCTAAAACTGATCAGCCACTGAACATGGACGATATCAAACATGCTTTATTGCCTATACAAGAAGCTTTAAAGGACCTGACTACTCAAATACAAACTTTTGGAGTTTCATGTAATCAGTTACTGCAGAGAATGGACAAAAGAGAGGCTAGAATTTCAGAAACCGAGGGCAAAATAGACTTGCTGGAGAAGAAAACAAAGGTACATGATGTGGAGTTACAAGCCATGCAAAGCAAACTTACTGATTTAGAAGCGAGGTCTAGGATAAACAATATTATTATTAGTGGGATCCCTGAAAACATTCAGTATGTAGAGCTAATACCAACTATAACACAAATACTTGAAGTTTTGTTAAATGCTGCTGATGGAGTGAAACAAATTGTTATCGAAAGGGCACACAGAGCACTGAGAGAGGTACAAGCTTTTAATATGCCTAGACCTGTATATGCTAAGATATTGAACTTTCAAGATGTTAGCAAAATACTTTTTACTGCAAAAAAGAATGGTGGCTTTGTTATGTGGAAAAATAATAAAATATCTATGGCTCATGATTTACCACTTCAAGTAAGGCAAGCTAGGCAGTCTTTATCTGCATACTGTAAATTTCTGATTGACAAGCAAATTAAATTCCAGATGAAATATCCTAATGTGCTTACATTTATGGTGGATGGGATTAAATACTCTGTTTCTACTAAAAACGAGGCAAAGAGAGTGTTTCGGAAGGTTTTTAAAGTTTTACCTGCATCAGAGGGCTGAAAGAAACCTCCGTTGAGACTGACATGCTCCTGAGGTCAGATCCAGTATCTACTATACTTCGAGGCTTAGGTAATCCTTTGTTCCCTGCTTAAGTCATTTAGGCCTCTGTAAAAGCAATAAAACTGTTTGCGATAATCCGAGGGTCTGCTGGCTGTTTTCCGAACTTTTATGACCTCTATGAACTTTTTTCGTCGAGTGGTAAACAGGAAATCTCTTAAATGCAGCTGAGAGTGTGGATTTCGATGTAACAGTTCCTGTGGTCCGGCTGTGAAAGCGGTCCCCCGTCACGAGTTTTACTGATGGTTTCCTGGTTTGAGAAGCTGAAAAGAACTGACATAATGTGTTAATGTTTTTTTTTAACAAGTAAATAACATTAGAATATGTACGTGAAGCATATAATAACATCTGTTTTTCCTGTTTCTTTTTCCTTATGCTTATAGTTTTGAACCAAATTATATTTTTACAATATCTGCAGTGGGTGCAAGGTATAGCACTATATATATGAATATAAATAGATAAATAGTGGCTATTGGGTGGTGTTAATCAGACAACTAATGTCAGTATAGTTAGGAACTAAAGCATGCAATTGCAAAACTTTGACAATTGGTAGTTGCAGGCACTGTGTATGATACAGAATTATAATGTGGGATGCATTTATTTTTTTTTCTGTCAGTTTTTTTTTTGTTTTCTTTTTTCTTTCTTTCTCTCTCTCAATAAAAGTGGTATATAAATAATGATTGTAACAAAAGAGGTATTTGGGGTTGGTATAAGTAGCTAGTTAATATATTAATTTTTTTTCTTTAAATGGTAATACTACCTTACAATAGAGATTTGCTTAATTAATAGTTGGAACATAAGCTGTAGAGCAATAGCAGTGTTTGTTAGGGAATGTTTAGTTTAGACTTTGTAGTAGCTAAGTTAGAATATATAGGTTGTAAGTTTAGGAAATGTTTTAAGTTTTATTACATGAAGCTTTTAAATATGTTTGTGTTTTTATCCTTGTTCATGTTTTTTCACATATCAGACCTATATAAGTCCTGGTCCAGGGGTAAAATGGGTAGGCACTGGCTGGGGACGGGATGTAGGAAATGCTTCCAGATTATATTTAGAATGCAGTTAATACATATCCATGGGATAATTTCCCTTTTATACTATTATTGGATAATTAGACCTGTCAATGTCTAATTAATGTCTAACTAATGTCTAATCTAATGTCAAAGCATGGAACGTTAAAGGGCTCCAGAACTTGAAGAAGAGGAAGCTGTTACTACACATATTGCTACAGGACAAAGCACTGTTTACATTTTTACAAGAAACACACTTGTTAAATGATCAGTGGGATGATATTAGGAAAAAGAACTGGATTAGAGCGGTAGTGGCATCAGAAGGTAAGACAAACAGTGCTGGAGTAGCTATAATTATTAAAACTCAATACAAAGACAAGATTTTAGACTCTAAAGTGGATCAAAATGGGCGATGGTGTTATGTTATTTTATTGGATAATGTGTTTGATAAACCTCTTTTACTTTTGAATATATATGCACCATGTAATGACCAACAAAGTTTCATAACATCATTATATCCAATCTTAACACAGTATGATGGTTATTATTTTATTGTGGGTGGGGATTGGAATACCTATCAAAATCCAAAGTTGGATAGGTCTTGTCCACAAAGAGCATTTAATAAGCAGGCCGGGATAGCATTAAATGACTTCAAGGAAGATTTTCAATTATATGACCCCTTTTGGTATGCACATAATATTAATAATGCAATTAAGTATACCTTCTATTCACCATGCCACCATGTGGTCTAGGATAGATTTTTTCTTGATATCCAAAGCATTAATTAATTTGGAACCAGTAGTGGTTATACATACTCGATATGTATCAGATCACTCAAAAATTTCGTTAAGGTTTTCTAAAGATTTAAAAGATACAAGAATGCATAGAGGTTACAATTGGTCACTTAATCCAAATCTGTTAAATAAAAAGGATATAATAGATGGAATTGTAAAATATGTGAAAGGTTTAACAGATAGGATGAAGCTTCAGCAACATACTCCTGATATTGAATGGGAAGCAGCTAAATCTCAAATTAGAGGATTTCTTTTGCAAAAAGCCTCATATTATAAGAAAAGGCAAAACATTGATATTCAAAAATTAGAAACAAAAGTGAAGCTACTCGAGAAAGAACTGATTCAGAATTTTAATGCTCAAACAGAGAAGGAAATGTTGAAATGTCAAAGGGATCTCTTCTTGCTGCATAATAGTAGAGTAACACTTCAGGAGCATAGGTGTTTAGTGAAATATGAAAATAATGTTCAAATACCGTCAAAAGCATTGGCAAGGATTATAAATCAATTGAAAACAACTGTACATATTTCGGAAATACAATGCAATGACACAGTGTATTCTAAAACCGAGGATATTATTGATATTTTCGAAAAAATCTATACCAAGGTTTATGAGGGTCAAATTGATAGGTCTATACATAAACAGAATAAAAGATTCTTGCAAAAAATTAATTTTCCAAAATTAGAAGAGAGTCTGCAAGGTGATCTGATTAAACCTATATCTTCAGAGGAAATAGTATATGTAATTCAACATATGAAAGTATATAAGTCACCAGGTCCTGATGGTTTGACAGTTGAATTTTATAAAGAGTTTGCTGATAGTTTTGGTAAAATATTGTCTCATGTATTTAACTACATAATCAGAAATAAAATTAGTGACCCCCACCTTAATGCGTCAAAAACAATCTTTATACATAAAGCTAATTCAGACCCCCAAAGCCCAGATAATTACAAGCCAATTGCATTAATAAATGTGGATATGAAAATTCTAACTACCATTATAGCATGTAGATTAAAAAATATTATGATCCATTTAATTTCTAAGGAACAGGCTGGATGTATGGCAACTAGACAAACTAGTGATAACACACTTACATTACATAATATGATGATGTATGCTAAACAAAACAACTCTAATATTTATGCCCTTATAATAGATGCTCAGAAAGCATTTGATAGAGTGGATATAAACTTTTTGTTTGATGTGTTGCCTTATTTCAATATGCCACAGGAATTTATTCAGATACTACAAATATTATATAGTAATCCGTATACTACGTTATATATTAATAGGAGTTATTTTAAAAGAATACAGATTAAAAATGGTACACGGCAGGGTTGCCCTTTGTCCCCCTTATTGTTTAACCTTTATTTAGAACCTCTATTTTTATATATTAAGCAAAATTTGTATCATAATGCACCAATACTTTATAGGAATAAATTAGTAATGTCGGCATTTGCTGATGATCTTATTATTTATTGTACAACCCCAATTTCTGATAGTGAAAAGATATTAAATGTTATAAACGAATTTTCAGAAGTCTCTAATTATAAAATTAATTTGGAGAAAACTAGTATTTTCCCATTAAGAACCCCTAAACCTTTTTCATTAATGTCCCTGGGTGGGAAGATATCATGTAAAGAAAATATCAAATACTTGGGTATTAGCTTCTCTACGGATAATAAGGACTTTTATAGTAATAATATTAAACAAGTATGGGAACTAATAGTAGCTGATTGTGGCAGATGGAGGAATTTAAGACTACCGGTATTGGCAAAAGTATCAATAGTGAAAATGAATATATTACCACGAATGTTGTATATCTTTAGGTCTGCTCAAGTATCAATTACAAAGACAGTTTTTAAACAAATTCATAAAGATTTAGCTAAATTTATTTGGGAGCCAAAGAAAACTAGAATATTGTATGAGAAATTAATGACCCCGAAGAGTAGAGGAGGACTTGAGTTACCGAATTTTGAAGTATACTATTTAATCGTGAATGCCAACAGGTGTTTAAGAATTGCTAATTACGAGGTAATTAGTACAAAGTGGATACCAACTTGGGTGGTCTTGAATTACAAGCATATTCTAGATCGGAACATAAATCCTAAAGCTTTACCCTTTTTGGATAAAAGTAGTTTGATAAAGTATGGGATTATGGACCACTTAAAAACATATGTGTCATCTTTGCAAAATGTATTCCAATCAGTAGACTTGTTGAAATATATGATGGTTTTTCAGCCTTTCCATAGGAATCCCAATTTTAAACTAAATAATCAGTTGATTGATCTTAGTAAATTCCCCTTAATAGTTAATTTAACTCTGATTGATGTTTTTAATAAATTTCATTTATCGGCTTCGCAAGTTAGGCAGGAATTGAATCTTCCTATGAGTTATATGGTTGTCATGAGACAAATTAGAGAACTTGCTCTGAGTCATTTTGAAATCTTTAAACCGGTAGTCGGAATTATGGATAAATGCTCTGAATTGTGGCAGGCTCTCCAACAGGAGGTCAAATTTATAACAACAACAAATAAATTAATTAAAGATTTAAAATTCCAGAATAAAATTCTGTTGTCAGGGTATTGGGTAAACAAAATGACAGTAGCAGATAATCAGGTATTAAAAGCAATTGATTTAACAATGAAATCGGTCTATTTTCAAAAGTTGATGTATACGCTGTTGATGATATGGAATAATGCTTATTATACTCGTCTTAGGTTACATAAATTAAATCCTAGGAATTCTCCAACTTGTCCATATTGCACAAATCAAATGGCGGATCTTCTTCATATGTTCTGGAGCTGCAAGTGTATATATAAACTTTGGAACTCTCTTAGAACACAACTACAAAAGATGGGTTATCAAAGTTCAACGTTATCATGGGAATTTATGATTCTACATGTTCCTCCAAGAGAGCTCTCTAGGTCACAAACTATAATATGTATGAATATTTTTTTGCTGATGAAGTTATATATAGCTACAAATTGGTTAGAACCAGACAAGACATCATGGGATAATTTCAAGCTTGTGGCTATAAAGCATATATTAGCACATAAATTACTCCTGAAGCAAAGTAACAAAAATATTAATAACCGAAAATATGGGAAAAGGTTTTTAACATTATATTAGCATAATACTGTTATTAGGAATATATTAAAGTTTGGATGTATATGTGGAGGAAACAATGTTTTGAAAACATGTATGATATATATGGACGCAAAGTACTTCTACAAATGTTTTGGCTTTGTTTTTCTTCCCTGGTGTCTTCTTTTTTGGAATAATGATGATTTTCATATGGAAGCATTTCATGTAGATATTGTATATAGTTTTGATAGTAATAGTAGTGAATTATGTGTGTGATTTTATTGTATTTTGAAAATATATATCAATAAAAATTTATTATGGAAAAAAAAAGGAAGTATAAAAAAGAAAAAAAATGACAATGTGGGAAAGAAAGGTGAACATACATGAGGTAAATAGGAAAAACAAGGAAAATGGAAAGGCAGAATTATTTATGAAGATATGAGTGGTCATGGGGAGAGTAGAAGAAGCAATAATGAAAAAAGATAAGGAAAGAATGGGAAAGAAAGAAGGGTGGCAGGCCAATGAAACTAAATGGAAAACGTTTTTAGAATAATAAAAGAGATGCAAAGAATGCACAGATGGGAGATCAGATGTTAAGAGAGTTGCACAGATAGTCCCTGGGATCCATTAGCAATGTGTGCACTCCATGCTAAACCAACATGATTGTTGCATGGTAGTGTGATGAGCAGCAGGGCTCAATGAATATGCAAGCAGCTAAAGTAGCCAGCATGTTTAGTAGCACCTATTCAGCTAGCACAGCTTTTAGAAGCCACAAAAAGGTACACAGAAGCTCGGGCACAAAAATTTAAAATTATTCACAATGTTGTACTAAAAGTAATCCTGTATTGCCACATGTACATAAATAAAAATGGAAATGCTGTCAAATGAAGTGAGAGGAACTCAAAGCAACATGGTAAAAAAGGGACTATATGTGATACATGTTTATCCAATGATGATTTCAGAGAACAGTTAGCAAAGAGATTAGATACATTAGAAACATTACGCAAACCCACAAGGGAGGAAATTCTACAGAACCCTCAAATTACAAGCCTATTGCCCTATTAACCCCCTTATCCACGATACTAGAAAATTGTATACATAGACAAATACTAAGCCACCTCTTACAGACAAACGTAATTACATCCACACAGCACAGTTTCCATCCCTCTCACGGTACTACCACTGCCCTCCTATCTTTCAAACACACCACTGCCAAAGCCAGAGATGATAATAAACTCATATCAGCTCTATTCCTCAACCTATCCAAAGCATTTGATACTGTTTCTCATCCCATTCTCCTAAACAAGCTTTCCAACCTATAAAACTCTACCTCCACTACCTGCTGGTTAAACAGCTACCTCTCAAACAAATATCAGTCTATCAGATGGCAAACATCCTTCTCTCCTTTCCTTCTTGTTAATGCCAGGGTTCCCCAGGTTTCTATCCCGGGCCCCCTACTTTTTAATATAAGAATCAGAAAAGTGTCATGGTCAACAGAAGAAAGCAGTCAATTCAAGCAACAAGTGCAAAATGTAAATACTTTAGTAAAACTTTAAAAATAAAAAACTTAGTTGAGTGCTTTTGCTCATCCCTGAACTTCATCAGAACTAATCTCAAATCAATCAGTTGCTGCTTAAGTAAGTCACTCACACAATTAGTGCAAGTCTATTAAATATAATGGGCTTAGTAATATGGTTAAGGAAATTATTCACCACAATTGGTCCATTCTCAAACTGGATAATGAGTTACATCAACACCTAGGTAATAAATTCACATTTGTTTACAAAGTACACAGCAATCTTAAGGAAGTGATCGAAAAGTGTCAGTTTGCACAGACATTAGGTACAAGGAGATGTGGAAGGTGTAATTATTGCCCATATATTCTCGGGAGTGACTCAGTTACCTTACAGAACTTCAGTCAAACCACTGTTACTTTGAAAGGGGGAGACTGCAACTCCAAGGGACTGGCTTACATTGCAGTTTGTGACCTATGTAAGGATTTCCATGTAGGTAAAACAGAGAGGAAACTGGCCAGGAGAATTTATGAACACCTATACAACATAAAGAAGGGTAATTTGAACAACTCCTTATGCAAGCACTCCTGCATAGGTTTTTTTTAAAAAAATGCTATCCTTGACATTATTCCCAAAGATGCTGGGGGGGGGGGGTTGGGAGAATGGGTTGGAGTATAGGGAGCTCCTTTGGCAGTTGAGACTAGATGCTACAACTCAGCCAGCTCTCAATTAATTTGTTTCCCTACAACCTGTCCTGAAGTTAAGAGCAGTGAAACTATAATGCAGGGTCAACCTACAATTAATTATTATTTATTGTTTCATTGCTTTTTATCTTGACTACCAAGTTATTATTTTTTTAGTACCTAAATTGTTTAAATAATATGCTTGCGAACACTAGAAGTTTGTTTTTGTTTTTTAAAAAATCCTTACACTATTTGGTTCATTATTTGACTATGAACTAGATTGATTTTTCTGTTTTTTTATATAGTTTTACAGGATAGGAGGTAACATATTTACTTTATTTTACCTTAGGCTGCACTTCATATTTCAATTTTTTGCTGCAATCTGGATAGCTAATGAGAATCAACTAGCAGTTATTTCTTGGGATTAATTTAATTGCTTGCACTAATTGTATAAGGGACCTATTTAAGCAGCAACTGATTGGAGATTAGTTCTGATGAAGTTCAGGGATGAGCAAAAGGGCTTACCTCTGTTTTTTTATATTCAAAGTTTTATTGAAGTATTTGCATTTTGTACTTGTTGCTTGAACTGACTGCTTGCTTCTGTTGACCATGACACTTTTTTGATTCTTTGCTTTGTTTTTTTGTGTCGGATGGTAGTGCACTTTATTTGGTTACTACTTTCTAATATAGTTACAGAAAACCTCCATGTTTCCTAGCTCCACTCTGCCTTAACACAGTGCGCAGATGATACCATAATTATTAACACCTCTGACAATATAAAAAAGTCTCCACAGTATCACTCATTAATCTCTGCAACTAGTAGAGCAATGGCTAACTGAAAAGAACCTGCTTCTCAACCCCAAAAAGAACAAGCTTCTTATTTTCCTTTCAAAAAACTCAATCCAGCTAAAGACAACTTCACCATCTAAGATCTTAAATAATACAATAATCACCACTGACTCAAACACCAAATTGCTTGGCGTTGCTATAGTTGACCAATTAAAATTTGACATACATATCTTAAACTGTATCAAAAAGTCCAATCAAAAACTAGGTCTTCTATACCACAACAACAAATATATAACTAGCAAATCTAGACTTATACTAGCTCAAAGGTTTATTCTACCACCTCTGCTGTATGCTGCTCCCATACTTACTAACCTCCAAAATAATTTCTTAACCAAACTAGAAAGCACCTATTGCAAGATAGCCAGATTCACAACCAGTAATAGCTACAAATCCCAATATTGTATATCCCTGAAGAGCTTAAGATGGCCTGATCTCCCCCACATGCTTCAACTATCACAACTACAAATTGCACACAGCATCCTAAATAGCCCCAACTCCTGCCCTACCCTTACATCCATAATTACACCCTACACACCCAATCATGATGACCTCAGATTCACACAACAAAACCTTCTGCAGGTGACCAAGCCAAACAAAAATATTGGAAATACAGTCATTCAATTGCATACACATGGAACAAACTTCCATTGTCACTTCGCTCCACTACCAAAAGTGGCAAATTCAAAAAGCAACTTAAAATTAATTTCTAGCATGCATGAATCTGTGGTTGTCAGGAAATTACCTAATGAACTTTTCTTCTTCTCTCAATTAACATATCTGCCTGATATCTACCTAAACTGTCCACATATATTACTCTCTCTGTAGTTAGTACCTATGCTATTAAAAGCATCTTTGTTGTACTATGTCATGATGTTACTCTGAATTTTTTTAAGTCTTTTTATTAACAATTTTTAATAATGCAATAAAAAATGATAACAGATAATGCACAACCAAGACAATGAAAGTAATATAGACTTATATACAACAAATAACGATTTACAAATGCACTTTATGACCAACAAAATAGATAAGTTAACAGAGACTGTGCTAGAAGGATATCAAATAAAGTATCCCACTATTCGGTAAAGTGTGTACTAGGTCTTTAGTGTTTTTCAGATATTTGTGGGCAAGTAAGTGTTTGGAGTGTTATTAAAATACTAGTCTGACATTTGGATAATCCTGCCGAGGGGATATGTAATATTGCAAATTTCCAGGACAAGATCTTTTTTCATATCCCTTTTTTCCAATTGTACCCTAAGGGAGCACCAGACTCTATATGAGCATTTACAGCTCCAAAAAATATGGAGCAGGCCAGTGTTGTGACTGGTACAATGAGGACAGAAGGGAAAGGAGGAGGGGTAGATTTTGGAAAGTATATTGTTTAAGATCATAAGTTGGGTAGAATTAAGTTTTTTAAGGGGACAAAGTTTCAAGGAGAGCTGAATAGCTTGGGAGATTTGGTAAGAGGTAATGGAGGGATCTGGTCTTTCCAGTAGTTTGAAAACATTTGATCAGTTTGGGTTCAGATAGAAAGAATACGTTTGTATGGATTAGAAATCATTTTTGTCTTAAGTAAGAGAAGGTTCCATATGGATTTACAGGCTTTAACTTCATTTAGATTTAGAGAGGTATCTTCCAAGGTATTATGACAGAGTTCAAGGATTTGTCTCAAGATGATTGTATAACTTTTGGGTAGAGACATGTGTAGTCTTATTTTGGATAATGAATTATTTCTGAGAGGAAAGAGATCTGCTAAGAGGGTATTTATCCAGGTTGATCATTTTGTTGTTCAATCTAAGGTTGTGGGGTGAGGTGGAATGGTTGCAGGGTATTAAAAGCAGTGGACAGTTTTAGAGATTTGAAAATCTTCTGAATAATTATTTTATGCTTAATGACTGATAGTAATTTGAGTTGTTTTAGTTTTTTTGTATTCAGAAAGGGGAGAGCTTTGTAGTTAAAGCTGAATGTTTTGATATAGTTATAGTATAATTTTACCCATGTAGGAGCCCAGGTAGACAAATTGGAAGCATAATCATATATTGTAAGTATCTTGTTTCCATTGATAATATCGTAATAATGTTTGAAATCAGGTAGACTTAAACCACCCTTATCTTTTGGGAGAGTTAGTCTATTATAGCTAATCCTAATAGATTTGGGGGACCATAGGAATTTGGAGAAAGATGTGTGGAGGAGTTTTAAAAAATTTGTTGTGAATTATTGTGTTAGACACATTAAAAATATAAAGTAGATGAGTTAGAATGTTCATTTTTATTATAGAAGCTTTGGCAAGAATTGGGAGATGTAATTTTGCCCATCTGTTCAAATCTTCTTGGGTGTTAGATCATAGTTTGGAGATATTATTTTAATAGCTTTGGTTGGGGTCTTGGTGAAAGGAAATACCGTGATACTGTGGAGTGTCTTTAATTTTGATTTGAGAATGGGGGGAGCTAGATAGTCAGCAAAAAGGGTTCAGAGGAAACATTGTTGATTTCTCTAAGCTTAGTTTATTGTTGGAGAATTTCGAGTAATTATCTACCGGGTCTAGTATTTTTGGAAGTTCAGAATTGGGGAGGAGTAATAGAGATTAAGATAATCAGCAAAGGCTGAGAATGGAATTTGAATATTGAAGAGGGTGGGGATATGATGAAAAGTTATTTGTGATTAAGAAAATATGTACTGTATGTATGATCATATGCAATTAAGGTGATTAACAGAAAAATAGGTTCAATGTAGAGGTTACATAGGTAGGGCAACATTAGACATTCTTGTTTAGCTCCATTATTAATGTCAATTCAAGAAGATAGGTTGTTGTTGATTTGTAAGGTAGCGGGGGCATTGGAGAGTACAGTTTTAATAAATTGTATGTAAACTGGAGGAAAGTTGAACCTAGGGAGAGTAAATAGGAGGAATTCTACATTAAATTTGTCAAAGGCTTTAGAGGCATCGATAGCCAGAATATATATAGGGTTGTGATTAGTGTTAGAACGAGTTAAGAGGGTATCAAGGAGAAGGGCGTGGTCAAAGGTTTGTCTCTTCTGAGTAAACCCTGATTGTTCAGTGGAGATAATGGTAAAGATAATAGGTTTAATTCTGTTAGCTAGGATAGAAGTGTAGATCTTCATGTCAAGGTTAATAAGAGCAATGGGCCTATAATTCCAATGTTTTTTTAAGATCAGAGTTGGATTTAGGGATGAAAATCATTTTGGAGACATTTAAGTATAAATATTTTATTCCATTATGAGTAATGTAGGTAAATAGGTGGAGAAGGAAAATAGATATTTTTTGACTAAAAGCTTTTCAGAATTCTGCAGTAAAGCCATCTGGGCCTGGGGTTTTATTGGGGTTGAGCTTGTTGATAGCCGTAACAATTTCTTGTTGGGTTATGGGAGATGATGGGGTGGTTTGTTGTTCAGGGCTACGTTTAGGGAAAGCTAGTTGGTTCAAAGTTTCTATATCTGATTTTCAAAGTTTCTATATCTGATTTATTTGAATGGAGGTCATGAAAACTATATGAACCTCTATAGATTTGTTCAAAAATGTCAATTATATCTTGTTTTTTATGGGAGGTCTTACCTTGGTAGGTTATTTCCGTCATACTTGAGGAGAGTTTGTTTTGGTTGCTTGATCTAGCAAGAAATTTTGAGGGCAGGTGGAACCAATCTGAGTAGTTTGTTAAGAGTCCTTATTTCATGAGAAGATAAGTTTTTATTGTTGAGATCCAAAAGTTTTTTTTCTGTAGATGGATTAATTGTTTTTCAGATATAAGAGTGAAAGTCGATTGAAGTTTGGACTCAAGCTTATTCATTTTATTTTTGATAGATGATTCTTGGGATAAGTAACTTTTTTTATAATAAGATGTTTTATTGATGAGAGTGCCTCTGATCATGGACTTAATGGAGGCCCAATAAATGTAAAAGGGTAGTTGGCTGTGTTTGATAGAGGTCAAGGCTTGGTCGAGGGTACCTTCAACTTCCTGTTGAATCTCTTTGTTGTTTAATAAGTTAGGGATAAGTGCCCAGGTGTAACCTCTATTTTTAATAGATGGGTCTTTGGACCAGTCGATATTTAAAGTAATCTTCTAGTGGCCCAAGAAGAACCTGGATTCAATATGAAATAGAATGTAATAATTGAGGAAGATAGAGACAAGGAAAAAAATCCAGCTTGGACCACATCTTATGACAGTGTGAGTAAAAAGTGAAATTATTATTGGGGGTATTATTAGACTGTGAAGTACAGGGATCAACTAAATAGAAGTAATTCTTGAGTCTTATTATGGCTAAAGAAGTGTGGCTGTTATGTGTGGTTTTAGTGTTTGTTCTGTCAGTTAGTGGATCTTGAATAGCATTTCAGTCTCCACCTAGAATATAGTAATCGTTAGGGAAGGAGGAGAGGACTTTGTAAATAGTCATGATAAATCCATGTTGTTTGATGCTAGGGATGTATACATTTAATAAGAAGAAAGGTTTGTCTAAGTGTGGACAGCAGAATATTATGCAACACCATCTGCCTTCAGTATCTGTGTCATAGCTTTTAATTTCCTGGGGGAAGTTCTCTTTCACTATGATACCCCTGAGCTATTTATATTTGTGCCTGAGGCTATGATAGACTTAATCCATTTTTTCTTGAGCACAGAGTACCAATGTTCTGGTAGTAAATGTGTTTCCAGCACTAGAGTTAAGCTGACTTTAGATTTAAAGACCAAGTGAAAAAATAATTTTCTTTTCTATCTGAACCCCTTAATATTCCATGAATTAATTATCCACATGGAGCTGGATTATTTTGGTTACACTGATAAGGAGAAAGGGGGAAAATATGACAGTAGCTACTTTAGTTTGTGGGGACATAGGCATAAATCTCTTCCTGCAATTACCTTGTGCCTAATCAGAAACCTACAAAGCCTGGAAGAGATAGGGAATATAAGTAGTAGAGCTCTAACTTTATACATACTGAGATGGTTAGTGGGCATGCAATCTCTAAGCATTGAATTTTAATAGTATGTAATCAAAAGTTAAAAAATATTACTTACAGCGTATATATAACATAACTTCCTAGCAATTCAACTGCAAATTTCTAGCTCTTAGTGTGTTAGGTGGGGAAAGGTAGAGAGTAGGGACTGGGTGTGACTATGGTGGGTCTCACATAAGGTGTAACTGGATATTTAAGTATGGCACAAAAGATGTCATGCCCCATGTTGAACTGTATGAAAGTAATTTGAGTAAATTCTTCTATTCCATTTTGTGGGAACACTTCTCCATGTATAAACAAGATAAACAGTATAATATAACCATCGAGTTTCAACATGAAATTAAACTGAGAAATAGGTATAGCTGTTAACATTTCACAACTGTCAGTATCTTGCAGATCATGCAAAGAAAGACTGTAAACATTTCACATATATAGCAGAGAAATTACACATTTACCAGTTAATACTAATTATACTATAGAAACCAGGTTAATAGTATCAAGCAGAAAACATACGGTAGTAATGACAACAGGTATACTTTTGACAGCAACCCAGTTCATTTAGAGAGGAACTGTTATAGATCAGTAGCCTTTTAGTGTAAGAGGGTGAGCCGTCATGGTCATAGAGTGTATGATTGTTCTGCAACATATTAATAGGCCATGCCCAAAAAGCAGGAAGGAAACATATCATTTTAATAAAATAGGTGTATTATATCTGTGTTTAGCATCCTCTTACAGTATGAAGACACTATGATATGAATATGTCAAAGGCTGTGAGTATGTCTTGCCCAGGATAATGTATCCTTTGTATGAAAAAGGTTGACAGCCACTGATAAACACATAATAATACAAAAGCCATGTAATTGCAGGAGAGGCAGTGCATTAAACCATGGACTACTTTGAGAGTAAAGTTATGAGAATTGACTTAGTTTAACATAAGTGGAATCAGTGGTAACACTAGTATAAGGATATGTACAAAAACTGAGAGGGTTAAGCCATGTTAAATATAATACAGCAGTAAAACTTAACATCCTGTATGTAGCCTGTCGAAGCTACAGAAAACTAGCAACAATTTCCATAGTATGTACTTAGCTATAGGGTTGCGTACAGAGTAGGTATGAAGTCCTGTGTTTAAGCATCAGCAGTATTGATTCTAGAGCAAGTAAAACAGCAGTGATAGTCCAAGTATGCTGGATGAAAACAGAATCAATTATTCCTGAGGAGATTCCCTCACTAAAGTCTCATTTGAGGGTGATTCATTACTTAGAAGTGAGGCAGAAGCCAGAAAAAAATGATCATTTTAAGTTTCATTCTGTAAACCACGTTTTTAAGGCTGGAGCCCTTTAAGAGAGTGTTGCAGACTGGATAGGGAGGTCAGAGTTGAAACTAAGTGCTTTTGGGCCTACTCAGGGCTTGAGAATCACAGAAATTGTGGTATGGAGCTGATCAGCAGTTTCCACAAGGAAAGAAGAGCTTTGGATGTCCATAAAGCTGCTGTTTTGCCATGGTAAGTGCTAAAATTAATATTTAAACATTAAAATCACTGATTATAAAAACAAAATGCAGTGATTCATGTTTGTGAAATATGTAAGTACCAAACAGTTATTGAATTCAGCATTTTGATGTATTAGCTTCAGGAAGTTTTAAATACGTTGAGAAAGGTTGACTTAACTTCTTTTATACTGGAGATTGTATATTTGGAACCTTAGTGTAAAAAAAAGGGTATAAGGGTATTTAATCTGAAACTTAACTTGATTCTGTATCAGGAAGGGATAGAAGGGGGATAGTATCTGCCTTTCATGTATAATTTGTAGTGCGAAGTCTTGCCTGAAGAAGATTTTTGCTCCATTCCAGGTAACTGATTTCTTTTTTTTTTTTTTTTTTGCCAAAGCAAGTATTGTACTAACATCTTGGTAATTAAGAAATTTGACGTAGACTAGTCATCGTCTGGTAGAATTCAAAGTGGGGGACGAAGAGCTCTGTGGGCTCTCTCAATAACTATTTGTCTAGCTTCAGCTGTGTTATCTAGCAGTATGGCAAAAATGTTGAAAATTGTATTTAACAAGCTAGATTGATCCATACTTTCTGACAAACCCCTTAAGATAATGTTGTTACGTCTGGATATTGCTTCCAGGTCCAGTATTTTATGCTGTAGTTCTTGCATGAATTTTGCATTTGAAGGAGATTCTTTCTGTAGTGTTTCAATTTTGATTTCATTGTCTAGTACATTAGCTTCTGTTTTTTTTAGCTGTGGTCATAATCTGGTTGATGGATTCTCTGAAGGTTTTTAACTGTTCCGAAAACTTTTGGACAGCTAGTTGTAAAGGCTGTAGTGCTATTTTAAGTTCCTCTGGGTTTGAAAGTTCAGTTTTGTTCTTACTGGGCATTTTACTAGATTATTGCTGCTTACCCGTTTTGGGTCTTTTGGGTAAAGTGTCTGTTTCTGGAGAAGCAATCAGTGAAAATTTAGTTTTAGAAGTTTGTCTGTCCGTAGAGTCAGCATGGATGGCATTTTTGTCCTCTTTGTGTTATTTTAGGGTGAAAAATATAGTAGTAGCAAGCACATGTCAGAGAGCATGCAGAGCATATGTACTAAAGAGCCCATAGGAACCGAGGTAATCTGCTTATTTTCCAAGTGCTACTTCCAATCTCAAGTAGTTGAATAGCTTGTATGCATAGAGTAAGTTATCAGGTTGGTAATTTTGAGCTGAAAAAATGATTTATCTACCTTAGAAGTTAGAGATTAGTATTAGCTTTGAGAGAGCTTAGAAACAGCAGTGTCTATAGGACAGCAGCCATCTTAGTCTCCCCACTCTGAATTTTTTTATTTTATTTTAGGCATTGCTACATGGGCGGCCACGGTGGTGCAGCGGTTAGCATTGCCGCCTCACAGCAAGAGGTTCTCTCGGTTCGATTCTTGGTCGGCTGGGGTGCCTTCTGTGTGGAGTCTGCATGTCTTCCCTGTGGTCGCGTGGGTTTCCTCCCACATCCCAAAGACATGCTGTAGGTGGATTAGACACTCTAAATGGGCCTTAGGTGTGAGTGTGTGCATGTGTGTGCCTTCTATGGAAGGTTGTGTGCCGGGCTGGCAACTCAATACCGTAAAACTCCACTGCCAATCATGAGCAGACAGATGATCCGCTGCGGCAACCCCTAACTGGGAAAAAGCTGAAATAAGAAGAAGAAGAAGAAGAAGAAGATTTTAGGCATTGCTACATTCCTTGCAAATAACTTAATGCTAACCACGTTTCTCAAACATATTGTTACTGCATTCTCAAAATACTGTACTTTTGCCTTGTATATATTTGTATTGTATATTTCTCTCTGATTTTGTACTGTTAAGTATCTTACAACTTGAATTGTTAGGTTATTTTCTTATTTTTTTATTACTTTCCTGGAGCTTTTCTCATCGGGTTTCTGCTGAAAAAGGGCTCTCTGGACCTAGTCGGACTAACCCAGTTAACAAATGTAAAAATAAAAATAAAATAAATATTTACATATACTGCAGTTATTGCATATCAGTTGTGTACACAGAAAGGTATCTGTTGTAAGTGACACCATACTGTATTCTCAAGTTCATCATGTATAAACACAAATCAATGAACCCTACAGCTGTAGTTGTTAGGCACTTCAGAAAGGAATATGTATGTTCCGTTCATTGGCTCTTGTAACCATAGATATGTTATTGCATATTTAAACAAGTATTAGCAAAGCATGTATTGTATATTTATGTAAATGATAACCATAATTCCACTCATAAAACCTAAATGTGTGGTTGCCACTATACATGTTTTGTGGCATTGTCAGTAATATTTGTGTCTCTCATGTAACTGTTTTGAGAATGCCTAGCTACTTATGTGTTTCAGGTATATTGAGCTACTCTGCCATTGGAATGTATAATGTGGGAATGGTTAAAGGTAATAAATTACATCCACATGATTAACATTAGATTAAAATTAGAAAACTCATGCAGGTTAAAGAATTCTGCTGCTGACATTGCCTTATGTCTGTTTAGGAAACAATACTAACAGTTGTTATGGCAGTGCACATGTGTCAATCAAGAAACATTAAAAAGAATCAAGGATACCTATGCAATCGTTCCAATGATAGCACTAAGTGATGGAAATAAACATTTATTAAGCAGTATGCATGTTGTCAATGGTCGATGATTAGTAAGTGGCAATGCATGTTGTGTTTCTATGCAGAAAAATTACAACGACCATGACACATACACATAGCTGTCACATTGACCAGGATATAAACAGAATAATAATTTGACATACGTTACCATTTGTCTAACTATAGATGACTTAACATATGTACATGCACAATGAATCATTCTAATATGACATATGTGAGAATGCACATAAATGAAGGTGCAAGTCAAGTGAAGTCCATCACCGGACAAATAAGTTGTGTTTTTGAATGTCGTAGAGATGTATATCAATATGCCTAGGGTATATTTCAGTATGTATTACAAACATATTGGTAGCTAGCACAAGACATGGACAAAATAAAAGTACACACCTTCAGTATGCCATTATGATATCAGGCAACGTGCAAATGTAACAAGTCTCAGGCTAAAATCATTGTGACTATGATAATGAAAGCAATGATATGATGTGCGCCCTTCCTGCTAAGTGCCACACCACACATGCTGCCTTGAATGAGCGTGTTAAAGTACAGATTTAAATGCAGTGTATTGTAACTGATATATATAGCCCTGAAGTGAGCCCTTTGATAAGCACAACATTTAGAACTGTATGAATGTACAGTAACATACAAATTACACAGATGAAGCACTGATGCATGTTACTAAGTGGCCCACAGTAGATTTACATTTCTGAAACAACACATGTACACTGGCCCGTGACAAATGTATTTTACTATGTCTGTAGATCACAAACTCCATTGCACAGACATTGTCAAAGCCAACATTGTACAGGATAATTCATTTAAGTTCTGACCATGAACAGGAAATGAAAAGAAAGATCTCATGTTATTCGGCACTCATCTATTACATCATTAAACTAGGCATGCTGACAAGGACTTTAAACAAGAGTACCATAAATTCAACTAAACTGCATAAACACAGAAGAGCATGTCATAACATAAGCTCGATCACACTTTCTGATTATTTTTCAGCATGTTTCAAGCTATGAACTATTATAGAAGCCCTTATGTCATATAAACTTCAAGAGTGTGAGCAAAATAATTACAATAATACATAAATGTTTGCATAGAGACATGCCTTAGAATTTGGAAAATAAATAATGCCTGTGAGCAATTATTGACATACTCAGCATTAGCATATTACCAGACTCAAACCACACATACCAGGACAGATCACAGAGAGAGATATGGATTAACCTTTGATACTGCAGAAAAAGACATATATGTTAGGCCATGAAAAAAGCAGAAGAAATCTTACTTCTACAGGGAGAGATTGCACAGGATTTCCTAATCAGTGTGTTGCAGAGAAGATGTCTGTGTTAAACATGGGATAAAGTGAAGAGGGAGTCATCTCCCTTTTTAAATGGTTCCCCTAAGTGGGAGTGCATACACCACTGACTTTCACAGAGCTAGATTTACCTAACATTAGAACTACAAACATGAGGAAGGACATTCCACAGACCCAGGTAATTACAGACTTATAAATCTAAGCAGCATCATATGCAAAGTAATGGAAAAGCTTATCATGGAATTTACTAATCAAGATATAGAGAACCTACAAACACTTGATCTGTCTTAGTTTGGATCCCTCAAGGGTAGGTCATTCTTACGCAACCTGGTGAATTATTTTGAATAGGTAACAAAAGCAATGAATGATGGCAAAATAGTACATACCATAGAACTTGAGTTGGCCAAAGCTTTTGACACAATTTAACACTCAGGTCTGTCCACTATCAAATGGAATTTAGATCTATGGATAAGAAACAGAAAAATTACCCCACGACTGACCTTATACAACTAATGGACAGAGACAGCACATAAATTATTTGTCCCCTGCATGGGTCTACTCAAATTATCTATGCTATAGTCCCAGTTATTCTTATTAGGGGTAATACATAATTACTGACCACAGAATGAGTAAGATCAGTCTATAGTCAAATGGGACATGTTATTTTGAGCATAAAATGAAAACTGGCTAGGTTTAAAATAGCCCACAAAGGCAGCTAGTCTAGTACTTAATGAACACACACACACATTTGCTACTGCTGGATTTGAACCTTATGCCTATTTACACAAGCTAGACAGCACAGTACCAGTCATATGGGCCACAGAGAAAATATGATGTCTATTGGGGATGATTTCATCAGTGTGTTGCTGGGAAGGTGTATATGTTAAAAGTGGGATAAGGAGAAAGAAAAGTCCTCCCCAAATTTAAATGTTGTACCTGATTAGAAGTGGATACAGCACAGATGCTGATGAAGCTATACTTACCAGACACCAGTCACACTCATAGGGTCACCACTGTTGGACTTGAACCACCTACTTATTAAGCTGCACTATCTAGAGAATAGAGTAATAATCATAAGTGCCACAGCAAAAGTCTGGTGAGTGCAGGAGAAAGAGCACATTTGAAAGGATAGCCACATCAGTTTGTTGCAGAGAAGACGTTTGTGTTAAAAGTGGGGGTGCAGTCCTCTCCAAATGTAAATGTCTTTGAGTGGCACTGGACAGAGTACATCACTTGTTGAAGCTATACTTACTGGACACCAGAGCCTCACCCCTCCACACACACACACACACACACAAGTTCACTACTTTTGAATTCCAACCACCTGCCTATATAGTTAAACAATCTAGACAGCACGGTATTAATTGCAAGCGCCACAGGAGAAGTCTGATTTTAAATGTGCAAAAATGTACATCTGTAAGAATTACCATATGAGTGTTTTGTAGGCGTCTAGTGTGCCTCACAGATTTTGATTATAAGGCCTGTGTCTTGACATTCAGAAGTAACAGCAATGTGTTGATCCCAAGTGAATATATGCCGCTCAGATAATTTACCTGTCCTGTCAATCACCTGCATTACTTTAGTGTGTGACAAGTACCTGTTTACAGTATGTTGTTTGAAAATCACACAGGAAACAGCAGCTTGACAACCAAGCATTCATAAATGCTCAACTCAGGATGACTGTATGCAAACAGTAATTGTTTGTTATATACTTTTCACTTATATTCTCTCATGACTGGACAATGTGTAGTGTAAATACAACCAAACAGGTCCAAAATATGGCAGTGTACTTTTGAATAACACAGGTAAAGTATGTGTAAAAAAATGTTTCACAATCATCATTTTCAAGTGTTGGAGTGTAGACATAACTTTACAGAATGATGTGGTCAGGCAACATCACAATGAATTCCAAATATGTTGAGTACTATACTCCATTAACACATACAGAAGTTATACAAACCACTCGTCTAAGTCTTTTTTTTTTATTTAAAAAAAATCATTCCCTGAAGTGCAATGTTGCTAAGCTCATTTGTGTTGCTGATGGCACAGTGGTGCAAACATAATCATGTCTTGAGTAATTGAGCTTAGAGCTGGAATTAGCAGTAGTACATGTTGTACTGTGGCAACCTTAGCATGAATATGTAGTATAAACATAAGAACCCTTAAGACTGTTATGAAATCCAGAACAGATATTTGTTATTTTAATGTTTTATGTGTTATGATTTAAACATTTCTCATAATACTCACAGTCCTTTCCTCATTAGATGTATGATACAGGTGCACGATGACAAAGCTCTTATATGTGTTGAATGCCCATTTATTCTAGGCATGTTGCAATTGTTGTAGGACAATGGAAACATGATGAGGATATACGGATGACAGTGGTGGGTTAATAATATATGCAGCAGAAACTTAACCATATACTGTTAAGACCTGAAAATATTACCAAGTTATATGACATGCACATGGAATCAAACCCTTGACAGTATAAAATAAAGGATTACCTCAGCTCACCACACACACACACTTGAAGGGACAATGACAACAGATTAAAGAAACAGAAAATGTAGGCATCAGGCTTCATCACAGTAATGCCAGTTGTAATATATCTCATAAGGTGCATATTATATCCAGCAGCCTACCAAATATGTTACAGTAAGTATCTCATAATAATAGTATTAGTCTGTATTTCTACAGCTCAGCAGGACCAAACACATTTGTGATACAGTAACTGTACCAGTGCAGTTGAAATTAAAATCTTCAGTTTTTGCCATAAGATGTGAAATGACATTTAAAGGCAGTCAGCGTTGGTACACTATGCCAAGCTCTGTGCAATAGCTGAGGACAAAAAATGAGAAAGAGGAATTGGGAGACAGGGATAGAGACAGAGGTAGATTTTTGCTTTTGAGCCATTTCTGCACATTTTTTTGTGTTACTCTTAGGTTTTTCATCATAATTTTTCTGTTATGATCTGTACAAAAATGTGTTTCCAAAAGGGAGCAATTATATTAATAGGTTCCCTATTATATGATCGAAGACGCATTCTTTTGAATGCATCTTGACCGAACTTGAAACCACGAAATGGCATATAAGCGAATTCTTTCCCTGGGAAAGAAATTGCTTGGCTGCCTTCATTATTTTGCTGTTTTCTTCACTGTAGTGTGATCTCTGAGTTGGTATATTTAAGTAGGGGGTGAGGGGTGAATCCCCCCACTTTATGTAATATTAAAGTTTTTTTTTTTTCTTTTTTGGAACAGTGATTTTTTTTTCCCTGGGGGAAAAATCGCTGTTCTAAGTGTTCGGGATAGTAAGCTTTTTCTTGCATGAGGTCAATAAATCAGCATTTGCTTTTTTAAGCATTTGCTGATTTAATAAAGACCCGATTAATGCAGCAGCGGGATGATGGCACATTTATAAAATATGTTGCTAACAGTTACAATGAAAGAGTAGCATAAAATGCATTCACTTACACTTTGATATAATTCAGGATTCACACCTTGACACTATACAAAAACAAATCTATATGCTTGAACATTATCTCAATATACCACATAGGCTCTCCTACTTCATAAAATTAAAATCTAGCAACATATTCAACCAAAGGGGAATGTATGCATTAGCCTTTACTGCAGTTGTAACAATTGAAAATTTCATAAGGTGCACATTACCTCCATCAGCCTAATAAATATGTGAGAGTAAAAAAGTGATGAGACAGAAGGGGGAACAGAGAGAGAGAGAGATGTAGACAAAGAGAGTGACATATAAAGATTGTTTTTTTTTCTTGGCCATTTCTAAATGTTACTCTTATGTTTTTCTTGGTAAATAATCTGGCATGCTATGTACAATCAAGCATTTCCAGTTGGGAGCAAGCAGGGGTAGAAAAGTAGAAGCATATTTAAGACATAAGAAGGATAATGTTGGGTTAATAACATGTAGCCAAAACTTCTCATAATAGGATTATAATTAAAACATTACAAAACATTTTCACATTGTTCTGGATTCAAACCCTTACAGAAAGCACTCTACAGAGATGTAAATTTTATCAACACACCAGATGGGAAATTTTAGTTCAGAGCCTTAAATTTACTTTTTTTTTTTAAAGGGGTACTGACAAAAGAAAGAAGCAAGGGAGAATGTAGGAATCAGGTTTCATCAGGCGCGGCCTGTGCTATTGGACTGCTAGACTGCAGCCTCGTCAGCTGTAAAAATAAAGAAATTAAAGAAATATAAGATAAAAAAAATAAAAATTTGTGGACTTTCACGCATGCGCAGACTGTTTCAGCAGCAGTCCGGACTGGAAAACATGTAAGAGCAGAGATCCCAGAAGTCTATGCAGTTGTAACTGCATAGACTGTCGCTGGAAACGGATCGGACTGCAACGTCAGCAGGCTGGAGTCTTGTTGGGGGTAGAACACCTCGCATGGTGGATGTGCTCCAACGGACGTAATGCGCAGGCAGGTGTGTAGTGCACTAACAGCTATGGATTTAATGGCACAAAGGGATCTACGTCAGTGTGTGTGTGTGTGTATGTAAATGCCCCCGTTGCTATATACTGGTGGCTAGAACAAACTCATGGTGGTGTGGTAGGGAATACCTCAGGCTTGAATCCTGTACCTTGTATGCAGGTGTTAAGGACCTGAATTCCCTACCCACCACCATTTGTAAAAAAAATTGCAGATATTTGCCTCATATTTGATCTGATCTGTTCCTCATAATATCTGTGGTTTCTAAATGTTGCAATGCTTGCTATTTGATGGTTTGGTAGTAGCATTATTGCCTCACAGATACAGGTTCTTAGGTTTGATTCTTGGCTGGGGAGACAACTGTGTGGGGTCTGCATCTTCTCCCTGTGTTTGTGTGGGTTTGCTTTTGTGTGCTCCCATGTTACAAAGGCATGTCTGCATTATTTCTTCCTGGGCCGCTGCTGAAAATTGCTTTTTTTTGTCCCAAGTCAGACTGTCCTGATTAACAAATGTTAAATAAAATTGACAGGCATTTGAATTTCAGACTTCAGGTTTCTGAATGTTTAATTCCTTACATATTTGATGGTGCACTGGTAACATTGTTGCCTTACAGCTATAGGTTTTCTGGTTTGATTCTTGAATGGGGTGCCTTCTGTGTGGAGTCTGCATCTCATCCCTGTGTTTGTGTGGATTTGCTCTGGTGTCCTGCCATTTTACAAAGACATGTGTCTGCAGTATTTCTCCCTGGGCCTCTGCTGAAAATTGTTTTTGTTCCGTCAGAAGTAAAATTGACAGGCATTTGAATTTCAGACTTCATATTCTTCAGAAAATACATAGTAACACAACCTTTTATTCTAGCAAATTTCTAAGTTTATAAGATGAATAGTTGAAATTTGTCCTTATTTTTGTGACTGTATTACCCCATTATTGGCTTTGTCCAGGTTTTTTGTGCTAAGGTTGACAGCTATGGCAAGAACTGAATTCACTGAATATGTTTGAGGGCTGTATTCCCTCATTACTGGGTTTGTCCAGGTGTTTTGTGCTAAGAGGTTGACAGCTATGGTGAGAACTGAATTCATTAAATGATAACCATTTAAGTTTCAGTCTTCCGCTCATTCACAAAGCAGCTGTTCTGGCGTAGTGGTATGTTGCTCTGACTGTTTTGCACAGGGACCTTGGCAGTAAAATGTATGGTGGTAACACAGCATTTTTCTTTCATAAAGCAGGTGATTTGGCATAGTGGTATGTTGCTCTGACTATTTTGCACAGGGACATTGGTAGCAAAATGTATGGTGATAACACAGCATTTTTCTTTCACAAAGCAGCTGATTTGGCATAGTGGTATTTTGCTCTGACTCTTTTGCACAGGGACCTTGGCAGTAAAATGTATGGTGGTAACACAGCATTTTATTCTAGCAACTTTCCGAGATTATACAAGCAATGTTTAATGTGTCCCTGGCTTTTGGGCTTTTGACCCCCCCCCTCCAGATTTCTTGTGCTGCGAAGTTGAGATGCAGTTGAGTATTGAGTAGATTTTACAAGGAGCTGAGAGCTGCAGGGGAAGAGAAGTTTAGTGCTGCTTATGCCAAGTCAGCGTGCATTTTTAATAACACAACAGGTTGTGTACTTGCTTGTGATGCAGAAGGTTGTTGGTTCTACTCCCACAAGGGGTGAATGCTGCCATACTGAAAAAGTTAAGATACTAACTATGAGCCTGTTATCAGTTTGCTATCCATTTCCTATTGCAATTTTACTAGCTTATCATTTTTAATGTAATATAGGCAATTTATTTCTCAGGGGCATCAGACACTTTATTTTTCGATGAAACCATGAAATATAAAGGTGTTTGCAAGCAGCAACATCTTCATTAGTTACAGATTTATTTAACGTGGAATTATTTAGATGACTTTTTTACTTCTTCAGAGATTGTGCATATTCACTGATAATGGTGGACAGTAGAATTGTGCATATTTACTGATAATGGTGGACTGTATAATTGTGCATATTTACTGATAATGGTGGACTGTAGAAGTTTGAGTAGACTTTTATGATGGAAATGTTCTGAACTGGGCAGTTTTGTCATTATGGGTGCATGCATTTTGTTTCATTGTTTACTGGAAAGATGTTCTGAATTGGGCAGTTTTGTCATTATTGGTGCATGTGTTTTGTTTCATAGTTTAATGGAAAAATGTTCAAAACAATAGGAAGGTATATCAAAGAGCACATGTATGTTTCATATGCAAGGGACCTATGATTTGAAAACAGCCCAGAATTAATCTTTATCTGCCACTGGTAAAATGTATTTTCTTTGAATGTGGGTTTCAATGCTGTTTCAATGAATGTGAGTTTCAAGGCCAGAGAAGTTTTACTGCTAAGTTTGTTTAATAGATGTCTTAGTGTTTGTGCTGTAAAATGCAAAATAAAACTTTCAAATGAAGTCCATATCATCATAGAAGTAAATCAGTATGCACATTAGTGTTTATGGTAAATGGAGTGAAATAGCCAAGTAATGGATCATTAGAATGGCTGCAGGGGGAGGCTCCATTCGACCATGATTTTGTGAGGGGGAACGGCGGCAAACTTAAAGACAGCCCCAGCTAAACTATACCTCCCAACTGTCCAGATTTTCAAAGAATGAATAGATTTTTGCTTCTTATTTTTGGTTTGTTCCTCATAAAATTTGTGGTTTTCTGGCAAATCATTTAGGAATTAAGTCACTAAATAATGACACACTGAGTTTCAGACTTCATAACCTTCAGAAAAATGCATGCTAAAGTAAGACCTGTTGTTCTATCAACTGTCTCAGTTTATTACAAGAGCAATTTTTAGTACTGTTTCTATGTTCCCCCAATATATTTGGCCTTGTCCAGATTTATTGCATTAACAGGTTGAGAGGTACATGCAAATAAATTGCTTTATAGAATTAGGCATAGCCAAACCTCTCAACTGTCCCTGATTTTGACTCAAAGTGTTGCTCTTCCCCCTAATAATACCTCCACAAAATAGCAATTTTGGAAGAAAACATGGAGGGTTTACAATTAAGAAATATCTGTAATAATCAGAGTTGTAGATTACTTTTATTTCAGAAATGCATGTAGATTCTTTTATTTTGTCAGCTGCTCACGTTAGCAGCATTAATATTAAAGTGTCCCTTCTTTGACAGGTTCCCAGCTGTATTGTGTGGCTATTTTATATTTTTACATCACATTTTTGGTTAATTTTTCATAAAATTGTGGGGTTTTTTTGGCAAATTAGTGACAAATCATTAAAGACTGAAGTTAGAAAATAATGACAGACATTTGAGTTTCAGATTTCATACCATTCAGAAATTTCATACTAATGCAAGACCTATTCTATTATCTTTCTAAGTTTATAAGAGCAATATTTAAACATTTTCCTTATTTTTGGGCCTTTGTCCCACTTCTTTGTATGGCTTTGTCCAGATTTCTTGCTCTAAGGTTGAGAGGTATGACAAATGTGTCAGGGCCATCACAGTCAGCCAGAGACATTTCAAATTGTGACATACTTGTTGCACCCCACTCCCCCATGTAGTGACTCTGGATGTGTCGAAGCAAGGCAAGGAGTAGTTATGCACTGTAAATGTGCAGAGTATCCCCCCTATCCAAGGTAGATATAAGTACTAGAGTGGCTTTTCATCTGTCCTTGATTTTTGCAGAATGGTCTGGTTTCTGTCATATTTTTTGTACTGTTGATTTATGCTTATTACTCAAAGTGCCTGTTGTTCTGTGTTTAAGTAGCAATACTTTAATGACCATCAGGTAAGCTTGGCTGATATCGTAAGATGCAAGTAAGCTTTAATAAGCATACTGTTAAAGAATTGCCAACATTGAAAGCCTTTCTGTTGTTGCCATGTAGAGAATACTTAACTAGATAATGTATAAGCCTAAGGTATTGAAATGCATATGACAGTATTTGTAATAAAGGACAGGGTTCCATTATTTTAAGAAGCTCATTACACTTGTAGACTTCCAGTCATCTCTGCAGGCTTTACCCATAAACTAAACAGAATGCCAATTGTGTGGTCCATAACCTGTACAGTAATCCTTTTAAGCAATGTATCTTGAGCTTATTTCTTGTTTGCTTTTCATTTTTTACTTTGATCATGTTTTCCCCATGCAACAAATAGATAGTTGTCAGGCAGCAGGTCTTTTTTTGGATAGGAAACATTTTTACAAGTGGGAGCATCAGAGATTTCTAGTTTCAGCATGTTACTTGGTACTTTAATAAAGCTGAACATAAATTATAATTAGAACTGCAGTGCAAGAAGTGGTTTGAGTTGAGTGCTGCTTGTTTTTCTTATACTTGATTTTGACTGGCATTCCATCAATGTATTTAAAAAGTAATTTATTTTTTCATGCCTCACAACCCTTTTGTTTCCATCTAGATATTAAGTAAGCTGTCATGCAGCCAATGCATTGAAATATTTTTATTCTTCTACACTTCATTTTGTCTTGATTGGACTCTCATAATGACAGTTTGGCACCCAGGGCAGTGTATTTAGTTAGTTTTTGTGGTTTTGAGCATAGCTCCTCCACTTTGTAGTTGACCACACCCCTCCCCATTGACCCCACTCATTCAGCTGTCTCCTGCAGCCACCCTTTGATTTGAAGTCACCAGCTGCTACTGGGTTTCATCATAGTAATGACAAATTTAACATCCCATGTGATATACATTCAACCCATCAGCATAGTAAACAATGCAATGCAGGACAGAGATATGGTATCCTAAGGTTTTATGTGACATGATTTACACATTCATCAAGACACTTGCAATACATTAATCATGATAGGGACGATACAGGTATATAGCTACACAGACCTCTTTTCTGGTGACTGTCCATGTATCTGAGGCATGCTGCAATTGTCATCATACAATTGTATATGTTTGCATGACAAGACTGAGTAATAAAGTCAATACATCTATAACAGACATGTAATAGTCATGATTAATATACTTCAGAACATAGATGGAAATGAAACATTGATCCTAACACCTTGTGTGTACAACAGTAATATAGTGCAAATGTGCCCACTGTACTATGTTGTTAATACATAATGGCTTGATTATACCTAATGACCTGCAGTAATTTCTTTGCAGATAATGATCATGGTGTGAGTGATTCAGAGACACATGAGGGGCCAAGCATGTCAGTACTGGTGGAAGAACAGACAGTGGAAACAGTATGAAGCCAGGAATGTTTTTGGGCAGCATGCTTCATAACAATATTTGCAATGGGAACATCCTATATGTAATTCTGCAACCTGTTCAGCAGGTAATAACAACTGTTTCATGATACTACTATCTACTACATAGCACAGTGAGCCTAAGTGCAATAGGGCAAAGGGTATCAGACTAATGAGGCCTAAGGCAAAAATTCACAACATTTTGACATTCTCTGAGTACTGAAATTTTCAGTAGGTTACAGGTGATGCTTGGCACCAGGCATTTTGCAAATGATGTGGAGAAAGGCTTTGTGACAGTTTTGAAATCATGCTCTTGTAGACTTACAAACTTGCTAGGATGATAGGGTTTATTATGGAATTTCCAGCCTCTATAAATTTTGCAAATCAATAGTATGTCATTGCTTCATGACTCCAGTTCTCAATGTCTTGCCAGAAATACAGAAATGCAGTGATGAACATACCAAACCCTGAGACGCATAAATGAGGAAATCTTTTGGAAATCTGTATAGTTAAGCAGTATTGATCTGTTCAATAAAGTGTTTCCAGTATGGATCAAGAAGGGGTGGGAGAGTGAAACATGATGAGGACATAAAAAGGACAGTAGTTGTTTAATAATACATGCATCACACTGTTACATGCATAATATTAATATGGGGTATCATTATATAATTGCATGAGATACTTCTGGGTTCGAACCTTTGACAGTAGAAAATAAAACTTTATGGACCAAAGAATCATCTCAGCTCATCGCATAACAAGTCATACTGTGTTACATTAAAATCACACAGTTTAAGGGACACTGAAAACACGTTGAAGAAAGGTAGATTGCAGACATCCACCTTCATTACAGTTATATCAGTAGTAATATCCTTTAGGGTGAATGTGACATGCAGCAAAATAGATATTCAAGACTAACTACATCACATTTTGTTACCATATATTTATTTCCTATAACATAGCAGACATAAGCGTGTTTGCACAGAAGAAACTGTAAGGCAAAAAACTTACCAGGTTTTGCCATAACACGTGAACTGACTTTTGCCACCTTCTACTACTGTTGGTCAGTGCCAGGCTTCTCACAAATACAGAGGATAAATAATGAAGAGACAGAAGGGGTACAGAGAGAGATTGATAGACAGACATACATTTGTGTTTTAAGAGATATTTCTGCCTTTGTGTTGTGTTTTTCATAGGATCATAGGATCATAGGAACTTACTAGGTTAATGGCCCTAGGGTCCTTACAGGCCTAGCCAAGTTCTACCCTTATTTCCACAATCAGCACCTAATGTCCATGTCAAAGAGGGACACAGATGGAACTCCTAGGGTGAATTTACGTTTACCCATCCAAACATCAAGAGGACCAATGAGGTGCTCTGTTTGACATGACGTGGAGTCTGTTCCAAAGGTATGGTAACCTCTGGTAGACAAATCTTTCCCTGCAGCAGGTTCTATTAATGTCACATACCAGGTTAGGGTCTTTAGAGTGAGTAATCCGTGCACCACTTGACTTGCAGATATTCAGCATTTCCAATAAAGCAGGGTCAGAGATTGCCTTATATGCAAGGTAGGGATCACCTCTAAGTAGTCTGTATGAAACAGAATGAAGTGACAGTGATTTCAGATGATCCACATTGGACAGATGCTAAATACCTTGAATTTCCCTTGTGACGAACCTTTGTGGTTTCTCCAATTGCTGCAGGTGCTTGGAAAGGTATATATTAAATGGGGTATTGATGAGGGAAGAGTATAGGCAGGTTATAACTTCTTTTTTTTCTGGAAGTAATGCCCTTACTTATGAGATGAGCAATATAGAATGCCCTTCTTACCACTGTGGAGACATGGTGATCAAAGGTAAGATTGCTGTCAACCTGTGTGTGCAGGTCTCTCACCACTGAGTGCATACTTAGGGTGTTGCTATTGATGCGGTAGTTAGCAGGAACATCAGTCTTACTGAAAGGGATAATAATAATACATTTTTTGCAATGAGTTTAAGGTCATGACTTTGGCACCAATCACTTGTTTGTTTAAGACCCTCTTGTAGGATGTTGACATCATTTGGAGATTCCATGACAGCTCCCAGTTTGCAGTCATCAGCAAACTTTTTCAACCACAGACCTTAGTTTTTGCTTGTAATTCAGAGAAATAGAGTCCAAAAAGTAGAGGTCCCAGGACTGATCCCCATGGAACAACACTGGTTACAGGTCTGCTGTTGGAGGTGGATTCTCCTATTTTGACTATATGTGAGCCAGTTAGTGGCCCATCTAAGGATATAAGGGTTGATACCTAGCTGGGTGAGTTTTTCAATGATGCCTGAGTGGGGAATAGTGTCAAAAGCCTTGGCTAAGTTTAGGTAGGCTCCATGCACAGATTTCCTCTCATCCAAGGCCTTGGTGAATGAAAAATGTGCACCAGATTTAACAGGCATGATCTCCCACTGACAAATCCAAACTGAGTGGGGTCAAGTGGGGTGAAGCTGGTGCTTAGACTATGATTGAAAAGAGTACCCTGTGGTGTTGCTAATTCTTGTTGGGGCCCATGTAGGACACAGCCTGGGACATTATCAGGTCCCATAGATGCTGTGTTTTTGACATTAGAGAGGGCATTTATGACCTGCTCTTTAGAGATATAAGGTAGGGGACAGGCAGTAGGGATGTTATGGAGTATGCATGGCAGCAACAGGGGAGTGAAGTTTTCAAAAAACCTGTCAGCCAACAGATTAGCTGTATCCACAAGCTCAGTATATGTGGTATCATTAACTACCAGTTTGGCAGAAATCTGGGCCTCTCCTTTTAGGTTATGGATGTAACTAAAGATCGCCATATGGTTATTCTTAGTTGAGGAAGGTAATTTGGATTCAAAGTTTGCTTTGGAGGACTTCACAAGAAGTCTCATATGCTTGTTTAACCTGAGGAGGGAGTGTTCCCAGTTTAGGGCTCACTCCCTCTTATTCTTAGACAGCAATTTCTTCCTCTTGTTGTAAAGCCTGTTAATGGCAGTTGTCCACCAGGTAGGTTTGCTCTTCCTAGAGAAGCTTGTTTTGGTCCTATCAGGTATAGCCAAGTCAATGCAGGTATACAGGAGTTTGTATAAAGCACTGGTATAGAACTCGGCATAGTTGCCAATTCCATCTCTGAGGTGGGTGCAATGAAGCTATTTATACCATCCTGGAAGAGGTTATAATCTGTTTTGCAGAAGTTTTTTTAGTTTACTTGGTGCTGGAAGGGGGTCAGGTGTGATCATTTCTTCAAATAAGACTGATTTATGATCAGATCTCACCAGGAAGACATCACAGTGGGGGCACTGCATATTAGTAAGCACAAGATCCAGGATGCTGGCACCTCTTCTGGGGGTATCAACCAGCTGGTCCAGGGCACTGGTGTTAACAAAGTCAAGGAACCTTTGGGCAAGTGAGTCTGAGTGCGAGTAATTTACCCAGTTAATGGATGGCTTGTTAAAGTCACCCAAAACCATGCTGTTTGAATGTATCTTGATAGACTCAAGTATATCCAAATACGCAGAGTGGGTGTCCTGATTCATGGAGGGGCTCCTGTAGCTGGCAATTACATGAATAGGTGCCCTACCAACAGTTAATTGCACCTGAAGTATCTCCAGGGAATCATACTGTTTAACCAATCTGGAGGTTTATTTGTCTTTAATGAATATTGATACACCACTTCCTTTAGTTTTCACACCTTCACTTTCTGGTCTGAATGTGTGGAAGGAGGTGTAACCTGGTATGGCTGGGGTGCTCTCCACAGCCTTGAACCATGTCTCAGTGACTGCACAAATGTCTGCGTCTTCCAAAGCGAGAATTGCTTCCCATGAGGGTAGTTTCATGTTAAGACTCCTAGCATTTAGCGCTATAACCTTGAGGTTGTTTTTAGATGGATTTTTGACATTGGAAATTTTTCCCTTGAGACACTGCCTAAAAAGGCATTATGGGCGTGGCAAGAGCCTTAGCCAGTAGGTGAGGTGTGACAGTTGAAGACTATCTCTGGCAAAGCATCAAGGTCTATCAATTATGTCATTCCAGGCTGACAGATTCTGGGTCCCCTTAGAATGACAACAGAAACTAAGCCAATTATTGAAGTCAATCATTTTCTGTTTGTAGTGAGGCATCATCCTAGGAGAAGGTAAAATGCTGTTTAAGGCTAGGGACATAGCTGCCTGAGACACATAATCTGAGAGCTCAGTTGTGTCTCTCTTCATATAGTCCAGAGAGGTATGTCTCAAGGCATTCACACCAATATAGACTATTACATAGTCATAAATTTACCTATTGTTGAGAGACTTGAGTACATGTGAGATATGGTGGATTCTAGCACTTGACAGACAGCTGACTGTGACCTTTTCATTTTCCAGCCTGGTGAGAGGGAAATCTGTGTGTCTTACAATGTAATCACCTATGACTGATATGTTTGGTTTTGTGTTTTGCCTTAAGGGCTTGACAGATGAGACACTGTGCATGAGCTGTTATGTGTATTGTATTCTGTAGAGTAAGTATTATGTGTAGCATGCTTGTGTTTGTGTTTGGGAGGTCTCTGGAGTTTAGGTATGTTTCTGGCGAGTACCTCTGCATATGTAGGTATGTGTGATATGTGTTTGGGTAGAGTATGAGGTGACGTGTGCATGCTGACAACCCACTCATTATCATATTTACTGACTGGTGTGTGAGAAAGCATGGATTCAAGGTTCTTAATATAGTTACATCTCTCACAAGTTGAGTTTGTGTGGACTAGGAGTATGGGGTTGTTGGTCATCATGAGACAGTTGCTACACTGTCTCAGGATGCCCATGTCGACAAAGCTGGCTGGAGAAACTGCAGGAAATTGTCCATCCATAGTGTTAGGTAAATTTATATGGTAAGGAAAAGAGGTCACACATAGGAATGTCTAGTGGGTGAGAGCTGTGTTAGTACATATGAGACTAGGTTTAGTGTTCTACCTGACAGTAAATCAGGGCCACAAAACCCTCTGGAGGACCACAAGTAAAGTGCTAAGGGAAAATTTAACAAGCAAAACATTTGCATCTATAGCCACCAATAGTAACCACTGCTACCCGGCAGTGCACGATGGAGCTCTACATGCAAACAAGCACACACATGTGGCTTAAATAAGACAAGAAATAACCCATTTAACTCAAACTACTCAGTTAGGATATTCTCACTGAGCTCTAGTCCAATTACCCCCGATTATATAAGACCCAGACAGCACTCTCCTCCCACAAGGCTCAGAAGGACCTTAACCAACAAGGATGGCTTGAATTCGATGCTCAGAAGTTGCATAACAGACCCAGGAACAGCAAACCTGGAAATGGGCTATGCTATAGCTGAACTAGTACAAAATAGAGTTAAATGTGTCAAAAAACAGTTCAGACATTTCGGACAGACAGTAGAATGCAAACACAAATTAAAGTTCAATATAAGACAAAGACAGACACTTATAATTAGTTGGAAGTAATGGATTCCTCAGATCATACAGTATCTCAGTGAAAAGCTGGTTTTAATTCTCAAGTGATAGCAAACAGTCTAGATTTAACAAGTCTCAATCTGTCCTATGCTATAAAATGTGGAAGTACTAAAAATTCAAAGTGCATAAAATCACAGTCACAACAGGAAAAAACTGTTTAAATAATGCAGCAATTTACCAGCAATTCCCAACTTAGAAGGGTGTAGGCCACACTGTTCCACCACAAGAGTCTAGACCACAAACCCTCCCAATGTAAAACAAAAACTAGTTTTTGAGCCCAAGTGCTTAACTCAGAACTAAGACGCTTCAGAATAACAGCCACAATAGAACTTCAACAGCATTTTCCAACTTAGAAGGGTGTAGGCTATCCTAGCCTGCCACAGGAGATTAGACCAGAAATCTTCCTAATGTAAAGTAACTGGTTTAGATCCCAAGTGCTTAAACCAGAATAAAGACACTTAGAATAACAAGCACAATAAGTCTTTACCATCATTTCCAAGCTTAGAAGGGTATAGGCCACACTCTCCTGCCACAAGAGTCTAGGCCTCATTTGTCCTAATGTAAAATGACTGGTTTGGAGCCCAAGTGCTTAAAGCAGACCTAAGACAATTCAGAGTAACATACACAATGAGCTTCCAACCAGCAATTCCCAGTTTAGAAATGTGTAGGTTATCCTCTCCTGTCACAAGAATTTAAAACACAAAACTTCTTAATTTAACATAACTGGTTTGGAACACAAATGCTTAAACCAGAACAAAGACACTTAGAACAACAAGCACAGTAAGTTTGGGTTTGGAGCACAAGTGCTTAAACCAGAACTAAGATACTTTCAGAATAACAGACACAATGAGTCTTCAGCCAACAATTCCCAGCTTAGAAGGGTGTAGGCTATTCTCTACAGTGACAAGAGTTTAGACCACAAATCTTCCTAATGTGAAATAACTGGTTTGGAACCCAAGTCATTAAACCAGAATAAACGGACAATAAGACTTCACCCAGCAATAATTAATTCTGTAATTATCTGTACTATAAAGTGTTCCCAAGAGAGAAAAATCAGACTAATACAGAGGCAGGATAATATTGTGTAAATAAAATGTGTATCCAATAGTTATGCACAAAAGAGTCCTCTATGTAACATTTGATAACACTCTGACATACTTCTGGATTCAAACTTTGACAGTATGCAAAAAGAATCATCATAGCTGAGCATTATCTCAACACATTACATTGGAACTCCTACTTCACAAAGTTATAATCAGACAACATATGGAATTAAAGTCGTAAGCGTGCAATAGCCTTCATCAAAGTAACGATAACTATAAAATCCTCAAAGGTGCACATAACATTCAGCAGCCTAATAAATACTCAAATTACTGCTTTCAGCATTATTTCTGTAATGCATCACAGTTAAACACATTTGTAAAAAGGTAACTGTACTAGTATGGTCTAAAGCAAAAACTCAAAAGTTTTAACCATAGGACATGAAACTCCATTCACTGTCACTCAGCACTGCTGTGTGATGCCAAACTCTGAATAAAAGCCAAGTATAAAAAGTGAAGACCTTTGATATTGACCATTTCTGGCCATGTGCATTATATCTGATTCTTTTTTTTTTTTTTTGCCCAGATTAAATCACTGACAAAGGGTTAATAGGGCAGTGTTGAAAATGGTGGGCAAGCAGAGAGTGGGACACAGGAGAAAGAATAGAGGAATGTGTTGTAAACAAGTGGGAGCCATAGCTAGCCACTTGTTTACAACATAAATGTACATGTGTAAGCATAAGTTGATGAATTTGGAGTATCACCCCAGCAGGGGTAGGCAACAACAAGAGAGTATTGTGGTATACCTAACTGAACCAAATCAATTGTGTCAAGAAGAATCATAAGTTAAGTGGAGAGCTATATATGGGGCATACTTTTTTTGCCCATGATTTTTTTTGGGGGGAGAGAGAGAGAGAGAGAATTGGGGCCAGTGCTTAGGAATAAGACTGTCAGGTAGATTGGTGAGGCTAGGTAGAAGGAACAGTCATGTAGGATGTACAAGACAGACAGGAATGGTGATGGAAACAAAAGGTTGAAGGACACCATGAACAGGGATAGGGAGTGGACATCAGAGGAGCAACTGTGTACAGCTTCAGTACAGTGAGAATCTAGTCCTCAGCATCATAACTGTCATCACTGTCTCCTGTCACAGATGCCTGGGTCAGTGCTGGGTGTGGCATCAACTTTATTTGATGCAGGACTGTCCCAATTCTGCTGATTTGGACACTGATGCCCCTACCTACTTTGTCCTCCTCCATCCCTGTCAGCTGCTGAAGGGTGACAAAGCTGCTATCTACAGTACTACTCCTGCTGGTACCACTGCAACAGCAGCCAGGGCAGAGCTACCTGGCACAGTTGGAGCAGGTAAGGTAGCAGTTGTGGAGGCAATGCTGACAGGTTATTACCCTGAAGTGTTGGGTGGCTGTGTTGCCTTTGGTGGTGCTGCTGTGGCCATCTGTGGAGGCATGGAGGGAAAAGCACAGTGGTTGATCTAACTCCCTGTGTTGGTGGTCATTTAGTTTTCAGCAGCAATGTATCCAAAAATAAAAATTAAAAAAAAGAGAGACCAAACAAAAGAATAAGATCAATGGCATGTCACTTTGTTATTTAAATACATAAACAAATATGACACATAAATATGTAAACCTTTGTCACATCCAGATAAGATGCAAACGTTTTGATGTGTCATAACATAAAGCAATGTCATTGTTATTATATATTAAATGAAAACATGTATTTGGTTATGGCATACCAGATATATGATTTCTAAGGTAAATTTACCAAAATTAATTTTTTTATGTAATTAAATATTGCAGTAAAGACTAAAAAAAAATAACCTGGAATTATAACGGCTTTCTGATTCTGTGAACTGAACTCGTGCACAGCTAAGCTGGTTTATCTATTACCTAATGCAATCACCAAGAGCTACTGGAGTAGGCATGAATGTTTGAGATAAAGCTTAGGTACAGCATCTCAAGCCAACATGGACTGATGGCCAGAAAAGTATTATCTGGCTTGCATTCATACCTGTTGCATACTTACCCTTTGTCTCTCTGAAGTGAGAGATTTTGTCATTATGTACCTCGTGGTTCTATGTTTTCTCTTTTGCAGTTATACAGCAAGGAGGGAAACTTACGAAAGCATACTGAATAACTGTATTGGCTGATTGGCTAATCCTTGTTATATCATTGCTTAGTGAAGCATCACTAAACTTACACAACTGAGGGATATTTGCAGTTTTAAATTACTCCTTTCATTGGCTCAGCAGTTCCTGCTTGTGCCACTTCATGTCACTGTAATGGTAACCACATTGTTTCCCATTGTGGGGAATGCCAATTGCACTGGAGAGTGCCTTGGGCAAGCTAATCCATGCCTCATGCTTAGACTAAAACTAGTATAATTCCCTGCAGTAGCCCCTGATGAGGAGTGACAGAAAAATACTGGACTCCTCAACACCCCACCTTTGTTGTTGTAAATGGGACAACAACTTCACCTCTGCCAGCCATGTCTACGAAGTAAAGCTCAAAGTATGTGTTTGAATCACTGCCCAATTCAGCTCTTGCATCTAACAGCCTGTACACAAGGATGCACAGACTTTTCAACTGAATTTATACAACTAAAAGCAGAAAAATGGCTTGGCAGACACACTGGCAATGCTTACATACAAAAAAATGAAGGTGTGAAATATGACATTGCTGATGCTCACCCTATTACAAAGGCTGCAATGTTAAACACTGAAATGCTTTATGGTGCTTCTGATAATCATTACTGGACTGAGGTAAAATGGTATGAATTATGACATATTAGACTGCTGGGACTTACAAACTACTAACATATACCAGTACCATATAGGAGTTGCATTCATGTGAAAAAGATGTATAAAATGTTAACTTTTGCTTATTAACACTGAGTGCGAAAGAGAGCCCCCCTTTTAAATCTTAATTTGAGATATACTCATTTCAAAATGAATGAACATATAATTAAGTGATGTCTGTATGTGTGTGACTTTATGCTGTCATGATACTGCATTTCTATGTAAGGGCAGTACTTGCGGTTGTAAATGTATTTCAGATTATTGGATTTGCATGACTTCATTAACACACATCAGGGTATGTTACATATACACTGTCCTACACACATATTTATGATATGTGATGACTTCTAATAATTATAACAAAAGTGTTGCATGCATCATACCTGTGCAATGGCATTTAAAATTAACTATCGTCATTCTCATGTTTATCTACTTTATACACATTATATATAACTTATATAGAAAGCTTTAAGGATACATTTTTGGCAACAATCAAATTTATGATACTCATCTGTTTATAGTATTACAGTTCTAGTCAAAAGTTTGTGACAAATGTCATTCTGACCTAACAGTAAAAATAAATTAGATTCAAATCCTGCATTACCTGTCCTCTACCTGTATACTCTTTGCACTTAGACCTTTTGCCGCAGAGATAGATCTCTGACTCAGTACTGTCCAGAGTGCTGATGGTCACAGTGTCAGGTTTATTTGAGTGTCAGAAGGCAGGCTAAATATATATATATATATATATATATATATATATATATATATATATATATATATATATATATATTTTGCCTTTACCCATGAGCTATAGATGAGCACTGCCAATCAATGTGCAAATGCAAAAGGCAAAACTATATATATGAAATAGCAAGTATATAAATACATTTTAAGAAGAAATACAGCATATACAATTAATAATGACAGACTTTTAATGAAATCTACTACTGTCAGTTACTGTCAGCATGACTGCTTGGGAGATATGGATAAGTATATCCAGCATATTTAAAACATAGTTCCATATTCCTCAATATAATGGCTTTGTGTTTTCACACTTTACAAACTATCATATGTTATATTATTCATAGCACGTTGTTAGCAATGGATGATGAGTGTTTGGTTTCCAGCAAAAACACATTTATAACAGCAAGTTAGAAAGAAAAGAGTTTACATTGTTTTCCCATTTATCACCCAAAATTAAGCCTGTTATGGTCATACACAAAACGCTGTGTAAGTGATGCTATGGCCATCCTCAGTAAAATATCTTTGTCTGGATTTGAACTCTGTATTAACTGTTGCGTTTCTTTAAGCTCACAGCTCTTATAGTTTGTGCCACAGATAGGTATCTGAATTTTTTCACTCAATACTATTTAGAGAGCTGTCAGCTTCACACCAGCATCAGGCTAATTTACACTACAGAAGACAGACCAAATTAACATTTTCATAATTTTCATGTTTTACCCTTGGGAATTGAACCATTGTTCACTGCTAGTGATCACTGACAGAACCTTAATGTCAATGCCAAGTAGTATGCAAAGGATGAAGAAAAAAAATAACTTGTTTGGAATATCACTCTGTGATGTTCTTTCAGCTTTAGTTGTCTTATAAAATGACAATATGCACATTACTAATGGCACATAAATAGCACATCTGCATTTTACCCTTCATACCATGGCATTAATATGGCATGTTTAAGGCTATTGTCACTATTTACAGCAGATCACAGACATATTTATGAAGAAGAGGAAAAGTATCTTACATATACTTAAGAGGTAACATTATATCATTGTACATGAAAGACCTTACATAAGCCTTTTGTGGCAGATGTGCTTTGTAAATTCCCAGTATATGTGCATGTGAATGGTGTATATTCAACAGTTAAGTTAATTATCATTCTCACAATAGCAAAAACTATTATCCATACTAATTGTTTTCTGACATTTCTTTTGTAAATATTATTCTCTTTTTTATGGTAGTATGACATGAATGCAATGCATTTTAGATACATTTTTATAAGTTTGGATTATGTAACTTTAATGCATTTCAGATGGATGACAGACAACTTGTTACTCAGAGGCACATTTGGATGATTAGCATTTAATGATACAAATGTTATAAAAGGGTTACATCCTAAGCTCCTAATGTTTTGTTAAATCTATTCTTCCTGACATACCCTTGGTAAATATATATCAAAGTAGCAGGAATATGAAACACTTAATCATTTCTGCAGTTACACGTCACACAATCAGTTACACTCATTCACACTTGCCAACTCTTAGCAAGTAACACTTCTCAGTGTCTGTTCTTGAATTGCTAGGGTGTGTGCATGTAATTTCATAGGTTGTTAATCCATATTTACCTTACCAGCACATAGTGTAGATTGGGAAATTCATGAATGCTAATGATTTTACCCCTGATTTGCAAATGCACAGTGCTCGCACAACTGAATGTGAAGTATATAAACTAATTGTGTAGGTAAGTCACTTGTAGTAATGTAAACTAGAACCACATACTTTTTAATGCTGCTATTTGCATCACAGTACTTGTGTCTATATTAAGAACTGATTTTCGGTAAAGATACATTGCTCTTTCATGCAAAGGGATTTGTTTTGACATTACAGCTGCATTAAATTTTGCAATACCATTGTTTGCTGTCTGCATTGCTTGTCCATTGCTGTTGACATAACCATGTATATTATTTATTTGTTTTAATTTAAATATTTTTTTAAGTTAAATGACACCTGCCATTATAAGAACCTTTCAGTGAAAACTTGCACTTGTTTAAATTTGTGTAGTATCACTATAATCAATGTAGGGGGGATAGGCGAGCCAAATAACTTCTTCTTAATTATGTATATATATTTTTAATGCTGCTATGTGGTATGCAATTACAGATTTGTTATCATCCTTTTGAACTTTTATCCATAATTTTAATTAGCTTTTTTTTTTGGGGGGGGGGTTACATTTATTTATTAAAGTGTGTGTATACATAGCCAGCTTTACATTTTGATTTCATTTGAACATGATGCCTGAATAAATTCTTATATAATTCATTTGTTAGCCCTCACACTTTTGAATTAATTCCTTTTTTTCCCTTTTATGTTTCATCTCATACAGGGCTATGGTGCCCAAGACAACTGGTGGCTGTAAGCTACCATTCAGAGACGTGGAAAATGAAGCCATCATGCAGGCATTACAGAGACATGGCTCATTCATTTAGATAGGGGCAGTCCTTCTGTGACAGTATCTGTAAGCAGGTGGTCAACGACGTCAATCCTGTTGGAGGCCATGAGCTTGACTGTACAAATATAACACATTGTGCCAATAATACTTATTATCTGGTTCTCATTCCAATTCCTCCTGTATAGCCATATCTGGTAGTGATTTTTCATGACCACCTGCACATAGTAGGCAATTTTTCCCCTTATTACTGTATATAAAGTAGATGTGCACACACACACACACACACACACACACACACACACACACACACACACACACACACACACACACACACACGCACACAATATATATGAGTCAATTTATACTTGCATTTGCATCTAGCATTGCTAAGAGTATGTTCTACATATGTTTGATCATGTTTTAGTCTATGTCTCTCTCTTTTTTAATAACTTTTTATTATAGGTGATTCTGTCAGTGTCACTGCGGAACTCCTACTGCCTGATGTCAATGTACTGGTAGCCTCTGATGATGATGGCTGTGATGAAGAGAGCCAGTCTGGCACTGAGGGTTTTGTTCTCACATCCCCTGCCCATATTCAGGCACAGTCAGTATGCCTACACATAACCATGACAGAGAGCACTCAGACATAGGACAGATTGAGGGTGGTGTGGTTACTTTTATCTAAAGAGCTGGCTGAGTCTCCCACTAGTCATCGTTAAGGTGTTGCAATACTCAGGGATGTCAGTAGAGGTGCTTAGAGGAGGACTGAAGTCCAAACTCCAGATGTTGGTGGGTCAGTAGGTGCCATGCAACGTAAGTGCCTGTTATTCTAAGTGTGTAGAACTCACATGGAGGCACAGGCATGTTCCTCTAGGACCTCATAAGAGATAGTCTGAGAACTGCATGTTATGCATTCTGACATGAGAGACTGCCTGAGCCATATGGATGACTCCTTGACCAGGATGAATGACACACCAGATCCAGCAGTATCTGTAATGGAACATCTGCTGGGGAATTGTCATCACACATGTAGACAGAAAGGTGCTACATCATCAGGTGTAAGCTGATGTGGCCATGCAATTTCCTGCTCTCACAGTGACACTACTACCACTGCTACATCAGTGGTTGTGGTGCCCACACCTAGACCTGGTAACATGGTCATGGTCCTGGATGTTTTCATGATGACAGCTTATCCAACAGGTATTGTTCATGTTCAGGTAGAACCCCTATTTCTAGCCAGGGCCAAGAAACTAGCAGTTCAGCTCCTGACAGAGGTAGTTCTTGTAGTCAGGTGTGATGATGATGAACTGACTACTCAACCAAGCATGGATCTCACCTGTCTGAGATGCAAGCACATAATGCTAGCATGGGTGCTTTAACTGTGTTCATGCAGACCCACACATATTAAGGATCACCTTGGCCATACCACCTCATACACGCATATTTTATCAAAGTAATTATTACAGAATGATAGCAATATGTTGCAGTTCATCCTAAAAATTGTATACTGGCTGAAAAAACTGGTTGCTTCCTAACACACACTCATTTGTTTGGTATTAGGCTTGCCCTCCAGTATCCTCCCAGCTACCACTAGCAAGTGATAATGACTGTGTCCTGCCCTTTGAACATTTCTTTGTGACTTTGGGATGCCTATGTCTGATGCACACAGTGGATAGCTCATGCTTGCTTAGGCAGATACTTGATTTCCTCACATATATTTAAAAAATATTTTATTAATATTTTTCCTGTTCATTTGTAAAGTATTAATTGTGTACTTTTGATTTTCATTAACTGAGGTTGCATTGGCTGTAGTATTGATAGTCATTCAGTCTTACTATTTATTAATTACTGGTTTGTTTTAATCTTGTCCAAATAATGGCGAATATTGAACTACTCACTGCTGGGTTATCTACTTGGGTCAAATGTCATGCATGATAGCCATGTATTACATAAATCAATCATGATTTACTGCTGACATTACTGCAGAGTTGACATGGTTCATCTTATTGACAAATAAGTGTCTACATATAAAAGTAAACATTGAGAGTTGTTTTTACTTGTTCAACTCTTACCTTGAATAATATTGCAACTAAAAGATGTGTCCTTGCGGGTTAACTCTTTCTGATGCAGACAGGACATAACCATCAATTACATGGTTAAGTAAAGGCTGAAGAATTTGTCAGGCATCTGTTTCAATATTTGCATGTGCTTAGGATCTTAGTTTTTTTTATTTAGGTAGTAATTGTGTTATCCTTTGCATCATAGCTAGAGCCATGACATATTGTGCATGTCTACATCTGCCAGCATAATTTACAGCTGCTGATTCATCCACAGAGTCCACATTTGTTTCTGGTGGACCTGCTGGCCCTGCCCATGGTCCTGGAAACTGTTGCCTGGGGCCTTGCTGTCTATGTTGAAGCTGTTTCCTGAGAATTATTGTGTGCAACATGACAAAAACTGTGAGTATTTTGGCAGAGATTGCTGGGTCATGCAGCAGGCAACTCACGATGTGTCTAGGCAACAAAAACTTAATTTTAGCAAGCCAAATATAGGTTCTATTATATTCCTAGATTAAGCATGGTCTGTATGGTATCCTTGCTTAGTGAGGTTGTGTAGGTTTTTCATGGGTGTCATGAGCCAAGCTTCCAGTGCATAACCTGCATGCCCTACTAGATGCCCTTGTGGAAGGTTATCCTTATCAAACTTTGTGAAAAGGTCAAAAGTGTGCAGTATGTGGGAGTCATGCAAACATTGTACATTATCCCAGAGCATTATAATGTCATAGTTAATGGAGTAGTACCCCTGTCTGTTGATGTACTTCATTCACTGTTCATTGGGTGGGGCTTTTACTTCTATGTGTGGTCAGTGTATGTCCCTAAAGCTAAAGGGATCAAACTGTTGCATCATTGTAGCTCTCTCCTCTGGGGTGTGTGGGAACTAGATATGATCCTTTATAAGTTGTAGCATTGCATGTAGAAAGTGATGCATGATTCTAGAAGATGAAGCCTGTGACACTTCTAATATATTCCCTGTGGGCCTCTGAAAAGTTTCTGTAGCCAGTACTGGTAACGCTACACATACCTTTTATTCCACTTGGATGTATTCTCCATGATTTCCCTGGGGTCTCAGGGGATGACAGCAGAAGTTGTATATTTCTTATATTGTATCCCAGTCCACCCTGTGATAGTCTACAGTTTCTGTAACATGCAGTCCATAATATGTCAGATTGAGTCTGAAGACCCTCATCCTTCTTTACCATGGTCATGTGACAGAAGTGGCAGCACCTTGAATTAAAGCCTGTTGCACATGCAGATTAATGATGGCATCAGCAAACCCTAACTTTTTAAAGAATTTTTGTGGCTGTATTCCAAAGAATTTTAGATTTTAGGGCAACAAAGAAGACTGAGTGTATATTTTATTTATTGCTGAATACCTCCACCATGTCAGATTGGCCAATCAGCATGTAATTTTGTTAATTATGCTATCTTCAGCATATTGTGTTATTTACCCTTATTTTGAAAGTATGCAGAAAGTACATAGCTGTTTAATAAATGCCAAATCTGTGAGCTCCCCACACAAGAGGACTGAAAACTATTCTGTTTGTCCCCTATACTCCATTGGTTTGAGTCCACTGAGAGGATTTCACATGTCCTGTCTATTCACAGTGATTTCTTAGGCTGACCCCTCTCAAATTAGACAGCAATTTGCTCTGCTTGTCCCCTCTGCCCTGTCTGGTTGAACTCCTCACCTCAAAATATGACTATAACTTATCATGGCATGTACCCTGTGAATTCTTAGCCTGTCAGTCTCCTGAAATGCCTTTTGCAATGCTATACCATGCATTCCACTGTTATGTGACAATTTTGCTTCCCAGCATTATGTGAGATCTGAACACCATTACCATTTGTCCTGTCGGATGTCACTTTACCTTTATGGCAATGCTCACTGAAATCTGCAACATTCATAATCTCCATACGTGCTATAATGTGGTCTCCTGCAAAGTAGTGACTGCATTTTTATCATACTAAAGCAGGTCTTATAACATGGTAATTAATCCATGCATTGGATCTCACCACTTGGGTTGGAATTCATACAGACTATGAGTGCTTTCAATGCCTGGCCATGCTACTGTCACTTTGTATCATTCCACAGACCAGGTGCACCATGTTACTACTAATGGGCATCTCATTACTCTGCACTGCATTGATACACTGCTCATAATGCCTACAATGTCTGATCTTGTGCACTAGGCCAACATTTTTCTCCTGGAATAGATATAAAGAGTGGACATGGTTTTAACAGAGACGTGTTCTGGCAGGACTGATACCTGGTGAAGCAGGGAGTATAACATGTTTCATCACCTGCTACTCAGGGACCACTGGGAGTGCCTGCAGATTGACTTTGAGACCCCTCATTTATGAAGTAGACACCTGACACCAACTTGCCCAGAGAGAGAGAGTAATTACTCTGACACTATCCACCCTAATAATCATTGAAAACACAATGATTGTGACTTTAGGAATCTCCACCAAAATCTTCTCTCTCAGTGAGCAGAAGTTATTAATGATGGACACCACCATTTTGTTGCAAGCACTCTCTTCTTGGATTGTGACTATACAAGAAAATTGGCATTTGTAATTGCAACTGCCGTCTGCTGGGGGGTATGCTGTGCAAAATACTGTTTGCTTTCTGTTACCCACACCATTGGAGAACAAAGGAAATGGCAATGCTTGACAGAAGAGATGAGATAGGCACTCCTGCCAGTGAATTAAGTAAACTGCATTACTGGCACTAATGTAATCATGTAATAAACTGTGTAGCGCATAACCAATCAGTTGTATCTCTGTCTCTGTTTTTCTTCATTGTTGTTTTGCTTTTTCTATTTATTTTCTTTTTTACTAGAACAGCCATAGTGTAGACAGCTGTAGGCTGGTAGCCATAACACTATGCACCAGCACCTACCACTGAGACTGCATCAGTCCCATGGCCTGCATCTCTGTGGGGTGATAAAATTCAGCATTTGGAAGATACACTGGAGAACATGGTAGCAGTCTCCTAGGCAAACTCAACAAGAGAAGTGGCAAAGGCTCCTCATCAGACACTGGTGAGGAGGAGACCTACTGTATCTCCAGTGAGAAGTGCACTAGCTGGTAAGGAAAGAGGTGATCTGGTTGCTGGATGCCTGCACTAGCATTCTATTACTTCTGCTGGCATAACTTCTGCAGAATTCAGCTAGCCAACCCTGACCATTGGGCAGCAGTCGCAAAGGCAACCTATGATGTCAGCAATGGAGCTAACTGACTTCTTGGAGGGTTCTCACATCACCTCACTTGGCATGCTTTCATCCTACCTTCCTATGCCCATCATTGTGTTCTGCACCCTTCTCTGTCACTCCTCATCCATTGATTGTAGTAGAGTCTTCCTATTGCTAGTTCTCTACAATATTTCAATGTGTCTTTGTTGTCCATACTTTGAGTTACTACCTCAGTTCATCTTCATTCAACATTGTTTGTCTGCCTCTGTTTATTTTTCAATACCCTCCTTCTTACCCACACACTAACATTGCTACCTTCATCCTCTCCCTTCTTTTTCAAAAAAGGGCATGTTTACACTCTTCTTCCTTCTACACCACTCCCTTCCTATTGCTCTTCTGTGTGTTCCACTGCTTGCTTTTCTCTATTTGTGCCTGTACTAGCTCCCCATTCATTCCCCTTTGTATGATAAAAGCAGTTTGTCTTTTGATGTGGTGCTCTTGATTTGGTTGATTAATGTCCATGTGCAGAAGTTATAGGGCACTTTGATATACATGTGAGCATGCAGAGCTTTAGACATACTAGTTGTACATATGTTCCTCTGGGTCATGTGATCGCACATCAAAATATTGGTCCAATCACACTGCTATTATCTTTAAAACAGTTGTGAAGATTTGGGTCTATATTAGATCACCGAACGCTTAAAAAAGCAACAGTGATTAATCGATCCTATGTAAGTGAAAGCTTACAATGTCAAAGTGTCAGAACAGCGATTTTTTTTTCCGTAGAAAAAAAATTGCTGTTCCCACAAAATAAATAAATAAATAAATAACAATTTCAAACATTATACCAACACCGAGACCTCACTACAGTGCCGAAAATGGCAAAGTACCGAAGTGGACAAGTGAATTCTTTCCCAGGGAAAGAATTTGCTTAACAGCGACTTCGATATTTTGCCTTTTCAGCCTTTTATGTTCAACCAAGATGCATTTGAAAGAATGCGTCTTCGGTCTTGTAATATAGACCCGAAGATTCATTATGTAGAGCTGTAAGCAGCATGCTTGCACAATGCCTGCACACTTACATACTTTCCATCATCCTTTATTATGCCATCTTCCTTATACTATTTACCAGTGAGTAACTGCATATCTTTTTTTCTGAATACCCCACTCCTCTGTTTCAACACCTGTTACAACAATTTTTTCTCAGACCACTATTGTTCCTTTTCTCTTTCTTCTACACATATGTGAAAGACAGATGTTTTAAATGTGTTTTATAAAATATTTTACTGTTTGCAGTATTTCTCAGTCTTGTTTTCTTCACCATACTTGAAAATTGTCCAAGTCCTATTCATCGTGTTTCTTTAGTGATATATAATTCCAGTCCATATCTTTGAAGTTAGTGATTATGTTATTCTTTTGAACATATGAAATTTATTCTTTCAGTGTGCTGAAGATGTTTGTTTTATTTATTAGCAATATTTTATGTTTTTCTGGTCAGGCTTGATATCATTCCTTTTTAAAGGCTATGGCCAAGGGACAGGAGGCTCTTCTTTTCTCCAAAGTCTCAGTAGAAATATCATTAACCTTAATATAATTATTGACAGCTTTAATTGGGGTTGACCAAGCAGTCATTTGGATTAGCTCTTAGTCAAGATAGACTACAAAATGTAAAATTATAGAGCCAGTGAGGAGAGTCACTGGTGGTGTACATGGTTGTACATGTCATATGTGCAATCTCTATCTATCCCAAAATAAAGTCTTTAGGGAGCCAAGTAGTAAATGTACTTTATTGTTGCCCTCCATGATTTGATGTATTACTTAGATTCTGATATGTTTATTAATTTCCCTATTCTTTAAATCAACAACATTGTCTAACAACAATCTGCTTTGTTTCAAAAGAAATTAATTTTGTATGTTTGTCTCATTCATCCTCATCTGTAGTAGCAAGGAAATTCTCATTGACCTTTATATTGACTCTTTTTTGCTGCATCTTACTCTTAAAGACTTTTGTTTGATGCAGTTTTATTTTAAATAACCCATTTTTTGTATGAAATTAGTTCGCTTTAAAGTATAAGTATTGTAAATATGCAATTCCTTAAATGGCTTCTTCTCAGACAGTTCCTGCTAAAAATTGAAAGAGCTCATTATTTTCCTCTTTTATTATGTAGATATAAATTAACTGCAGTGAGGAAAATGTATAAATTTTAAATTTTGTCAAAATTCTGTACAGAAGAATGTTTAAAATGAAGAGTCACCTTATTATCCAGTTAGCAATATTTTCCCGTAAAATATTTATTATGTCAGTTGACAGAACATGTAAAGGGTTTTTTTCTATGCCCATCTTAAATTTCAAACAATCTTGGCACACAGGTTTTATTTGTTTAAGTGCCTATTTCATAACTTAGGCTAAAATAATTGGGGTTATCCAATTCAGGATGAGCAGTACTATCTTCAGCAAGATTGTTGTTACTCACTTAGACTACATCCAGGATGCAATGCCTTTTGTATATATACTAGCAGTCTAATTGTATTTGTTTTAAACAGAGACTTCAAACATTTTCTTATCTAAGGTCATATATAATGTTAAGAAGTCCCAGGAAATAGTGGACGCGTTTATTCATATTTATAGCTATTACAGAAAATATTTTACCAGAACAGCACCCACGTGTCTTAATGATTCTGTAAGCATAATCTGTATTTCGGTCCATGCTCTTACAGAAGACAGCTGTAATCCAACTATACTGCTTTATATTGTATCTTAGATAAGTTGATATTAAATTTGATAGATGAACTTTAACATAAAAAGAAACTTTACACAAAATTATGTGACTTTGATACTTATAATACTATTTAAATTCTAATATATACAAAGGTATGCAATCAAAGGTTACCCACAGGTGTGGAATACAGTATCTCCAATCATCTAGGTCTGCTGAGAAAACTTCCCATGGCAATGATATTACAGACTCTTTAGATTCACTGTGGTTAGACTGTCTCTGAATCAGAAAGTAACACCAAAAGTGGTAGCAACCAAGATGGGACTTATCACGGGTTTCTGCCTTTTTCTGAATCTAGCCCATAGTCTTGATTTTTGGGGTATTGTTCATATGGCTGTTGAGAGCAATTATCTATCTATATATATATATATATATATATATATATATATATATATATATATATATATATATATATATATATATGGGTCTACTTCATTTCATGGTGAGATCATTTCACTGAAAATGAAAACACTGGGTTCACTTCACTGAAAACTCATCTGACTGAAACTCATTTCATTGAAAGTTATATATCACCATTTCCCCACTGTAGTGTGATCCTGAAGTTAGTATATATAGTAAGTGTGGGTGGAGGGGCATAGCCCCCCCCCGATATATTTTGGTTATATATTTTCTTCTGGAAGCAGACCTATAAGCAAAGTTCTTTATTAGCACTCTTCAGGAAAAATCTGGATGAGTGGATGGGAAATAGGAAATACACCCCGGGGATCACTTCTATGTATCTGCTCGACAGTGGCACAGGAAAATAACTTTCTTGGGTGGTGTAAGCCAGGGAACCTTGTTGGCTAGGCTTACGTTGGCCCTTGGGCCAATAACCTAGTACCTAACTATGAACCTATGAACAGTTATTCATTGCACTTGTAAGTATCCATGTGTATAGCTTAAAACGGTTATAATATGTGGGGGGGGGCTATGCCTATGGCTATGGCTATGGAGGTGGAGAGTGAAAGGAACAGATATAGGAATGTGACTATTGTGGATATCAGTACATTGTGTAATGCTCTGAATCTGATAGTATAGGTTAGCCTCTGAGAGTTTTAGTAAGGAGTTGTTTAGTAAAAGGATGAGTTGAGTATTTTATTCTCAAGAAAAACTGAGAATAAATAAATAAATTAAGAACAATTTGCAATAAGGAATGCTGGACAGTATAGTGTGTAGATTAGTTTAGAGTGAAAGAAAGTGCTATAAGTGTGATAGATACTTGGTAGTTTGTAAGGTAACATAGTGACAGGAGTGCTGAGGTGGTCATGCATAGGGAGAACATTTTTGCAGAATTCTGTGCAAGTTTAAGGTAGGGGGCAGTAGAGGGAGTAGTTTGGGTTAAAGTGAGTAAGTAAGCTGCAAAACTTCATACTCATGTATGATTTGGTGAAGAGAGGGAATAGAATGTGTTGAACAAAGATATGTTAATGTATTCTGGAGTGCAATTCCAGAGAGGAGTTTATTGAGTAAGGCATAGGAGAGCTATCGATGTATAAAGAGAGAAAAATACGGTAAGTAATAAAAGTATTAAAAAGAATGTGGAAAAAGATAATTGACAATAAAATGAATGAAGAGAATGGGGAGCACTTATACATTGTTTAAATTTATCCTAATGTTTCAGAGGAAAATGATCTGAAGGAAAACAGAGACACTGGGCTATAGGGGGAAGTCAGGAGATATGGAAAGAACTAATTAACTGCCACTTAGGCTGAAAAAGGAAAAGGGGGAAAGGGGAAATAGTCTAGTCTATCTTCCTCTTAGACTGTGAGTTGGGAAAAGAGAAAAAGGGCTACAACAGCTTACATTTCACTTAGTCTGCAAGGACTAGATAGGAACAGAGGGATAAATAGCTACATTGAGTGTGGAATAAAGAAAAGGTTCTGCCTGTGTTCAAACAAGGCATAGGAGTACAGTGATATAGACAGTCCAGAAAAGAGGGGGAGGTTTTGATAATAAAAGACAGAAAGCTGGATATAGAAGCATGATGGGGCACAGTTATGGTCAGGAGAGTGAAGCAATTACTGTGAACAGAGACATAGATGGCAGTAGTAGTAAAAGTGTGAAGACAGGGTGGATTATAAAGAGTGAGGAGAAGATTAAGGTAAATCAAGATAAAAATGGGTTAGCTATATGTTCCAAGGATGACAGAAGAAAGAAATGAGGGTACAAAATGTAGTGGGAGGTCTTTAGTGGGCTAGACAGAATATAGAAATGAGGATATAGCATGCAGTAGGGGTCTCTAGGGACCAAGTGAGTTGCAAAATATCACCCAAAGAACCTCTCAGTAGAGAAACAGATAATTAGATAGATAGATGGAGAGATAGATAGATAGATAGATAGATAGATAGATAGATAGATAGATAGATAGATAGATAGATAGATAAAAACAGTCAGAATACACACAAGGGTTCATTATCAGAAGAATTCAAGATATAAATACATTGTCTTATACAGATTGCCTTAAAATCCTTTCTCTATAGTCTGTCCCCTACAGTTTACTAACAAACAATCTATGCATGGCATACAAGGCATCCTCAGATCCAGCTCTGATGGGCCTTTTGCATATGCACAAAATGAACTGCATCAGAACTACTAGAGCCAGTCATTTAAATGTTGCTTGTAACATAAATAGCACATGCTGGCGAGACATATATGTGTCTCAGAGGATTCTCATGCTCTCATACAGTCTTCCCATCCATGTGAAGCAATGTCTATTCCTTACCCTACTTAATCAGAACCTTGTCCTATAGATTGGTAATCATAAATTCACCATGCATCTGTCCCACATGTCTGTGATAGACAGAGACGGACAGTAATGCCCAAGCTAACATTCTGCCGCCCCACAATAGAAACTTCCTAACTAACATACTCCCTCCCAATAATTGCCCGCAATTCAGAGGGACACAACTGGGATCGATTGCACTGCTACTCTTATAAGACCCTGGTGATCATTTGCTTCGTATATAACTATGAACCTATGAAGCTGTTTTTTTTTTTTTTTACTAAACAGAACTGCTGCAATTTAAATCAAATAATGTACTTTGTTTTATTGTTACATATATAGTTTAATGGTCTTTTTTTCAGAGTAAGTGATTGGCTACATTGTTTATTTCTGTTGTTTATGATACACTATAGTTTCTATGATGGGTCCATGGTTACTTAAAGACCTGTAAGTTGATTTCACTCAATCTTATTCTGACCAGATCTTCCTTCCAGTGCAGAGATGGGCTAAATATAAGTGCAGACAGGTGAATGGTAACATGCTCAGGCATCCTGAGACAAACGTCTTTATTTATTCCCATGATTATAAACCGTAGTGATATTTTCATACTAATGATAATGTCTCATGAATGATAGTAGGAAAGTTAAACATGGAGGTGTCATGTTCAATGTACCTGACTTAGTTTATTCACAGTGTGAACGATTCAACATGAAATTTACATTCCTTAAGTTAATGATATATGTTGATGCAGTTATGGAAAAAGTGACAAAATTGTAATTTTTTTTAACAAAGTATTACTGAGTTTAGCAAGAGCAGCATATGTATAGCATTTCAAGTGCAGAAGATGGTAGTAAAAATGAAACTGAAGGGAAGTGCATAACATGCAAAAAAACTTGACTTATACTGGCTTGCACATTCTGCAAGGATGGATATTAGCATTATTTGTATTACTTAATTTGTTTTATTTTATATTTGTTAATGGGGGAAGTACATTGGTCCATAGACATTTTGTAGGCATGAACTTTACCAGAATGTAATTAACAGCGGACAGTATTTTCATAAGAACACATGTTCAACAAAATAATATTCCAGTACAATAACGGTAACAGCAAAATGGCAAAGCTACCATATGAAAAGTAATACATTCAGCAATAGAAGGAGATGTTATTAAATAAAGTTATTGATGCACAGTCATTGGTACACTGAAATATTTAACTTCTAAATTATAGGTAACATAAATGAATAAAGAATCTAATATCATAGGTATGATGACATCAACTTTACAGAGAAAGATGACATTTTTCAAAATGCCATAGATTACTATATGTGTACAGTGAAACAATTTATTGGAGGTTAGTATCCTAGGAATTACTGAAATCTAATTACTAAAAGTTATTAAAAATAAGGCATAGTTTGACATATTTATTTAATAATAAAGTAACACTTTTGCCACTGGAGTATAAGTGCCCTCCAATATGCACACTTTGGGAAACAGGAAATAATTTCACTAAAGACAGTGTGTGACATGCGGATCTACTTAAGAAGACCTGAAAAAACAAAAGACTGAACACGAAATATTGAAAACTCAAAATACTGACAGATGGAATTTGCCCCTTCTCCAGTATTGTGCAATCTTGGAGTTAGTATATATAATTAGCAAAGGGTATAGGGGCTGAGGGGTGCAGGGAGGCTTGCCCCCTGCTTTAAAAATGTTTTCCGTATTTTGTGTTTTCAGTATTTTGGGATTCAGTCTTTTGGTTAGTCAGTCTTCTGAAGTAGATCCGTAACATGCACATATCCTTATCCATAAAGCTTGTTTATTCCTGCACTTATGAATATTAGCAATATTCATACTTTTCAACTCTTCCAGATTTGCAAAGAAACAATTAGTTTAAGGTTAAAATAGCTGGGTGTCTCAAAATTTTGAGTGGATCTTTTAAATGACAACTTCTTGGAGTCCAGTTTGCCATTTGCCACCTATTGTGTCACAAATCCATAGCATCAATGGATGATGTGATGCCATCAACAGAACTGTAGCAGTACCTGAGGGGAATGGCCAGACTACATTAGAAGCCAATTAGGAGAACATAAACCATGCAATCATTTATAGTTCATGGACAGTTAATGTGCAGGTGAACATATTCATTTCTGAAGCCAGCTCGAACTTTGTATGGGAAATTTCATCTAGAGACAATAAGAGAGAGGTGATTCCATAAACTAATCAATACTGAGTAAAGGAAAAGCTGCATTGGACACTACCTAACCTAAGGGTTTGAGATACTTTGGTCTTCCCTACCTTCAAAATCCATTCTATATTTTCTTTTCCCCGTATAACAACATCCTTCGGATTTCACAAAAAAAAGTGAAATGAATAAAAAAATAAAATCTTTAATAAGTTAGTGTGGATATAAACAAAAATTGAACACCAAACACCAGTAAATCATTTTCTCTTCAAATTATACTTTAGATTTTTAGTTGGTGATGAAAGAGTTTAATGGTATTTGATGTGCCTTATCTGCACTGATTTAATAAATCTTTGACTTCTTTGCGACTTTTAGTTCATATGCTTTTGTTTTTGTTACTAAAGAGGTTATATTTTATTGCTTTTCTGATTTTATTTAGGCTTGCTATAAGCCATATTCAGCAAAATGGCGAATGTGATTCATTACTAAACATACATGAGCCTATTGTTCTTTTGCGGTGCCTCAGGCTTAAGGTTTTCTTTCTGTAACTACTTTTGTGTTGTGAGACATTTTATCTGAAAGCTGCTGTAATTGTTGTATCACCAAAGACAAAAAGACAATGCAAAAGCATAGAAAGTCACATGAGGCTTGACTAGTGTTGGTCCTTCTGTATTTTGAAGCACCAGCAAAAAGGTTAGAGCAGTGCTTTCAGATTTATCACTGTATAATGCATTTGAGCAAATTGTGACTTCATTTTAAAGCAGGCACTAACCAACGTTGGAATAGCTGCATCCTGAAGCACCACATTAAACTTTACCATTTGGCTAATCTGTTGCTGCGATACAGAAGTGTTTTCAATAACAGAGTCTTAACATCTTGCATAAACCCTGTTTCTTAGCTAATAATTAATTGCCAGCACATCTGACCTCAAGAGTACAGTGGTTGGTTAAAAACAGATATGTCCTTGCAAAATCCACTTTAGAGTATAAATGCTTGTGAAAAGACTTTGTATCTTTTATCTATCTGTAACTGTATCTTTGTGTGAATATGTGCGTGTGCATCCACATGTTTGCGTCAGTGTATGCTTGCATGTGTTTTGCAATACCAGTTTCACAGTCAAATAGTCTAAAAATACATTTATAGTTTTATACAAAAATGCTTTTGGGGGTTTGCTTCATGACTGCAAACAAAGAAATAGAAGTTTCCTGTTTCCTGAGGTAATCTGTCTTCTTCTGCTAAGATCATCTGGTTGCATACTACATTACTTATCTGCTACTGAGCTCGTTATTCACTGATCGTTGTTTTGGGGACTAATACTTTTATTTGTCATAATCTGTAGCACTGTGGGAGAAAAGCAGCATTGCCAGTGAAAGGTAACACTGGTCATTCATTCCCTGCAATGGTTTCATGGCAAGCTTCTTCCTTAAAGTACCTAAAAGTGCTTATGTTAACATTCCAAATAGTACTTTTGCAGTACTGTGGCCGAATTCAAGCCCAGATAGCAGCTGAAAAGGGTCCTGTACCAGCCCATTCTCCCAGTTAACAAGCAAATAATGAATAAATAACTATAGGTGCTGCTTTGTAGTTTGTATCAACTCAGTTGCTGAATAATCATGGGCTCTGCTAATGTTAACTGTTTACATGAAAGTCTGATGTAACAACGTGCATATTTTAAAAATATTTTTGGTATGTTGCTTGTTAATTGCTATACTCCTACAACATTCTCATTTTCCCTTTATATTATGCAAAAATTAAAACATTTATTAAGTGCAATTAGTGCTGACATATCCATGCTGAAATGCAGTGTCAAGGAAGGGCATTAACTTAATTAGTATCTTCAGTTCATGCACAAATATACTGGCTAAAAGTTGTTGTATCTTTCGGCTTTTCCTGCTTAGGGGTCACCACAGCGGAACTCCACTAATGATTGGCAGTAGATTTTTATGTACCGAGTTGCCAGCCCTGACGTACAACCTTCAAAGAAGGTACGCCCACTCACGCATGTGTCTGCACAGAAGATGCTTTAGCTGAGAATCGAACAGGACAATGTCTTACTGTGAGGCGACAACGCTACCACAGCCCCACCACCACAGTCTAAATATACTGGCTGAAAGTCTAGAAGAATATATGCAGTTATTTTCCACTAGTATTAAATATAACATGTACAATGTTTTTTATAAATATCCCAATGCAGGGCATCCCTAGAGGAATAACATACTTGGCAATTTACCCTATAAAAAACAACCTCAACAGTAACCTACAAGAAAGCAATTCATTTTCTTAGCAAATACCTTATTGGGAGTCTATGCATTAACTAGAAGGAAAAAGTGCAAATTTTAAAATAGTCCATTTTACCCTAAAAGAAAAAACTTCAACAGTAACCTACAAGAAAACAATTCATTTTCTGAGGAAATACATAATTGGGAGTCTATGTATTAACCAGAAGGAAAAAGTGTACCTTTCAAAATAGCACATTGTACCATATAAGAAAAAACCTCAACAGTAATCTACAAGAAAGCAACTCATTTTCTGAGCAAATGCCTAAGTGGGAGTCTTTGCATTAACCAGAAGGAAAAATACACCTTTCAAAATAGCATATGTAGGTTCTTGTCCTAGGTCTTTGGTGCTAACTTTGATGAATTTCAATACCTATTGGTGAGCATGCAGCAAGGGATGGCAGCTAAGGTAACTCTCTTTAACTCTAACTGCTGTAGACCCCACTCACTTACCATTTTAAGTTACTGTCGCACTCGTTTCACTGTTCGTTCCAGAACTGAGACCCCTGGGCAGTAAAACAAATCAGGATCATGTAATGTAGGGAAGCAGCTTTTCTTCACGTTATTTTAAATATTAACATTATACATCCACTGGTAGACTTTGGACTGCAGTGATTAATCAAGCCCTACAAATCCGTCTCATTCTCTTGCAAATCAGTCTTTTGGATTAAGAATAAAATCAACATCACCTAAGAATGGCTATATAAACAGAAATATAGCATCATATCCTTTTCTGCTAATAATTCTGCTTTTAGTTAATTACTTCAACTACTATTTGTGGCTCAGAATTATAGATAGCTTTCTGATCTGTATCCAGAGGGCTGGCTCTGTTTGTCATAGTTCTCAGTAGTCCCACATATCTATCCAAGCAACCTCACCCCAGTCCTCCTCACCCAACATCTGTAGATAGTTAATGTATGTTGCTGAAGCTACTGGCACCATTTTTATAAATCTCCCACTGTCGGGCATTCCTGTAGGAATAGAGTTCTTGCCAATTAAGAAGATGCCTTATTGTAAAATGGTTGAATGTTATTTTTTTAAATTATAGGGATGTAAAGTGTATCTCATTTGTTAAAAGCAGCTAGTTTTGTGTGAATAGTCACTGTTTATCAACACTCATTGAGTTTGGGTCTATATTAAATAATTGAAAGTTGAATTCACAAAATGGTATTTTCATCGAGAAAGCAATTCATTTTCTGAGCAAATACCTAATTCAGAGTCTTTGCATTAATCAGAAGGAAAAAGCACACCTTTCAAAATAGCAAAAGTAGGTTCTTGTCCTAGGTCTGTGGTGTTAAATTTAATCAATTTCAGTAATTACTGGTGAGCACACTGCAAGGGACACCAGCTAAGTTAACTCCCATTCCAGGTAACTGTGGTAGAACTCACTCACTTACCAAGTTTAGGTACTCTCACACTCATTTCACTGTACTTTCCAGAGCTGGGAACCCTGAGCAGTGAAACAAATCAGGATCATATAATATAGGGAAGCAGCTTTTTTCAACAGTATTTTAAATAGTAGCATTATACATCCACTGGTTGTCTTCAGACTGCAGTGATCAAGCAACCCTTACAAATCAGTCTCATTCTCTTGTAAGTAAGTCTTTTGGATTAAGAAGCAAATCAATATCACCTAAGAACAGCTGTGTAAATGGAAATATAGCATTCTTATCCTTTTCTGTTTGTAATTCTGCATTTAGTTAACTACTTTAACATTTATGTACCAGAGTTGCAGATAATTTTCCGATTTGTATCCAGAGGGCTGGCTCTAAGTTTCTCATATTTCTCAGTAGTCCTGTGCAAACAATCCCTACCCCTTTCCCCTCACCCAACATTTGGAGATAGTTAATTTATGCTGCTGATGCTGCGGGTGCCATTTTTGTAAATCTCCCACTGTAGGTATAGTGTGCTTGCCAAGTAAAAATCCGTATTACTGTAAAATGGTTGAATCTTATTTCTTTTACAATTATAAGGATGTAAAGTGTATCTCACTGGTTAAAAGTAGCTTGTGTTCTGTGCATATCAACAGTCATTGAGTTTATGCAGTTAATGTACCATAAAGCACTTTTTTTCCCTCTGTTACCTAGTACTACTGATCTACACTACTATGTAAGTGGCTCTAAAGACTTGTTTATTGCACTACTGTTGCACCAGACACTGTTTTCAATAGTAATGCATTAGCAGTCAGATACTGCATATGGTTTTATTCTTTAAAGCATTTTGCAGACTAAGGTCTTACTTCATTTCTATAATGCTCTGCACAGTACTGTTACCATAAATCATAGGTAGATTTAATGAGAAATTACCTAAACCTCACTGAAAACAATGCCATATTGTTATACTTGAGAAAGGAAACATTAGCAATCCTAAACAGCTGACCTATACTGTTATCTTGAAGTTACTGAAATGCTTAGAGTTTGTTATTCTAAACTTGCTTAATTATTAGCAGTTAAGGAATTTTGTACCACTGTCTCCTAATGGTAATGCTGTTTTCTAACCACTTTCATGCTCTGTTGCACATGTAGTCTTAACCATTCTCCTGATTCTCCCTTTTTTTTTCCTGTTTAGCCTATAAGAAAAAAACCTCAACAGCAACCTACAAGAAACTAACTCATTTTCTGAGCAAATACCTAATTGGAAGTCTTTGCATTAACTATAAGGAAAATGTGCAAATTTCAAAATAGTACATCTTACCCTAAAATAAAAAAAAACTCAACAGTAACCCACAAGAAAGCTACTCATTTTCTTAGCAAATACCCAATCAGGTGTCTTTGTGTTAACCATAAGGAAAAAGTGTACCTTTCAAAATAGCACATGTAGGTTCTTGTCCTAGGTCTTTGGTATTAACTTTGATGAATTTCAAAACTTATTGGTGAGCATGCGGCAAGGGACACCGGCTAAGTTATCTTTCTTTCCCTCTAAGTGCGGTAGACCACACTCCCTTACCAATTTTATTTACTCTCACAGTCTGATGAAACGTTTTTGAACGTGAAAGCTCTTACTTTTGGATCCAGCATTTGTTTTGAATATTAAACTCTTGAAGTGAAAACTGGAGTTTTTTGTTAACATCAGCGTTGGTGAGCTCCTTTTGTGTTTCGTTGTTACTCTCACAGTTGTTTCACTGTACTTTCCATAGCTAGGACCCCTAGGCATGAAAACAAAACAGGATCATGTAATGTAGGGAAGCAGTCTTTTTTACAGTATTTTAAATAGTAAGATTATACATCTACTGGTAGTCTTTGGACAGCAGTAATTAATCAACCTCTACAAAGCAATCTCACCTCTTGTAAATAAGTCTTTTGGATTTAGAACAAAATCAGCATCACCTAAGAATGACTGTGTAAATAGAAATATAGAATTCTTATCCTTTTCTGCTTGTAATTCTGCTTTTAGTTAACTACTTTAACTACCATTTCTGGACAAGGTCACAGACAGTTTCCTGACCTATGTCCAGAGGGCTGGTTCTACCTGCTCTATTCACCCTTGCTCTGCTTGAGCTCACTCCGCTCCCCTACCCTATCCACAATTCTCACCCACCCCCTGTATCCCTACATTTAACTAAAACTAGCCACTCCCACAATTTATATTATCCAATAACACAACTACTTCTCCACTCTAATTAAAATGTGCTTCCTGTTCTAACAATTATCAGCCTTAACAAAGTCTAAAAACTCCCAATTAAGTAATCGAGCAACACCTTAATATATTACCATACAAGTAACTCATTACCAATTCCTACATCTACTATAACATGAACTATATTATCCATCTTCAGCTATACAGTTCTACCAAATTGGTTCCCATTACTAATTCTAGTCAATAACCACTATACGTGAATATATATGAATTCAACATATCACAGATCTATACTAGCTACTGTAACAGTTCAAAAATTACAATCAACATTGCACAAACCTTTAAAGCAAACCTAATATGCTACCCTTGCATACAACATTACTTATATTACCTACAGAGCCCACTTACCACACTTATTTATACATCCCAACTTGTGCTAACACAATTCTTTTCAAACTCAAGCCAGAACAAATAATTCCTAAAGCTATCTTCATATCACATGCCATATACAATAGTTCATTAATTGACTAAGCCTCATTTACTATTTTCTCGTGATAACATTTTCCACCCATTTCCCTAAAAACTGACAAACAATTAACTAAATTCTTTAACCTAATCTCACACAAAGAAACAAAACTTTTTCTAAGTGGTGATATCCACCCAGGCTCTGGCCCCATAACTAAGATAACCCAATCCACTTCACAACCCCATCGCTCTCCCCCAAAGTTTCCTAAATTACCTTAGAAAAGGGTCTGACATTCTACTGCTTAACATCAATATCAGAAGTATTCTTAACAAAGTCCAAGAATTTCATGCCACCATGTCTCTTTACTCTTCAGACATAGCATTAATAACAGAAACATGGTTTAAATCAGACATCACCAATAATGAAATTTTACCTCCAGGATGCAATATTCACAAATTAGACAGGAAGAACAAAGGAGGAGGTGGTATCACAATCCTATTTAAAAATAACCTTACCCTACAACCCATAAATGTAGTCCCACCCAGATTTCAATAGGGCAGAAATAATATTTAGTAAACTCACAATAAAGACTAAAAAAAAATTAAATAGAATTGGAGCCTATATCCCACAGAGTAATAACCTCCCCACTGTGGACCATATCCTGTAGTGGGTATCTAATACCCTGCCACAGGAAAGTATCATCATGGTGGATTGCAACATTGATTGGAACACCTGTGACTCCCAAACTCCAATTAATCACATAAACCTTCATGGCTTTAATCAAATAATTCATTTTCTCACTAGAGTTGACAACACTACAAAAAGGCAGTCCATCTTGAATTTGATCCTAACCAACAAACTCACCCAAGAATTCAATAACACTTACACTAAGTTTACACTGTGCTGAGTTAACAGAGAACAGAGACATAACTCACATCTCCTTCTTCCTAATTTTAGTTTCCTACTGATATTTTTGCAGCTTTAAACATTGACAAGGATTCATAAATGTAACCACAAAGTGTAGACTACATGTACACTTACTCTAATTTTTCTGAGTGACTAGAAAGCACAAAAAATGTGATAAGAATGTTCTTGAATGCATATCATGTACACTTAATATAGGCTTTGTTGAATCTGACCCCCAGTCTATCACTGCACTCAGGTTGTCTCTCAGAGACCCTTAGTGACCATTTCCCAACCTTCTTGCTACGACACAGTGTAAATCCATTGAAACTCAACACATTCCGCCAAATATATAATACAAAAATATTTTGCTCTCAACACTTCATCTCTATCCTCAAACTCAGTATTGGTCACCTCACAAGTATCTCCCTCTAGATGAAGCCAGAGAGTATTTTAACAGTACATTCATTAGTATCCTGGGCAAACTACCTCCTCCAAGGACAATAAGAATAAAAAACAACTTTGCATTTTGGTTAACCACTTAGACAAGGTCACTACTAAAAAGAAGAGATAAAACCTGGGAAATATGTCAAGCAAACAAAACCTCAGTAAACCAACAAGCATACCTAGAACTAAGAAACAAGACAAAGAGACAAATCAGACAAGACAACATAAACGATTATAGCTATATCCAATCAAAACATCATAACCAACCTCAATTAAAAAAAAATCCTACAACCAGGACAAGTTAGTACACCTTCTCCATCTGTCAGCAATACTAATGAAAGTATACCCTCACAATTTAATAAATACTTCACCATATCTATCTTAGCCCCTAATAATAACAGCTGCTCTACTCCACCACCACTTTATTCAGTACTAAAAGAAGACAGTAATTCCTTTTCCTTCCAACCTGTCCCTACAGATACTAAAAAAAATGCCTAAAAAAAAACACTCAAGTCAACCATCCCAGCAGTCTATCAACTACCAGCAAGAGTATCTTAAAATTTCAGCAGAAGCAATATCCTATCCCTTATCCATCCTTATCAGTAGATCCATCTCTGTAAAAAGAGTCCCAACCATTTGGAAAATATCTCATATAATCCCATTGCACCAAGGTGGAAACTTAAAAGAGTTATCCAACTATTGTCATATAGCAATCATCACCTTTATCCAAAATCTTAGAGAGATACATTCATTCTCAAATACTAAATTATCTCTTAACAAACAGTATCTTATCTAATAATCAGCATGTATTCAGACCAAAACATTGTACCACTACTGCACTGATGTCCTTCACTGATGATTTTCTAGTATTTTCTATCTTCCTAGACCTATCAAAAAGCTTTGGATACTGTCTCTCATAGCAAACTCATAAAGAATCTTTTCAAACTCAAAGTTAGCCATTCAGCACATGCATGGTTCCAAGATTATCTATCTGGATGCCAGCAAGCTGTAAAAGGGCAACAAAACCTCTCTCCTCTACAGGATATCACTCTGGGAGTTCCTCAGGGATCTATCACTGGTCCCCTTCTCTTCACCCAATTTACTAACAATCTAAAACCCTCTACCATGCACACATTTTTAATTCAGTATACAGATGATTCTACTGTAATATGTGCTGCTCTTACACTTCAACATCTTCAACATATAACACACCAGTCCTTCTTAGCAGTAGAATCTTGGCTAGAAAATGCACAGCTTATTCTTAACCCCAACAAGACCAAACTCATGCTTTTTCACCCAACTAGAGTCACAGAGCCTCCATCTGTCAATATAACATCAACCAACAATACAATTATTTCTCCAGTAACCAATACTAAACTTCTTGGAGTGATCATAGACAATAATCTGAGATTCCATATTCACATAGCTCAGACTATAAAGAACAGTCCACAAAAAATTAAGAACCTTATACAGAAATAAACAATTTCTAACAAACAGCACAAAAGCAACCATTGCTAGAACTCATCATATCTCCACCCTCTTCAGCGCTTCTCCAATTCTCACTCATCTGAAGAAATCAGATTTAAGTTAACATCTGCTACAAAAAAAATATTGTAAAATTTGCCACAGAAAATAACTACAACTCCCACCATTACCTAGCACTAAAACAACTCTTCTGGTTAGAACTGCCCAATCTCCTAAATTACAAACAACTAACCATGGCCAATTAACTACTCTATCAGCCAGAGGGAACCTGTGCCCTCCAGAACCTACTCCAACTCTACTGTACCAACTGTGTCTTGCATTCCACTAACAAATCACTATTAAAGGTATCTAAAGCAAACAACTCTGCTGGAGAATCCCTTTACCCAAAATGTTTAATGCCAAAATCTGGAATTATTTGCCCCAAGAAACAAAAACTATTACTATCACTACAAGTTTCAAAAAGATCCTTAAAAGCCAATTAATTAACACATGGATATACTCTTGTACTAACCAAGGTTAAGAAAACCTATCCATCCTATGAACTGTAAACATTAATTTTACCATTCTGATTCTGTGCTCTTCTGATACATATATCTGTATTATCAGTAAAGAACACGCTCTTGTGAATTGATGCAAACTATCAAAACTTCTGCTCACTATTATATATCTTTGTATACATTCCAGTCACGTCATTTTGAAGATGGATGCTAATTTTAATGATTATCTTTCTCTAAATGTTTATCAGTGTGGAGTTCTAAATGTTTATTAATCTGGAGCTTTTCTCCCCAGGCCTCAAATGAAAAAGGACAGCTTGTCCAGTCTGACTTTCTCAGTAAACAAATGTAAAATAAATAAATATAATATTTACACCTCTAGATCCTAATGTGGACTGGTAGTTATCACAGGCCTCCAGCTACCTAAGGGGACTTTGGTACAGGGTCATTTTGTGCTAATATTCCCTTTACAAATCCTGTGCATGCCATGGAAGAGTACTCTTGATGCAGACACTGTTTCAGGAATAAATGTTAGGAAGTTTAGTCAAAGACTGAAGAAGGAGTCCTGGTCATGGATGAAACTACTGCTAAATAATATTTTGACCAAATTGGTCAGGAAAAAAAAATAGGCAGCACCCATATAATGTGATCTATGTTTGAAAAACAGTATACTGCAATAAACCATAGAAGAACCACTGAAAAGAACCAAAAGATTAAGACAAGAAGGGTTGATAAGTGAGGAAGATGTCAGCATTCCCCACAGTGCTACTTATGCAAAAAGCCAACAGAACAATGAAATGCAGAATAAAGCAGAATGGATGCTGCGTTAGCAGTAGGATGTGTGTGTGTGTGTGTGTGTGTGTGTGTGTGTGTGTGTGTGTGTGTGTGTGTGTGTGTGTGTGTGTGTGCGCGTGCACCCTTCTAGAGTTTAGAGAAAAGTTAGGAGGAGGTGTGTGTTGATGTGAAGATTATGCTTAACAGTAGTGAGAACAAGGCTTGAATGAGGGGAAGGCAAGATTAAAGCTGAAATGCTCATGTGATGAGCTTCCAACAGACTCAACTGGTCAACTATCTCAACTCAACTCAACTAACTATGTTAACTATCATATATCTTTTGTATATCAGATTTCAAAACAAAACAAACTGCTGTGAGAATTCCATCCTCTAATGTGCTGGTTATAAAATGACATCACATTTGGTCACCTGACTCTTGTAGAATATACATTCAGAGCTTTGCTAAGATCTGTAGCTGTATTTGAAAATTATAGAACAATTTCAAAAATGTCTACTATTTATGTTCCAGAATTATTTGTTTACATATACATTTAATCAGTTATAATAACACTGTGGATACACATTTAACACAAGCATCTGTAGAAGTCAGTGTAATAATCAAATGACATAAAACCATTACAAGACTCAAGCTAGTTTTTCAAGTGACCCTGAAAAAAATGTTGCTTGAGAGAAATGAGCCTGTCTAGGAACACATTAACCTATACCCAGTCATGAGAATCCATCTGCATTGGCATTTCTGTAATCTGGAGTGCCTAATACAGGAAGTCCTCTCAAAGCCCCTTTAAGCGTTTGGAATGCTACATGCAGGTTGGGGTCTACAGTACCTGGCCTGTTTTTCCTTGTCAGGTCTGTGACGGCAGCAGCTAGTGTACTATAATTGGGAACAAACTTTCTATAGTACCCTGATATTCCCAAGAATGCCCTCACCCTGCTTTTTCGTAACAGGGGCAGGCCACACCTGAATACCTTAAACTTTGGCAGGTTCTGGCCTAATCTTACAACTCCCCACTCTCTCCCCCAGTTAAGAAACCTCTGACATACCCACCTGACACTTACTGAGCTTAAAGGTCAACTCTAACCTTTGCACTCTTCCCAGAACCTTCCTGATATGCTGAGGCTTCAGTATGTTAACATAGTAGAATGCGTGCCCCTGCCTCCTGCCTAGCACATTTACCATATAATTAACAATACTGACCTTCCTTACTACTTTGAAGGGTTCCTCCTAAGATGCCAACAGCTAATTGTGACTGAAAAAAATAAGCACCATAACCTTATGTTCCAAAGCATACTCTCAGACTCGAGCATTCCTTTCATACCAAACCTTTTTCTGCTGTTGGGCTCCTGCTAGATTGTCCTGGGCCAAGCCCATGAACTCCCTAAGCCTTACTCTGATGGTTTCACACTTACCCTCCCACTCATCATGATTCAAACCTAAAGGCCTCCTCACCTTATGCCCATACAACAACTCAAAGGTGAAAACCTATGGATTCCTTTAGTATGAGTGCCTCTCTGTATGCAAACAGTGAATAGAGGAAATATTTATCCAACTCTCTCCTACACTGGTCTGCAAATGCCCATAGCATGGTCTTTATTGGTGCATTTAACCTCTCCATAAGACCATTAGTCTGGGGATGGCAGGGGGTGATTTGTAGGTTCTTCATCCCACAACACTTCCACAGACAAGCAAACAGGTCTGAAATGAAATTAGTACCTCTGTCACTTAGTATTTATTTCGGGAAATCTACCCTGCTGAAAATCTCTAACTAAGCTTTGCTACCTTCTCTGCCTTGATGGAGGTCAGAGACACTGCCTTAGGGTATCTAGTAGCATAATTTACTACTACCAGGATATACTTCTTCCCTGTGGAACTCGGGGTATGCAGAAGCCCCACAATATCCTTAGCTACCCTCTGAAATGGCTCCTCAATCACAGGAAAAGGCATAAAAGGAGCTTTGACCTTCTCCCCTGACTTGCCTACCTTTTGGCATTGCTTACAAATCCGGCAGTACCCCGTTACATCCTTTGCAATCCCATGTCAATAAAAATTCTGCAAAATACATCATCTAGTGTACTTTATGCCCATATGAGCTGCAAAAGGAATGTCATGACCTATGGCTAGAAGTGCCAGAGGTAGGTTCTGGGCACTATGAACTGCTGTATTACCTCACCCACTAGCTCTCCCTCTGGGGTTAACTCACTGTACCATAACTCTTTGTTCCAATATACAGAATCCCCTTTTCCTTGAACATCAGATGTCTCCTTACCTACCTCCCTCAAGACTCATAAAGGAGGATGCAAAAGCTGAGCCTGTCTCAACTCTACTTTTGTAACTCCTCCCAGCTCCTCTTCCATGAGAAGTCTAGTATCTTCTGATAGCAGTGCCTCACTGTCAGCCTGGGTATTACCACTCACTTCTTTCCTTGCAATCACCCTTTCCACAGGAACATCAGTACCTACCAGGAGCTGTGGCTCACTTTCAGGATCACTACTACAGGGTAGCTCCCTCCCTAAAATAGCCACATCACCAGCCTCAGCTTCAGCTGTGGTGTCTGTCTGGGTCTCCCCCAACCTACCAGGCCTACATAGCTGTCTTCAAGCCTGACTGCATATAACTGCATGTACACAATGTACTGCATTATCAAAATCATTCCCTATCAAGACTTCTGCAGGAATATCCTCAAACACAGCTACCTGCTTGCTTCCTTTTCCATCCTCCCATTCAAGGTGAACCCTGGCCAAAGGTATTTGGAATAGGATCCCTCCTAAAGCTCTGATGGCCTGCCCAAGCAAGTACTGCTCATCTTTAACCACTGCAGGCTTCACTTACATTATGTCAGAGGCTGTCTCTCTTAGCAGTGGCCTGTTTTCCATACAATAAGAAATGCTACAAACTCTGGTGATAGTTTGGTACCCCTGTTGTCTCCAGACAACTTACTACTGGCACTCTGTTATTCCTACTTGCTAGCTCCCTAACCTTTTGTTCCCCGCCTTGCTTCAATGGACATTTGTATGCTACATGACCCCTCTAGATACATTTAAAACATCTAACCCCTGATGTTGGCCATGTACCTGAATTAGTGGTTTCCACTGTTACTAGCAGCCTCTATTGGGATGGTTTATGCTGCCCACCATGGGTTCCCTTGTATTCATGTGTAGCACTGGGTATTCCCTTCTTGTGCAGGGGTGCCCTGCTTGCTAAGTAGAGATCCCCCTTTCTCTCCAGGTCATCTGCAGAGTTACACTCCCAGGTTTGCCAACCAGATTTTCATGTCCTCAGGCAAAGTATTATGGGCTTGTTCCCTCATCCAAAGGTCTGCCAGTCTTTCAAAAGTGTTGACCTGACACCCACTCACCCACCTAAGAAAATAAGTGTTTAACGCAGCAATACAATCACATGCACGTTCATCTGCCTTGCTTCTGTGCTCACAAAACTTTTTTTTCTGTAAGCTTCAGTTCAATAAACATTGTTTAACTCTATCATAGTTTAAACAATCACTATTAGACAATTTAAAAACAGCAGTTTTAGCTTTTCCACAGAGTAAAGAGGTCAGGAACTGTACCATTTTTTTCCCTAAAGTATAATGCAATATTGTAGTTCTCTATTTAGTAGTATGACACAGTGTGCTCATTTTTGGTATGTGTAGCACATTTAGCTGACTGTTGACATGCATGATGCACGCAGCTCAACAATATCTGATTCATTTATTTGGCAAGTGGTACATTTTGGAAATCAGTGAGTATAATATGTTCACAGGCCTGGATGTTACTCAGGATTTTAACATGGATTCCAAATGATTTAATGCTATGTCAAGAGACTGTGTGTGTGTGTGTGTGTGTGTGTGTGTGTGTGTGTGTGTGTGTGTGTGTGTGTGTGTGTGTCTGTGTGTGTGTGTCTGTGTGTATTTTCAAGTGTCTATGTGCATATGCATGTGTATGTGTTTTTTGAATATATACATGTTTATCTGTCCATACTTGAGTGTAACAATTCAGGTACTAGATATGTCCATATAGTCTCATCATTTTAAGTCTCATATGACAATTAATGTGTTTATAATGGGTACTGACATATTCCATTTATTTTCTGCTCTCTTTCAGAACTCAGAATCGTGATAATTACAAAACTCTACTAAATTTGCTATGACAGAAACTAATCAGTGTAGCACTCAAGACTTGGAATTCATCTTAACTGGCTTTGCTGGACTTCACAACATACAACATTGGCTTTCCATTCCTTTCTTTCTTATGTTTTTAGTTTCATTATTGGGAAACCTGATGGTCCTTTTCATTATAACAACTGAGCAAAGTCTCCATGAACCTATGTACTACTTTATTACTGTCTTGTCAACTGTAGATCTTTTTATAGCAATTACTCTTTTGCCACAACTATTAGCAGTATTGTCGTTTGGCTCACAAACTTTATCTGCCAATGCTTGCATGGTGCATATCTTTTGCCTTTACTTTGCTGTGGTCATGGAATCATCAGTGTTAGCACTAATGGCTTTTGATCGCTATATTGCAGTATGCAACCCTTTACGGTACTCATCAATAATAACAAGCACATTCATATTATGGGGAGTGTTAGCTGTTGCTCTCAGAGCCTTTTGTCTTATACTTCCACTTCCTCTGCTACTTAAGTCTTTACCATACCATAACAAAAATATTATCAACAATGTTTATTTTGAGTACATTGCTGTTTTCAGTGAATCATGTACTGTTTCCTCTTGGAAAGATATTTATCTATACCTTATATTTTCCTTAGCAGTGGTCCCTGATACAATTATAATTTTCTTCTCATATTACATGATTGGTAGTGTTACTTTAAAGCTGAGAACTAAGGAAGCTCGAATGAAAGCCTTTAGCACATTCAGCTCTCATGCTATTGTACTTACATGTTTTTATATAACTGGGCCATTGTCATTAGTACTGTCTCTTGTTAACAATGATATGCCAGCATACCTGCGTGCTTTGTTTTCAGTTTTATACATTTCTGTTCCACCAACTTTAAACCCTCTGATATATGGGATTAAAACAAAAGAAATTTTTAGATTAATATTAAAAGATTTAAAAAAATGTAAAATCGTTTGGTTTAACAAATGATAGTCAAGCATTTTGCCTGCTAAATGTACTTACTTTCTAAACAATCAAATTGCCTAGGTGACCTTATAATTATTTATAGCTGTCTTACATTGCTACCTCAACTACTCCCTTCATATGAATTCTCTTTTTATATTCTTCTGTTTCTCCTTTGGCTATTTCTTTTACTCTTCACCTATACTTTTCCATCACATATGAAATAGCTCTGTATACTGAATGTCATATAAATAGTATAGTTACTGCAATTCAAGTTATAAAGATAAAAAACAATATTTATCTGTAAGCCACTCTTCTGTTAAATTGCATTACTGTAGCTAAGTGTTAATTGTGCTTAATTCAATTTCTGTTACAACCTTAAATAATTCTTATGTAGCCTCTGGTATGATGAAGAAATGGTCTAGATTAGAACCATCTTTTACTGTGGTTAATCATTTTAAAATAAAGTAATAATGCATAAAAAAAAGTTTATTTTATGATTAACTAAAATAGGTGACAGCAGGTGTCTGTGTTGCTTTAAATTTCTTCCCTCCACACTTCCTTTCCTGTTATTTTCCACTTTTGAAATTCACTTTTTAGCCTAACTACAGTTCTTTCACTTCAGCATGCCTCTTCACCCCTGCCCATTTGACCTGACCTATCGTCCTTCACTGTTTTTCCTTTCTCCTTTATAGCCGCTGCTTTGACCCTGTAAGACTTCCATGAGTGAACATGACTTCATTCTCTACTGCTGGCATTGCCATCCCCCTCGTCCAACCTGACCTCCTTTCTTGATATAGTCTCCTTTTCACCTTCTCTCCTTCCTTTTAAATGTCCATATCCATCTGAAGATGTCTTCACCTGCAGTCTGACTTGTCACATCTTTTCCATCTAATCTTTGCTCCTTCTTCCTTCTTTGGTCCTTGTCAATTCCTTTTCCTCTAATTCCTACGTACATGTTTTCATTTTAAGAGAACCACATTATCATTGTCATGCAGTGAACACCTCTTCGAACATTCCTGACCTTTTACAACCATGACTGCCTTCTCAGTTTATTAAACCAGACCACCAAATTACAGTCTGAGCAAATCACCCATCATTACCCTCTGCTATCCACAATCCTTAGTGGTCAACCTGCTTTACTCTTTGCCTAGGCTTTCAGCCTGAAAAAAGACAAGAAACTGCTCTGATTGATTATAAATGGATAAAGTTTAACATAACACTAAAATAAGGAGAAAATGTAACATTTGATTATAAATTAAAATCATACTGAGTCACATTACAGCAGTCCTTCCCAGCACCCATTGTATGCAAGACTGCAAATTATTTGTATGGCTGTATAGCTACAATGTTCACTTTCATATCTCCTTTTGAAACAATGTTTCTGCATAATTCCATGGTATTCCTGAAGATAAAACAGTTATCTTTTGCCAGCAGTAAATCAGATGATATGTGCTTTTAAAAACAAGACTTGAGATGCTAATGTCACTTGTATATGAAGGAATATTAGTGTCTTCACTGATGTGTGGCTGTGTGAGTATGTATGTATGCATGTATATATCATGGAAAAATAATCAAACATCCTTCATTATGTATAGGTAAGGATTAAAACAATCCACTTATCTTCCACCCAGTTATCTGTAATGCATAATATTTGTTAATGCAGAATATGTACACACATTTCAATGTCATATCCCTTTGTTTATTTTTGATTTTGGCCCCTACTTTCTGCCTGTCCACTTGTCTGCCTTAGTTTCTGCTGAGGAACTAAGAATCAAAAGCACTAAACCTCTTGAAGGACTGATTATCTATTGCTTTTGTGCTCAGTTGTCCCCAGACCTTGTGATTATTGCTAGGAAAACCTGAATAACCTGCACGATTGAAATAAAATCACTACTTATGTCCATGCATGTAGTGATGGATGAGTATACAACACGGATACTAAAACAAACGTAATCATGTTCTTACATTTTTCAGCCATTACCCAGAATTGGGAGGCATGACATGGGTAAACAGATATAAAGCATTCTAAGAAATGCATGCATAGTTATGATAACAAATACATTTCTCAGATCTTCAAAGTTCAGCTTGTAATTCTTTGAAGAAGAGTATAAATACAAGTAAAATTGGTATTACCAGACTCCCCACACAATTAGCTTAGCACCTCTTGGAAAACTTGTTGGAATCCCCAAATAAAATTTCTAGATAATAGTTCGTAATACAAAGATAACAACAAATAAAGGCAGGATATGTCAGTAATGACTAAAGTAGTGATGATTTTGGCAGCAAAAAGTTGTAACTAAAATGGTCTTGATAAATCAGTAAAGCTTCAAACAACATATACATCTATACATTCTTTAATTGTATGATACCCACTTTATTCAATTCTGTGATCCAGAGGAACTAGGCACTATTCCATCACAAACTGGGTATATAAGACAGAAACAGTTAAGTATGGAATGCCAGTTCAATGCAGGATGCAGACACTCACAATGCTTATAAACACCTACAGTTTGGTTAAATGCTTTACTATTCATCTATTGCAAAGTCTTTAATATGTTAATGGAAATCAGATATCATGGTGTGATGCAACTATCACAGAAAGGGGACATACCGATTCAGCACAGAAAATACCCCTGCATGGAATCAAAACAGAAAACAAAGCTCTGTGAGTTAGCAGTACTAATCAATGCACCATTCTGCTGCAAAGGTAAAACACATATAAAATAACACTATTATGGCAAAAACTGTATAATGCATATACCACTTGTCAAGTGCAAGTTGAAGCACTGATGTTTGAAAAATGGAGACGTAATTTGCATCACTGATGGTCATAAGAATAAGATAAATGCAATATGGAAATATGGCACGCAGTCAAATCTAACAGTGAGTGATGATGGATAATTGAAGAAAAAAGGTGCTGTGGTCTGTAGCTTATAAAGTGCTGCTCACAGTGCTGAAACAAAAATTCATATTTGGTACAAAAGGTACACCATACAGATATTTAGGAACTAAAAAAAAAAAAAACAACAACATAAAAATGGGTTACAGAATATACCACATACAGATATGAGGGAACAAGGAAGAGCAGCAGTGACAAATGAACAAAATCAGTGAAACAGCTAGTACATTGATGCTTATTATGGCTGTTCATAGGTTCATAGGTTCATAGGTAGGTACTAGGCTATTGGCCTTTGGGTCTATATAAGCCTAGCCAAAAAGGTACCCTGGCTTTTGCCACCCAGGAAAATTATTTTCCTGTGCCACAGTCAAGCAGAGCCACAGAAGTGATCTCCAGGGTGAATTTCCTATTTCCCATCCAATCATCAAGATTTTTCTTGAAGAGTGCTAATGAGGAGCTTTGTTTGATATAGATAGATAGTTTGTTCCAGAGTATGGGAAGTCTCTGGGATAGGAATCTATCCCTCCAGCATGTTCTGTTTATTGTGGTGACAAGGTTTAGGACCCTAGAGATTGTAGCTCGAAGGGATTGGGATTTCTTTAAGTGGAGCATGTCCAACAGATCTGGGTTTGACATAGCTTTATATGTTAGGCAAAGATCACCTCTGAGTAGGTGATATGCGACAGAGTAAAGCTGGAGATTTTTGAGACGGTCTGCATAGGGCATCTGTTTGAGGTCGGTAATCCTCTTTGTGAGGTATTTCGGCGACCTTTCCAGTTGTTGTAGATGTCTTGTAAAGTACATACCAAAAGGGGTATTGTACTCTATAATGGGTCTAATGTGTGATGAGTAGAGGAGAACAATGGCCTCTTTTTTCCTGGATGAGAAACCATTTGTGATAAGGTGTGCCACGTACAAGGATTTCCTGACTACTATGGTGATGTGATTATCAAAGGAGAGACTACTGTCCACTTGTGTCCCAAGGTTTCTTATCACACTTTCAGTGTTAAATTTACTACCACCTATGTGGTAGTTCATGGGTACAGAGTTTTTAACAAATGGGATGACAATGCACTTTTTGGCATTGAGCTTGAGGCCATGGCTTTGACACCAGGCATCTGTCTCAGTGAGGCCCTTTTGTAAGATGTCCACAACATTAGGAGTTTCAATTATGGCTCCTAGTTTGCAGTCATCTGTGAACTTCATTAGCCAAAGACCTTCTATGTTAGCCTGTACTTCAGAGAAGTGGATACCAAACAGGAGAGGACCCAGGACTGAACCTTGTGGTACTCCACTTGTCACTGGTCTGAAGTCAGATTTAGAGTCTGCTACTTTCACAGTGTGGGTTCTGTCAGTGAGCCAGTTGGCAACCCATCTTATGACATAGTGATTTATACCTGGTTTATTGAGTTTACCTATAATTCCAGAGTGGGAGATGGTGTTGAAAGCCTTGGTGAGATCTAGATAGGCTGTGTGTACCACCTTACCCTCATCTACGGATTTAGTGACCGCTTCAAAGAAGTCTATCAGGTTTAGGAGACATGATCTGCCTTTTACAAACCCAAACTGGGTGGGGTCCAGAGTTTGGAGATTACCAATGTCTTTGTTTATACGTTCCATGATGATACGTTCCATGGCCTTGCAGACCAGGCTCATCAGGCTAATGGGGTGGTAGTTCCTGGGGTCTGTGGTGGATCCCCCTTTGTGGAGTGGAATAACCATTGCTGTGCACCATTCATTGGGCACAAAGCCTGAGGTGAGGCTATGATTGAACATGGTACTTAGGTGGGGTGCAAGTTCGTTCTGTAGTCCATGTAGAACATAGCCTGGGATGTTGTCAGGTCCCATGGATGCTGTGTTCTTGGCTTTGGAGAGTGTGTTTTTTATCTGTGCAGCCGTGATTACAGGAACTTTACATTCTTCAGGTATAGAGATGGGCTCTTTAGGGGGTGAGAGGGGGAGTGAATCTATCTGCCAGGATGTTGGCAATATCAGTTGGTTCTGTATATTTAGTGCCATTGTGCTGTAACTCAGAGCAGATCTGAGTGTTGCCATTGAGATTATTGACATAGCTATAGAATGCTTTGTGGTTGTCTTTAGAATCAGTGGAGATTTTGTTTTCATAACTAGCTTTGGAGGATTTTATGAGGGATCTCAGCTTCTTACTGAGGCTGACAAGGGACTTCCTCCAATCATGGGATTTTACTCTTTTTTGCAACAGTTTCTTTCTTCTGTTGTAGAGCTTGTTTATGGCAGGGGACCACCAGATTGGCTTCATTTTCTTGGAGGATAGTGTCTTGGTTCTGTTAGGGATAGCACAATCCATGCACTTGTGGAAGTGCTTATAAAGTGCAATTGTGTAGGATTCAGCAGTTGTCCCGCTATTGTCCGTCTACATGGGTGTCGTGAAGTTTGCCACTTTTGTCTTGAGAAGCGTGAGGTTGGCTTTGGAGAAATTCTTTACGGCAATTTCCCTAATGGGGGGGGGTGGAGGCGGGATGTCTAGGGTGATTAGCTTGTGGTTGGATCTGACCAACGAGGAACTAACCTTTGTTGTGAAACAGCGGTCACCCATGTTGGTAATGACCAGGTCTAGGATATTGCTGCCCCTGGTGGGTGTGTGGATAAGTTGATCCAAGGCGTTGGAATTTATGAATTCCAGAAAACGTTGAGCAAAAGAGTTGGTACATGAGTAGTTTTCGCAGTTAATGGTGGGGTAGTTGAAATTGCCCATTATTAAGGTGTTGGATTGTACCCTAATCTTTTCCAGTGTATCAAGAAATGAGGAGTGTGAATCCTGGGGCATGGGTGGGGACGTGTAGCAAGCTAGAATTTGCATTGCTGTCTTGCCCAGAGTTAGTTGCACTTGGATAATCTCAGATGCATTATGCTCAGCAACTAGCCTGGAGGTGTGAATATCCTTAATGAATATGGACATGCCTCAGCTTTTAGTGTTTCGGTCCAGGTTAGGTGGCTGAATGGTGTGTTATGAATTGTAGCCTGGTAATGCAGGGCCGCTGTCTGGAGCCTTGAACCAGGTCTCTGACACTGCACAGATGTCAATGTTCTCCATTTTAAGGAGTGCCTCGAGTGAGTGCATTTTGAGGTTTAGACTTCTAGCATTAAGTAACATTACCCTCATATTTTGCTTGCTTGTACCTGTTACAGTGGTGAATTTGTCATTTGAACCTTGCCTAAAAAAGGCATTAGAGGGGTGGCAAGAGCCTTAGCCAGTATCCAGAATCCCTAGGGTGACAGGTGCAGGCCATCTCTGGCAAAGAATTGTGGTCTGTCGATCATGTCACAGATACTGGATCCCCTTAGAATGACACCAGAAGCTTAGCCAATAGTTGAAGTCAATCATTTTGTCCTTGTACTGCGGTATCATTCTGGGAAATGGCAGGATGCTACTCAGGGCTAGGGTCATACCTGTCTGGGCTACAAGATCGGAGAGCTCTTCCATGTCTCTTTTCATGTAATACAGGGAGGCACATCTTAGGTCATTCATACCAACATGGACAACGACAGAGTCATATTTGTACTTGTGGAGTGACCTGAGTGCGTGGGTTATGTGTTGGATCCTGGCACCTGACAGGCAGCTGACAGTAACCTTCTCCTTGTTTTGCCTGGTGAGTGGAACATCAGTGTGCCTGACTAAAGAGTCACCTATTACTAGTGTGTTGGGTATGTTGTTATGCCTTATGGGCTGTGGTTTATTGGCACACTGAGTCTGTGGGCTATGTGTCATTTGGGTTGTGTTGGGGGGGTGAAGGTTGCTTACATTTCTGCTTTGGAGGTCTCTGCTGCTTGAGCAAATTATTATTGAGAGCCTCCGCGAACAGATGTCTGAAGACTGGTAGTCACTAGACTGTTTGCTACATTAAATGTTTGCTGCACATACTCCAAAATACTGTGGTGGTAATTTAAAGTCCACAACTTACCATGAATATTATTATCTATACATCTCTGGGATTATAACTGCCAAGAGAGAAGATTTGTTATTTTTAAGTTCTTTTATTTTATTTATGATCTCCCTCAATTTAACATTTTCAAGAAGATTTTCCTTGTCTAATGTTTTGGTAATATTAATTTACAATGCATGGACTTTCTGTGCTAATACTTCCATTAGTTTCATTAATGTTCACAATGATCTCTACAGTTTGATAGTATGTATTCGACTTCTGTTTTGAGTCTGTTGACTTTTTTGATATGATTAGATCTTGCTGAAATTTTAGCCTTTCTTGCTAGACTGTGCATGCATTTAGGACTTTTTTCTTTTTGCATAGCATAATGCATTAGCATTAATAAGCATTACTTCTTAGTTTTTCAAGAACTAGATATGAAGAATCTGCTTGATCTAGAAGAGATTTGTCTCCCTTCTGGAATTTTATTTTGAGTTTTTTGTAACTTACTTTGTATATCCAGAAATTCTTTTTCCCATTCTTTATATTTTTTCTCCAGTGTGACACCCTTCCATAAATATAGGATTAAATGTGTCCTAGACCATAGTTTGTTTATGTCATCATTATTATTAATTTCCAAATAGGCATTAATTTCTTTAGTGAACCATTACTTAAATTCTTCTCTAATAACAAAATATTCTGGAATTCTAGAAGCAAATGCTAATCTCTTAAATATGATTATTAATTTAAATGAGGTAGCAGTATCATGTGAGAATGGCCATGAGAATATTTTTAAAGTTGGGTATTGTAAAAATGATATTCTGAGAGATGAATACTTCATCTATAATCAAATGTGTATCATGTATTGAAAATAATTTGTGAAATATAATGAATTAGATTATTTAAATGAAAACACCATTTAAACATAGAAGTACAATTTAACTTTCAATAATCATAGCTGAGAGAGACAATATTGGATCCATAACTGCACTTGATTCTGATTATCCAGATATAAAATTAAAGTCCTCTCCCATAAAAAATATTACCTTTTTACACCATTAAAAACTGTTTCCAAATGCTTCCTAGCTGATCTGACCCTCATGGCTAGAAACCAATACAAATTATCACAAGTCCATAACCTACTACTGTAATGTAGTATTATCATTGTAAACAAACCATCCTGTTATTCCTTTTTAAAAAAATATCTTTGACATTATTGGCCACTTTTTCAATAGTATTTGAGCTCTTCTTTTAATTTTTGGTTGGACTGTACCAATAATCCTTACTAAGAGAATTTATATTTCTCTTTATCCATTCTATTAATATTGATCTCTTTTAAATAAAATACTTCTGGTTTGTTAACACTGATGTATTTGAATAATTTACCTCTTTTATGGTTACTATTCAAACCATTTATGTTAGTGACATGAAGTTCAATCCCATCTGTTATTTACACATATTGATAACATTGCAATATCAAATATCTCAGCAGTGCATTTCAATTTCATCTCACAACTCTGCAAATTTCTGTCCCAAAAAATAATTTATTTTCTAGCATAAATATAGATTTTATTTGGTTGTATGCATCAAATTAAGAATTAAAAAAAAAAGAAATAAAAATCTAAAAAGTTATCAAAAATGCAATAATTTTTAACTACATTAACTATATCAGTAAGGTCTATCCAGAGTCCTAGCCTGGAAAGAAAGGTTTGAGTCTCGCAAATGGCATAATGTTAACTATAAGAGAAAAAAAAATCATCAGTAAAAGGATGCTAACCAATTTTATACAAACTAATATACATATTTATTGAGGCAGATCTAATGCAGCTAACAGTATTAAAGTATCACATCTATCTAAATTTTTCATATACATCCAAAGTTTCCTATATATTGAAAGAAAAAGTAAGTTTGCAACTTGTTTATTTTAACTATTATTATTATTATTATTATTATTATTATTATATAAATACTTATATTTCCCCTCCAACAAATGTCCCCATGTCCAAACTCCAATGACTCCCTTTGTATGACAAATATCCTATAAGTCAGTAGTGCTGTAAGCATTTCCTGATCATACTTGCTTGTTCCTCTTTAGTACTTGCATAATCAGATAGTGTTGTGAATTAAAGAACCTATTGTTTTGCTCATGAACCAGTTACCTCTTTTCCAAAATATTTTATCAGACATTCAAACAAAACAAATGGTAGCCCCTCCCTCCTGAAAATATTTACTAATCACACCTCCCCAAAAATAAAAATAAAAAAATAAACATTTAGCAACATTTTCATCATATAGACCACTATATTTTCTAAATGGGGTTTATAATATCTTCATGTCAATTTTAACCTGTAAAATGAATGCCTTTATTTCTAAACTAGTAAGCGATAATCAAACCAGATGTATTAATAAGTGACAGACTCAAGAAAATGTTAAACGAATCTTAACATTAATAGTCATAATATCCACTAATAAATCAGAGTATACCTTTATAAGCATCGATGTGGAAAAATCATTTATGATGGTTAGATGGGATTACCAGTTTAAAGTATTAGAGCTTTATGGCTTCCTATGGATGTTATTTCTTTGTTGTAAAGTATGTATTATGACACATGTAAAATCAGGACCTTTTCTGTCTGAATCCATGGAAATTAGGAAGAGTACTGAACGAGGATACCTCCTGTCTCCTATGTTAGTTGCATTGGCTACAGAAATTATTGCATTGGCAATAAAACAAAATCTATATAGTGATAGTTGTAAGAGAAGATTATGTTTTTTTATAAATATGATACTTCCCGATAATATAGTGTTAATCAGTAAAAGAAGTACATAAAATTATCCAGGGTTTAAGAAATTTTCAGGGCTGCATTTAACAGTGATAAAACAAAAATGTTAATTTTGAACAGGAATCAAAATTCCACAGAATTTATTAGACTCTTTTTATGGTCAAGAATCTAAAGAAATAAACATCTTAGAGTATCTATACTTAAATCCTGGGAAGAGATGAGAGCCAGAAATTTTAGTAAAATAGAAGAAGACTTCTCAATAATAATAATAATAATAATAGAAGCATGGAGTAAACAAATGTATACCTTTGAAGGAAGGCTTCAGCTTATAAAGTTAACGCTGCTTTCAAAGGTCCTGCATATAATTCAAACAACTGCCATCCCCCAAATAAGATGTAAGGGATAAAATAAATAAACAACTCTTCCTAATGTCCTTATGGTTCTAAAAATGAGACTAACATATAATCATCTTTTACTGTCAAGGAGCTCTAAATGGCATTGGTGGCTTTAAACTGCTTGTCATAGAAACATATTCAAAAACATCTTCCTTTAAAGTAATAACCAATTGACGTGATACTAATTATGAGGCTATCAAGAAAAGTCTACAAAATTATCTATTTAGTCTTGAGAAAAAGAAAATTGCCCTGTACTCTACTGACATTACAAATAATAAAATGTGGTCAGTAATTTGCAATATTTTGCAGTATTACACACACACACACACACACACACACACACACACACACACACACACACACACACACACACACACATATATTTTTTTCCTCCAACCACCTCCTCTTATATCAATAGTATTTGTTAAAAAAAATGAATATTATTATCATAGGTGATATTTAAAAAGAAAGTTGGCAATCACTTGTATTTCCTTGTTGTACCACAAAAGAACTTCTGGAGAGTGTTAGTGCTTTAAAATAAATAACGAGAAACACAGTAAGTTTATGAATGGCACAACTGTTTTTAAATTTCAGAATTTAAATCTTTTACCAATGTTGAATACAAATTTTCTCAGGAATCAAACTAATGGTTTATGATTCAAAATATTAGGGAAAATGCAAGTGTCAGCTGTAAAATGTCCAGATTTAAGAAAGAATCCACCTAAGCTTCTGATATATTTTTGGCAAATTGTCTATGAAATTAAACCTCCTCTAATATTCTTACTTACTTATACAAGCTCAAATTGCTCATAGTGAAAAAATATTTGGGAACTTATATAACTTCATTTTAAATAACATTTCTGCTATAAAAAATCCACTAGAAAAAAACAGCTTCAGATTTTTTTTCTACAAACCTTATGTATTGAAATGCAAAAGTAAGCATGCTGCATCGTTTTAATGAAATGGAGCTTTGATCTAGCAGTTACCTCAGATCTACAGCTTACCTGAAATGAATGGCTTCAAGGAAGACAAATGTTGATAACTGTAGAACAATAAGCAATCAATTGTGGGTTTGACATGAGTTTGGAATTAGAAAGTACAACTGCTTTGGTAGATAAATTTACATACAGGAAATTAGGAATCTGAAACACTATTTCAATCAAGATAGAGGCAAGTATATGTTAAAAGGCTTAACCAACATCTGCATACAATACCCATATCAGAAGAACACAGCAAGATCGTGTCATTTATCTCTGTTTTCACAGAGTCTCAACATTTTTGTAAAATAAACCTGTTTTCAAAATCTTGATTGTATTTGGACCTTAAATTTTCAACAGTATATATATATATATATATATATATATATATATATATATATATATATATGGGTTCATGTTAGAACGTCGACAACTTACTATATCGACAAGTAGCCCTGCACCACGAAATCAACGAAACCTCGAAGCATCGACATTTCAAATAACCGACATCCACTTCACCGACAACGCGCTACAACAACATCGTGTATTACAGGTAACGGGTATTAACATATGTGAGGTAGGGGATGTATTTATAAACATATGTCACTTACTCTGACATTAGAAATACATCCCCTACTCAACACATGTTAATACCCGTTACGCAATGTTGGTGTAGCGCGTTGTCGGTGAAGTGGATTGTCGGTGAAGTCGTGTCGATGATGTGGGTGTCGGTTATTTAAAATGTCGATGCTTCGAGGTTTCGTTGATTTCGTGGTGCAGGGCTACTTGTTGATATAGTAAGTTGTCGACGTTCTAACATGAACCCATATATATATATATATATATATATATATATATATATATATATATATATATATATAAAACTAAAATTAACCGCACTCAAAAAAATTGAACGAAGAGAAGAAATTTTAACTAAGAACTGAACTTCATGACAATAAAAGCATTCAAAAAAATAATAAATCACACCAAAAACTCTTGTAGAACTTTAGCGCTTTTGTCTTATTTATTATCAAGACTTCTTCAGAAAGACAAACATGTCTTTCTGAAGAAGTCTTGATAATAAATAAGACGAAAGCGCTAAAGTTCTACAAGAGTTGTTGGTGTGATTTACTATTTTTTTTAATGCTTTTATTGTCACGAAGTTGAGTTCTTAGGATATATATATATATATATATGTATATATATATATATATATATATATATATATATATATATATATCTATATATATATATATATACATATATATATATATATATATATATATATATATATCAGTGCCATTTAAGAGCTGATGCCAATAAATTAAATTACTTTATTTTTTTTTGATACTAGCATTTTGTTGAAGCTATACATTTCTAACCAGTCATTTGTATATGCAATTGAAACATAAAAATATTAAGTCTTTAATATGATGGTTAGAATATGTGAATATTCTGAAAGGGGAAATTATGTTATTTAAGTAAGGAATTTGAGAAGAGAGTGGAAGAGTATGTGTAATACCATTTATGTTAAAAATTGTTCAATTACCAGATACATCTATTAGTTACTATTTGTTTATGACTGATTATGACATATTTATTATTTACTAATATTTCTTAATATATTTGTTTTCATTTTGAATCATAGGATAAATTAATTCACAATGCTACAGTATAACTTTTACTATTGTTGAAGTAGCATACAATTGAATATCAGGGAATCTTATTCTACTATTATCCCAACCTTTTCTGTGCCAGTCAAAGAAAACTCTTGGTTTATTAGGATGACAAAAAAATAAATAAATAAGAAGAATATTATATATCTTCTTAATCATTTTTTGGTGGAGATGGTATTAAAGATTGTTAGACAACTATATTTTAGGGGCAATTGCCATGTTAATAAGCATTAGGTGTTTTTCCATGGTAAAGAAGAATGTGTTCCATTTTGTAACTATGCTTCAAATTTTATCAACGACATGTTGAAAGTTTGTTTGTATTTCTTTACTATTCGATATAATGGTTATACCAAGACATTTAATTTGATTGATATTCCAACTGAAGTTAGAATATTTTTGTATGATTTTTAAAAATTATTAATTAATAATGTGCTTGTTTCATTATGATTAAATATTAAGTTTGAGATTTCTTCATACTGACTCATAGAACTAATTATATGTTCTCATAAATTTTCTATATTTTCTATTCATAGTAAAATATCATCGGCATACTGCGGTGGTGGTGCTGCGGTAATGTTGTCGCCTACAGTAAGACGTTGTTCTGTTCGATTCTCAGCTAGACCGTCTTCTGTGTTGAGACATGCGTGAATGGACGTACCTTCGTTGAAGGTTATGCATCAGGGCCAGCAACTTGGCATGTAAAAATCTACTGCCAATAATTAGCGGACCGGAGTTCTGCTGTGGCAACCCCTAACCGAGAAAAGCCGAAAGACACAACAAAGTAAAATATCATCGGCATCTTTAGTTCAAAATCTTTTTTTTTATTTTGATACCATTAATGTTGTTACTTGATCTAATACTTAGAAAAAACAAGAACCTTGAAACAAGAAACCAGTAACAAATTCACAAAAATAAATAAATAAATAAATAAAACCCTCACTAAATCAGCAGCACTAAATCACCAGCTGATCCCCTGTAGCAGCATATAAGAATGAAATAAATTCACAATGTTTAAGTGCTTTCATTCTTTTTTTAATTATCATCGAACTTCATCAGAAAATCAGTGGATCTAATATTATTAGCAACGGGTTCTATAGCATATACAAAATGTAAATGCAATAACAGACAGCCTTAATGTGGCCTTTTTGTACTTAAAGGAATTAGAAAGAAAGGAACCTTATTTTTAACATAAGCACAAGAGTTATTGCATAACTTAGAAATTAATGCAATTAGCTCAGGTGAGACTTTATACAATTTAAGTGTTCTAAATGGGTCTATATTAGCAAATCAAAACTCCAAATAGCTGAATACCACAACAATGACACATAAAGAGTGAAATAGAAAAAGTACGAATGGTCACTTCCATTAATTTTTTCCCAGGTGAAAAAATCACTTGGGATTTATCAGGAATTTGCCCCTTTCTCCACTATAGACTGATCTTGGAGTTGGTATATTTAGCTGGGGGGAGGGGTGTGGGATGAGCAATTTTTCCCCTGGGAAAAAAACTCATGGAAGTGGCCATTCATACTTTTGCTATTTCACTCTTTATGTGTTGATGTTGTGGTAATGGGCTTTTTGGAATTTTGATTTGCTAATACAGACCCTTCTAAACAGGTATGACCAATTAACTGAGTTAAAGGCCTTATCTAAATTGAGATTAATGATAGAAATGTCTTATTTATTTTTATTTGCATACTCTATTGCTCTATATATTTTTATTATATTACCCACTACTTGTCTATTTAAAATAAACCCAGTTTGTTCATTGCTAATTAGTTTAGGTATATGTAGATTAATTCTGTTACCTAAAATGGACATGGACATCTTAAAAGTGAAATTCATCTGTATGATGAACACTTTGTAGGATCCTTGTCTTGTTTTAAAATAGGTGATATAAGGGAATATTTCCATGATTGGGGGACTTCAGTGGTTATTTTTATTTCTCTGTAGACCTTATCTAATATTTTAGCTGCATCATCTCATAATATTTTATACAGTTCTGATATAAGGCCATCTAAGCCAGGTGCCTTCTTATTATTTTTTTAACTTTTTTATTTAATTTTATTTCTTTATTTTATTTTTTATTTTATTTATTTTTTTATTGGTCTATTTTTATTTGTTCAGTTGTGAATTTAAATATATTTTCCCTTAGAAAAGTTTAAACTATATCATCATAATCTAGGTTATTTGTATCATTATTTATATTTTCATAAAATACTTTAAAGCCCTCAAGAATGCCTTTAATATCTGTTCTACTCTTTTTTTATTATTTATATGTGTTATAATTTCTTTGATATGATTTAGTTTATTCATTTTCTTTCATCTAAGAGCACATTTATGCAAGCGTAAATGGTTTAGTGAATATGCCTGAAGTTTAGTTTTTTTTCTAATTTTACTGTAACTTTATGATTTGGAACTTCAACATATTTTGTATTTAAGCTTTTAAGTTCAGATTGGCTGATAATGTCATGTGTTTTTTAGATTTAACTACAGTGTGTTTATTTTGGCCTATAGTGTATTCAGTTCTTTGTCCCATTCTCTTGTTTTACTAGTATGTCAGTTTATTACTCTTCCATTTAAGAAAGCATTTAATAAATCCCACAGGACAATGTCAGTTGCTTTACCATTAATGTTTATTTCTATGAAATTTTTGATCTCTTTAACATAGAAATCCTTGAAACCTTTGATTTTAATAATGTGTTATTTTCCTGTGATGTATTAGATTGTCAGTTTTTAAAACAATATTAAAGATTACAGCATTATGGTCCAATAATGGACATGAAACTATTGAAGGTTTTGTAATATGTGATAGATTGTTTGATAAAAATGTTTTTATCAATATTTGTTTGTGTTCCATATCAGGTCTATGTCAATTAAACAAACGCTTGAAATGTTGAACATCATATGGTAGAGACCATATGATTGACATTTCAAGTGTTCGAAGATTGACTTTTAACAGTGCCGTATGGTGCAGAAATGGGAGAATTTCCCTTTTCTGCACTGAAGTGCAGTCTCAGAGTTGTTATATTTAGGTAGGGGGTGTGGGGGTGCAGATGGCACTGTTAAGGTATGTTTTTCTTTCTTTCTTTTTTTTTATTATATATTTGAACTTCCAAATATTAACCATATTGTCTCGAACATATGATATTTGACATTTTGGAAGTTCGAATATATAACATAGACCCTCCATATCTATATGAATATGGGTAAATTGAAGTGAGTTTGTTTTCCTTAGCTCATATATATCCCTTAAATTCATAAGATTTACGAAATGTAAGTGTTTGTTTCAAAATATGATTATCAGCTTTCTATATAGAGTGGATTGTTTGTCTGATAAAATACAATTAAAATCACCAGTCAATATGATTTCACCTTTCATGTAATAGGCTATAGTGTCTAAGGAAAATTTTGAAATTTAGCTCTAATCCCTGGAATCAAGTATAACAATGCTTAACATGCCATTTTTATCAACATCGATATATTTTACTTTAGGCGTTACTGCTCAATTCTTTAATAAACTAAAGGTATCTCTTCTTTTAGCTCAAAATCCAGATCCTGTTAAAACCAAATAATTCTTTAATAAAAGTTTGTTTTTTACATCATTATTAAGTAAATGTGTTTCCTGTAGAAATACTATTTGAGCTTTGTGTGATTGTAAGCATTTGAAAAGACTCCCCTTCTTTACTGGATTATACAATCCATAATATTAATAGATAAATATTTAAAATCAGGATTTTATATAAGAGAGGAAAAATACAGGTATAATGAAATCACATTTACATTTAGAATGTATTATAAACTTTATATATAACAATATGAAATCTTCAGGTATGGACAAAACTTTTGAAACAAATAAAATACATAATAATATAACCCTAAAACACTCTACCATGGAATAATGTATTCTTAGGTTATTGAAAAAGACCATCAAACTTGCTCTCAAATTTTCCATTAAACTAGCAAACTTAGTTTGTGCTTCTGATTCATACTAATGTGTCTCATATTTTTAGTATGCATCATCTTAAAAAAAGTTCAGTAAGTTATTATGAATAAGAAAAGTGAAATTGGTGTTCCAAATCTTTATTATAAGTTGACCAACTGAACATCTCTACAGTCTTCTTTCCCTGAACTTCACATTATCTCACTGGTCTACTATAGGGAGAAAGTCAGTTGTTATTTTCATATTTTTTAATTAATAAGTCAGATGAGTCTACATTTTGTCCTGTTTTATTTATTAAGTGATACGTTGTTCATAGGATCGTAAGTTCATGAATTAGTACTAGACTAATTGTCTGTGTAGGCAATTCCAAGCTTACGTAATTACCCCAAGTGAGAATAAGACCCTGCAGCTTGCAATTATAAGGTAAGCACTTTAACCACTATGCCAAATTCCCATCATTGTAGAAATGTTTATATTCTTTATATACAAATTTAGTTATTCTGATCTCTATTTCTGTTTGTATACTTTGTCTTGCATTATTACTATATTCCTAAGTTTTATATTTGTAGTGCATACTGTCATATAATAGAAGATTTATATTTACTTTTATATATTTGATACTCTTTAATGTAGTACTATTGTTAGTATCAGTCCTATTTTTTCCCTTAAATGTTAATGTCTAATAGTATCTGAACAGTCATCTGAAAAATCTTCCTTTTTGTGATTCAAACTTTCCATAATAAATTGTTCTGAGATATTACGTTTTGTTATTATTAAAAAGAGACAATACCAGAGAAACTCTATCCTAATTTTTTTTACCAGAAGTGAATTATATAGGCTAGTATATAAACTATATTTTTGGTATACTGTAAGCATTCAGGGCTAATTAAAAACTGACATTGGTTTAGAATGCAATTTGCTGTATTTTGCTTATTATCTAACTTGTATTCATTGACATCTTAGCATATGATTCAAAATATCATGATTATTTGCTTTTAGACAGGAATATGTAACCTGGGCAGTTCTTAGAAGTTTAGAACTCCTGCGGCATTACAAAAGTGCTCATGATTATAATTAAAATGATTAAAGCTGGTCCTCATGACAAAGGTTTACGAATGAACAGTTTATCCGCTATAATTCACACAAAAACATTCAAGAGTGAATCCAAGTCATCTCTACTTTATACAGCAATCCCTCAAAACCTTCCACTAAAAAGCTATTGTATTAAAGAAATAACATTTAATGATTCAGTAAACTCTATTTGCATGTGATGTTTAATATAAAGCAGACTGTCATTAATCTTTTAAGGAGACATGACATATAAACTAGCATTAAAAGAATGGCAGTTATGTGTGAGCCAGGTTTAACTTGTAAACATGTGAATGTTACGCTAATCATTTGGTAACATTCCAGTAATAACTATATATGTATATATATATATATATATATATATATATATATATATATGAGAAAGTATATTTTTATACTTTGTTATAGCATAGTATAACTTTTCTGGGTGCTATTGTATGTCAAGTATACTATAAGTTGCAAAAATTCTGAACTATGCAATAACTGACAGTTTTTTAGAATGTAATTCATTATCTTTTGCTTATTATCTAACTTGTATTCTTTGACATCTTAGCATATGATTCAAAATATTATGATTATTTACTTTTCAACAAGAAGAAGTAATCTGGACAGTTCTTAGAATTTTCGGAACTCCTGCAGCATCACCAATGTACTCAAGACTCTAAGTTGTTTGAAGATAGTTTTCATGATAAGTGCTTGAAAATGAACAATCCATCAGTTGCAATTCATAAAAAACTTTCCACAAGTGAATCCAAGCCACCTCCACACTATACAAAAAAAAACATATCAAAGTGTCCAACCGCTAAAAAAAAGTTGCATTCAAAAAAATAAAAGTTAATGATTCAGCAAGCATTATTTGTATGAGATATATAACATAAAGCAGACTGTCATTTCTTAAAGGGGACATAGGATCATAGGAGGTTACTAGACCTTTGGCGCTACAGTCACTACAACCAAGGCATGTTATACCTTTGTTACCTTATAGACCAAGATATTTGTCTATAATTGCATTCAAATCTAAGATCAGCGCTGGCTGCCCATGTCTAAGAGGGACATAGGTAAAACCCTGGTGTAAATTTACTGTTTTCCATCCATATGACAAGGTTACACTTAAATACAGTCATTGGGAGCTCTGTTTTACATGAATTGGGAGTTTTTTTCTAGAGGCATCACAACCTTTGGGAGACATATCTATTTCTCCAGTATGTCCTATTAATATTGTACACTAGGTTAAGTGTGAGTGAATCTTGTCCCATTGGATTTGTGGATGTGCAGCAGCTTCATCAAGGCAAAGTCTGAGACTTCTCTGTAAGCTAGGCACAAGTATTCTCTAAGAACTCTATATGACCCTGAGTAAAGTGATAGGCCTTCAGTCTGTCCATGTAAGTCATGTGTTGTATGCCCTGAATTTTCTTGATGAGAAACCTCTGGGGTCTTTTCAGATGCTTCAGATGTCTGGTGAGGTACATACAGAAGGAAGCATTGTACTATATTATTGGTCTGATAAGAGATGGGTACAGGGGAGTTGTAACCTACTTAGCCTTGGATGCTATACCCTTGTTATTGAGGTGGTGAATGTAGGAGTCCTTCCTTACTACTGTGGACACCAGGTGATCAAAATTAGGGCTACTATCAACTTGCATTCCTTAATGTCTCACCACTGGGTTTGAACTTAAGGAGATATTAGGGGGATATTATTAATGTCATAATTAGCAGGCGTATCTCTTTTGTTTAAGGGGATGGTAATGCATTTTTTGTGTTTAGTTTAAGTCCAAGGATTTGACATCAATCATTTGTCTGTGTAAGCCTATTTTGTCATATTTTGATATCTTCAGGGGATTCAATGATTGCAGCCAGTTTGCTGTAATCAGCAAACTTGGTAAGCCATAGGCCATTCATTTATGCCTGGACTTTTGAAAAATAGATACCAAACAGTAGGGGGCTTACCATAGATCCTTGTGGAGCACCACTTACAACAGGTCTGCTAGAAGAGATGTCATCCCCAATTTTGATTGGATGTGTTCAGCTTGTAAGCCAGTTGGCAAGCCATCTGGTGATGTAAGGGTCAATCTCCAGCTTGGTGAGTTTCTCAATGATGCCTGAGTGAGTGATTGTGTCAAAGGCCTTGGCTAGATCTCACTAGGCAGCATGAACTGTTTTTCCTCTTTACAAGTTCTTGATGACATTTTCAAAGAAGATCAGCAAGTTTAAAAGGCAGGATCTGTCCTTAATGAAGCCAAACTAGGTCTGGTCACAAGTTTGAAGGTCACCTATAGAATATAAACTTGCATTAAAAGAATGTGTGATCCAAGTTTAACTTGTAAAGGTGTGAATGTTACTGTAATTTTTATATCATTCCAATAGTAACTTTTATATATGTAAAAATCTATATTTTCTATACTTTGTTTATAATATAATATGTCTTTGCTGGGTGCTATTGCATGTCGAGTGTACTATCAGTTGCACATTACTGGACCATTTTAAGTACCCAGAATGTAACAACATATATCTTTAGTGTCATTTGTTGCATCTTATATTATATTTAATAGTGCATTACTCAACTATCCCAAGATATCAAAAAGTGTGCTACCTAACATATGTTTCATCATCATAATAATGATTAATTTTTAATAAATTAACAGTTTAGGCTTTTAAACTCTAAGTGAAAATAAGTGTCTTTAATTTCATATATTGCTATAGCAATCTAACTATGACATTTTAAAAAGAGAGCTATTAAACATTAGAAGTAGGAAAATAAATAAATTATTTACCTTGTAAAAAGTAATATTCAGTACCTGTTCACAAGTGTTCAAGAACTTATTAAATTTATAAAAATTCATAACCATGAAATACATTGATTTTCATTCATCCTTCAGTTTTTACCTTTTTTTGTCTTTTATTAACCAACTTTTGTTGCATTTCTCTTCAGAGAAGTTGATAGAATCCAGTTCATTTCTTCTATTTTTTTCTAGGATTTTATGTTTCTGTATAAAGCCCATTGTATCTTCCAAGGTGTTAAAAATCTTTCCTTCTGGAAGGTGAATCCTTTTTTTTTCTGGAAACATGATTTCTCCTTCAATATTGTTTTTCTTTAAACTTTAAACAAATGATACACATGCTTATCTCTTAGACATCATTAATGTAGAATAGTCATTGTAACATCTTATAGTATTTGTTTTAATTTTAACTGGATAATTTATTGATGCAGTTTTTTTAAGACGACATCCTTATCTTGACTTGAGAAAGGTCTTCATTCACTGACCTCGGAGAAGTTTTTTTTTGTATTTTTTGTTATTAGAAAGATGAGTTAGAAATTGATCTATGTGCCCTTTTGATGTCAAAGAAAAAAGCATTAGGCAGGTTCAAAGTTTTAGGCAGCCAGGTATTAAGGAATTGATATATGCTGTCTCCCTCTTTTTTTTTTTTTAGGAATTCTGTAAATCCTGACATTATTCCTTCTATATCTGTTTTCTAGCTTTTCTATTTTATCCTGGAATACATTGTTTTGTTTCAGAAGAAAGACAGTGTTATCTTCATTTTCAAGTAATCTTCCATCAAAATCAGACATTGCCTCCTCTACTTGAGATTCATGATTGATGTTTAACAGATTCACTCAGCACTTCAACTTGATTTTTTACATTCCTCTTTAAAATACTCAATTTTTCTTTTTAATATATCTATCATTACATATAACTCACTGATGTTACTTAGCATAACCTGTATGTCTTTTTTTCATAGTACTGTCCTGTACACTGAGCATAGAGTGACTAATTTTGAGCCAGTTATTGATTTCTACTTTTCTTGACAGGAAAAGGCAATTAAGAATTTCAGACTTTTTTAATTGTATTTATTTATTTTATTTTTTGCAGTAAATCTTTCAGCGGTTACTCAACTATAAATCCATCAAATTTTGAATGCACTATTTGTTTTTTTTTTTTTTGTAAAAATCCAGTCAGAGATGTTAAACTGAAGCAGAGCAAAAAAAAAAAAAAAAAAAACAGTGCTATTAACTGCTTACTATCTTGGCCATGCCCACCCTCTAGCTGATATATTTGATGAGCTTCTAGCAAATGTAATATGACCAATGACAGATGTAAACTTTTATCCTTGAAAAAACAATAGCTTCTTTCTGGATGGTCTCAAGGTGAGCTGCTTAAACATGCTAGCAAACTGGAGAAAGGCTGTACTGTATGAACCAAGCCATTTATAGCCCATCATAATAATGGACATATCAATGGTATATCATCAGATTTTTATTTATAAGTGAAGTGTTATTACACTTTGTGAAGGACAACATATGTCAATCACTTAATTCAGAATTCTTGCAAGTAGACATACATTGATAATTTCACAGTATACCAAACCAAAAAAAAAAAAAAACAAAGTAATACATTCCTTCTATGCTGATATATGTTTAGCTACATAACCACCACCATTCTTCTGTGCAACATACTTAAACACATTCATACCCAATTACACATATCTTATTACTTAAAACAAATTAATGTTGATGCTAGACAGAAATCTTTCTTCTTACACTTGTTTGCCTGCATTGGAAAGCAGCAGGGCTATCTTACAGTTCTCACACTTTAGTAGAGTTTTAAAGCTGAACTGTTTCCACTGCTAATATAATGCATAATTACATTGGGCCTGCTATTTTTACAGGACAATAACATCTAGAGTTTAGTTTCCCTGCACTTGAGCCCTAAAATCAGCATTTTTACATTGAGTGTTTCCCGAATGCACTCTTTTGGCAGAAGTGTACTGTAGCAAACCTATCTGAGTTGGGGAGCTACTGACTGCAAGTTTATTATGTGTTTTCTGATTGTTCTATAGGCCTTGCTGTTGTAAAACTTGTTTTTCTGATTCTATATAAACCCAGTGTCTGCATGGGTTTGTGCTCAGTTCCTCAGAGGTGATGTTGGTTTGGCTACTTCACCTGAGAGTAACAGAGAATCTACTGTATCTAAAGCCATTTGCAGAACAAAAATAAGTATCATGTTGTACCTCTGCTGATTATTTTATTGTATGTTTGAATAATTCTGTATTAATTGTTATATTTCTCACAGTTTAATAGATTTTCAAAGCTGAACTGTTTTCACTGCTGCTGTAGCACTTAATTACATTGTGCCTGCTACTTTTACAGGACTGTAATATCAAGATTATCTGTTTTCCCTGCTCTTCAGCTCTAACACCAGCGATTTTACATTAAGAGGGTTTTCTGACTACACTCTTGTGGCAGATGTGTGCTACAGCAAGCCTAGCTGAGTTAGGGATTGCTGGCTGAAAGCTTTTTGTGTGTATTCCTGATGGTCTGTAGGCTCTGCTGTTGTAAAACTTGTTTTTCTGATTCTATACAAGGCTAGTGTTTGCACTAAGCTGATCTCTGCACAGAGGAGGTTAGCAGTACTCTGTATAGATGCAAACACTTTCAAGCACACATTTCCCTTATAATAACAATCTCTGCAACCTTCCCCAGTCCTCCTGCTGCTCTATGGGTATCTGAGTTGCATGCACAGCAGCATTGCTTTGTTGAATTGCTGCAGTTCACACTGAGTATACCACCCATTCTTTATCTGTGTGCTGTCATCCCAGTCCAGATAATCTCCCCACTCTTCTCCCTGGTTAAACCCATGGTAAAAAGCAATAGACCATGGATAAACACTTTCCTACTAACTCTTTGGCCAGCTTGATGGACATGGGCATCCTAAAAAAATGTAGCAATTGTCTCATGTATACTGACAACCACTTAAACCTGAAACAAACAATCACAGTATATGAGAGATGTAGTTACACTATGAAAATTGAGACATGATTCTCCTATACTGACAAATCAAATGACAAATAGGTTGTCAGCACAAGCACATAATTTCCCTCACTAAATAAGTTCTTGACACATAAACCCAACATATCCAGAGATAATCAAAAGTAACTTACCAAAACCTCAGAGGTCTCCCATACTCTGCCCTCAGAAGTCACATGCAAAGAAAACAAAGTCAGCACCAACCATTAGACATAAAAATAGACATCACAGTATCTCCACAAGCAAGCCCCTAAGGCAGAACACCATGAATTCAAATAGCTTGATCACAGGAGACTCTTTCATAAGACACATGGACACCCTCCTCACCAGGTTTGATAAATTGACAGCTACAGCCAGTTGCCTGTCAGAATCCAGGATTCACCAGATCATGCAGGCGCTCAGGTCACTCAACCAGAAGTACCGGTATGACTCAGTCATAATCCATGTAGGTGTAAATGACATGAGATATACCTCACTGGATCATTTGATGAGAGACATTATGAACATCTATGAATACATGTTGAAGGCTGTTATAAGCCTGACACTGTGTAGAATCCTACCCTTTAAGAATGATACCACAATGCAAACAGAAAATGATTGACTTCAATAATTGGCTTAGCTACTCGTCTCATTCCAAGGGTATCTAATATTTGGCAGCCTGGGATGACATGATAAACATACAGTACTACTTTGCCAGAGACAGTCTGCATCTGTCACTGCTAGTATTTTTTTTTCAAATAATTTTATTGAATTATTACTCAAGACATAGGCAAATTTACATTGGTATAAAAGTAATCAAACTATACTAACATAACAACATTATACTTCACATAAATTGCTATATATCATATACCCTAAGCAACATTACATAAAATATTCAATTCCTGTATTTTTTTAAACAAGAAACATCTTCATTAAACCATCACTTACTATATATGCAATCATACCTTTATATAAATGAAATCAAACCAGACCAACACAATCCTAGTTGCAAACATTTTACATCACAAACCATACTGACACTCTCCCAGATGCAAACATTAAACATCACTTATAATCAGGTCTATATCAGTTCATCGAAACATCTGAAGTTTGAACACCATATGTTCGAACTTCAAACCACGAACTGCAAAAACATTGAAGTCTTAAAACAGCAATTTTTTTCCCAAGGAAAAAAAATCGCTGTTCCAAGAAACACACACGCAACACAAACACACCAAAACAACATCAATCCACACACATACACTCAAAATCCTACATCTAACCCTACACTAAACTGTACATACCCTACTACCTATCCACTTACCTTAACCCAAACCCTAACCCTAAGGTCCGTCACTATCGCACACACACCAGACCCGTGCCCTAACCCTAACTCACCTATCCCACCTTAACCCTAAAGTCTTTCACTATTACACACCCACCTCACCCGCACCCTAACACTAATTCACCTAACCCGTGCCCTAACCCTAGCATCCACACAATCGCACACTTACCTGAACCCAACCAGTAACTTCCCACCACAGTCCTGATACTTGCAAAGCCACAGAAATGGCCAATCGAATTCTTTCCCTGGGAAAGAATTCAGTGGGCTGCGGCTACGCGATTGCTAGTGTTAGAACTTTACAGTTCGAACATCTGGCATTCGATATTCAGCCATTTCGAAGGACTGATATAAACCCCTTATAATCTACCAAATGTTTTTCAGTCAAACATTACATAGCTCATTTAAGTCCTGCAGCCTTTTAAACCTCATTCCTCCCTTGTATATATTGCTCCCACAATTCCCATTTTTCCCATATAGTTTGGTCCTGCCCTTTTCTAAATATCTCATTTCCAGTTGTCTTATCTCTGTTACTATATTCTCTACTTCTAGTATAGTTGGCTTAGAATTTAATTTCCATTTTCTAGTAATTGCTTTTTTTGGCAGCCACCATTATTAGAAACAGAAAGGCCTTACTTTTAGGCAATTCTGATTCTGTATCATAGCTCAGAAAAATCATTTCCCTTATTAGACCAATTTGCCTACCCAGCATCTGTGACAGTGCAGCCCACAGGGAATCCTTAAAGTCCACCAACTCAGCTCACTCCCAGAAAATATGTTCCCAATTATCTCTTTCTTCCCCATCACACCTCCAACATTTGCTAGGCTTTTGAATGCTGGCCAAGGCATTAGCCACCACCATAGTGCTTTTTTAGGTAGTGCTAAACCAACAGACCTACCAATGTAACAAATTCTTCTAATACCAAGCTGAAGGTATCACTGGTCATTCCTAGGATTCTTAACAAGAAACTGCATTCCCCGGAAGTTCTTCTCATCCTGGAGTCTGCTGATGTCTGTGTAGTTACATGTTTCAAGGCTGACAAAAGCACACCAGCAGTGCAAGGCTACAATGGCTATTACACATCCAGATGACCCTTTGTAAAGAAAAAAAAAGAAAGACAGATATGTTTCCATTTGCAAAAAACAAAAGCAAAAAAAACAAACAAACAAAAAAAAAAACAACCCACCTCCTGATTGGTCAAGCAAGATGAGTTGCTTAAGCTACTCCATGTCCAGCTGACCATAGCAGAATCCCCCATCATATCATTGCTAGCTATAGGTAACAGGCCATGAACCATGAAAATCACTCTGCATAACTGAAGTTACTAGAGTCAATCATCATTCAGCTCAATACACTACTCAGGGATGATTTTAACTACTGTACACCTCCATAAACTGGGAAACATACGTGACCACTAACATACAGACTCAGAGATTCCTGGACTTTGTCAATGCAAATGCTCTGGACCAAGCTGGACTGCACTTCCACTAGGGCCTGAAATATCCTTGACATATTACTCACATATTACAGAACCTGTATGGAGGACATCCTTCCTGTGTGTAGGCAACAGTGTTACAGACAGCAGGTAGCAATACCTCTTACAAAAGGACTTGCAGACTCAGGCCAGCTGCATATTTGTATAAGGTTCCAGACCTACAGACAGTTTCCAGCCCACCTCTGATGAAGTTAAGAAATGAAAACGTATGGTTTGAGCGTTAGTGTGTTTTGGTGGATTTAATAAAAGTGATAAGTATTTTTGTTTCCACACTGCATGACTACACTGAGAATTAAGTAACTGAACAATTTCTGCCAACTGGGAGCTTTATTGTACATCTCTGAGCTTCGTTTTTCTTTGAGATTTAAAATTAGCTATTCTATCACTTGATAGAAGGTAATTTACTTTGTACAAATTCTTCAGTATTTTAGTATATGTTGGGGGTTATACCATTGCATGTTTTTAAAAGGAGACCAATTTATGATTTGACCTTATCAATAAGGATATTACACTGGGAGTGGGGTGCAATGCTCCTTTATGTTTGTGAGTAATATGTCAAGGATATTTCAGGCCCTAGTGGCAGCTCTCTACAGAACACATAAGTTAACACAAGCTCCACAGCGCAAGTATGATTTTCATAGTGTCAGACAACACTTTATAGAAGGTAGCATCACCAATGTATGTTTGGAAGAAGATGTATGGAGGCCTGTATGAAATGTCCATGTAGGCGTATACAACTGTAAAAATATTTGTTCTCCATGAGATTTGAATGCTGATAGTAGAATGCAGGCTCATGTTCTTCTGATTATGTGCATACATGTAAACTAGTTGACTACATTAATATTAGAACCATGACCTAACTAGTTAAACAAGCTATAACAAATATTGGTTAAAATGGCGAACTAGCAAATCACCCATAGACCAACAGACTTTCAGGCACCTGAGAAGCAGTACCAAAAAAGCTATCCTCTCTGATAAAAGGAGCTATTATAGCAATCTTCAGCAAGTGAATCACAATAACCCTCAAAAATTATGGTCAACCCAAAACAGACTTCTTCACCCTGGACAGACTACCACTCCCTCC